>NC_086444.1:648011935-648321935 GCF_028390025.1 Pseudophryne corroboree | reverse complement strand
CTAATAAATGCACTTGCTGCTTTTCAGGGCCGCTGAAGAGGCGTTTGTAAGTGATGTTGAAGAAATCAGCCCAGGAACAGAATGGGAGCGAGTGGCTCGTCTTTGTGACTTTAACCCCAAGTCTAGCAAGCAGACGAAAGATGTTTCCCGAATGCGCTCTGTCCTGATATCACTCAAGCAGGCTCCGCTGGTTCACTGAGAACAAAGCACGACAAAACAACATGACAATTACGATATTTTAATCTCAGAGAAGCTATGTTTGCAGAATATGGTTATTTTACTACTTTCTCCTTTTTGGGACCAAACCTCATGTATTTGATATTGATCATTGTATGTAATTGCCAGTTTACTCCTGGTTTCTCCTCCCTTGTACTTAGGAATCAGATTTGGAGTGTACCCACATCGATCATAGTCTCAGTGTGCTTCTGTGTCTCATAAATTGTCATTGAATTTTGATTTGTGCTTAATTGTAATAGTGATATTAAAGGTCTATATATGGTCAAGTCTTCATGATTGTTAAACTGCTCCATAATAGGCAACAGTATTTTTACTTCTCAAAACTACTATATTCTGGTAATAAATTACGTCAAGATCTCCTCACATTGGTAAATAACAAAGGTCTGAATATCATTTGAACCTATTGCAGTCTATAAATATTGTGAACAATAGCAGTGAAGCACGTGAATGCAAAGTTGTAGAATACGTAGGTTCTATTCATTGGATACAAAGACCCATGAACATAAATGGCACAATAAGACATCCATTTTGGACCTAACAAAGCTTCCACTAAAAGTGATTTATACCTTAAAATTACTTAAATTTACGCTCACATTTGTCACCTATTTAATCTCTCTATTATTTATGTAAGCACATCCATTGGATTACTATAGGCCTTGGATTTTCCTTGTTAATGCTCACTTTGCTGTAAATCGGTTTACTTTAGTGAACTGTTAATAAACGGAGAACATTATCTTTATATGTAACCAATTGCATTAGCAAATCTGTTTTTAGCACAGAAAATTGTTTGGTTCTAGAGTACCAGTCCGTTTTTCTACAGATGCTTAATGTTGTGACTTAGTTTTCTAAACCCAAGTTTATAAATGTGGAATTTATCTTTGCTATACAAAGTAAAGAAGTTCAAAAGCTCTCGACATTGACTGACTGTAATTTTAATACGCTGTGTTGAGTTTAGAGGTTTTTTTTCTTTCATCCGTGTAGTCCAGGGTTTCCCAAACTTTGTCCTCAAGGCACCCTAACAGCCCATATATTAAGGATATACATGCTTATAAACAGATGGTGTATTTAAACTGACTGAGGTACTAATTATGTCGCTTGTATGGATATCCTTTAACCCTGGACTGGTACCTTGAGGGCCAAGTTTGGGAACCACTGGTGTATTAAGAGTTTAAACTTGCTCACTCTAATATCAAGGTTTTTAACTAAACGTCAATGTGTGGGAACTTAAGTAAAATTCTAGATGTTAGTGCTACAATGCTACCTTCCAGAAAACATGGGCTGTCTGACAGTATTGTTGAGAACTTATATTTCTCATACGTCCTAGAGGATGCTGGGGTCCACTTCAGTACCATGGGGGTATAGAATGTTCCGCAGGAGCCATGGGCACTTTGACTTTTCAAGGGTGTGAACTGGCTCCTCCCTCTATGCCCCTCCTCCAGACCTCAGTTTAGAAAATGTGCCCAGGCAGACTGGATGCACTCCAGGGGAGCTCTACTGAGTTTCTCTGAAAAGACCTATGTTAGGTTTTTTATTTTCAGGGAGAACTGCTGGCAACAGTCTCCCTGCTTCGTGGGACTTAGGGGGCAGAAGTATGAACCAACTTCCTGAATAGTTTCATGGCTCTGCTTCTGGCTGACAGGACACCATTAGCTCCTGAAGGGTACTGAACACTAGCTGCGGCTATGTGCTCACTCCCACAGCACGCTGTCACCCCTCTTGCAGAGCCAGAAGTCAGAAGACAGGTGAGTGTTTGATTGAAGATCCTTTCTTCTAAGTGACGGCTAAAGGTACTGCGCGGCTGGCGGGAGCGCAGCGCGCCATGTTGCCCACACATACACAGGCACTGCAGGGTGTGGGAGGGGAAGGGGCGCCCTGGGCAGCATGAAACCTATTGAAACTGGCATGAATAAGGGGCTGAGGCACAATCCTACCCTCGCCAGTATAAAAAATTGCCTCATAAATGCACCATTGAGGGGGCGGGGCTTCCTCCTCGGCCAGCCAGCACACTGCTCAGCACCATTTTCTCTCCTTCCAGGCTGCAGAGAAGAACGCTGGTCCTCCACTGCTGAACAAGTATCAGGGTGTAAAACAGGGGGGGCCACAGTGAATTTGGTGCTATATAATTGTGTGATTAACATTATAAAAGCGCTGCATGTCAGTGGGCATTTTGTGTTCACAGACATTGTGTTACTGGCGCTGGGTTGTGAACTGGCAAATCCTATCTCTGTCCTTCTGACCGATTTTACTGTGGGTCTGTCCCCTATAAGTCCCGGAGTTTCTGTGGTGTGGTTGTGCACGTGTGTGAAATGTCTGAGGCAGGGAGCTCTTCCCCTGAGGGAGCAATTTTAGGGACACAGAGTTGTAATGTGGTGGCGCTGCCGGCACACCACGAGCCTGAATGGGTGAAAGAATTACGTGATAGTGTGAATCATATCAGTAAGAGATTGGATAAGTCTGAGTCTCATGCTGAAAGCTGGAGAAAATCAGTGGAAGATGTGATTTTTTTCATAGTCCTGCTTTTTCATCCATAGGCGACCCCTCTGGGTCACATAAGAGACCATTTGCACAAATAGTACATACTGATACCGACACGGACTGTGATCCCTGTGTCGACGATAGTGATTACAGGGGGATAGATCCTAAATTGGCAAAAAGCATTCAATACATGATTGTTGCTATAAAGGAAGTTTTGGAAGTTACGGAAGCCCCTCCTGTACCTCAGGAGAAGGCTTATTTTTTATAAAGAAAGGAAAATTAATGTAACTTTTTTTCCTTCTCATGAGCTAAATACCTTATTTGAGGGAGTTTGTGTAAACCTTGAAAAGAAATTTCAGGTTCCCACAAGGATTCAGGTTGCTTATCCTTTCCCGGCAGAGGACAGGAAAAGGTGGGAGTCACCCCCCGTATTAGACAGTGCCCTGCCAAGGTTAACTAAAAAGGTGATTCTCCCTGGGACACCTTCACTGAAGGAGCCGGCAGACCGCAAGTTGGAGACTACGTTAAAATCTATGTGGCCAATGGTACATTGCTCAGGCCCACCATTGCTTGCGCATGGGTGAGTAGGGCTATCGAAAAATGGTCAGATAACCTGTCATCGGAAATTGACACTATAAATAGAGACGAGATACTCCTAACGTTAGGTCATATCAAAGACGCTGCTGCATACATGCTAGAAGGCATGAAAGATATTGGACTCTTGGGTTCAAAAGCCACTACCATGGCAGTATCAGCTCGGAGGGCGTTGTGGATTCGCCAGTGGAATGCTGATGCAGATTCCAAAAGAAATATGGAGACTCTCCCGTATAAAGGTGAGGCCTTGTTTGGAGATGGGCTAGATGCATTAGTCTCTGCGGCTACCGCAGGTAAGTCGACATTCTCGCCTTATGCTCCTGCACCGACGAAAAAGACACATCACTCTCAGATGCAGTCCTTTTGACCCAACAAATACAAAAAGGCCAGAGGTTCCCCCTTCTTTGCAGGTAGAGGAAGGGGAAAAAGAAAAAAATCTGCAGCGTCTCCAGGATCACAGGAGCAGAAATCAATCCCTGCTTCTGCCAAATCTGCAGCATGACGCTGGGGCTACCTTGCAGGAGTCCGCTCGGGTGGGAGCACGTCTGAAACTTTTCAGTCAAATCTGGCTTCAATCTGGCCTGGACTCATGGGTCTTACAAATAGTGTCCCATGGATACAAACTGGAGTTTCAAGACGTCCCCATCCCGATTTTTCAAATCGACCTTGCCAGCTTCTCTTCCAGACAGAGTAGTAGTAACAGCTGCAATTCAAAAATTGTCAGGATCAAGTCATTGTCCTGGTACCCTTGTCACAGCAAGGAGAATGTTTTTTTTTATTCAAGCCTCTTCGTAGTTCCGAAGCCGGACGACTCGGTCAGACCAATTTTAAACCTGAAAAATCTGAATCTCTACCTGAAAAGGTTCAAGTTCAAGATAGAATCTCTGAGGGCAGTGATTTCCAGTCTGGAGAAGGGGGACTTCATGGTGTCAGTGGACAAAATGGATGATTACTTGCATGTTCCCATTTATCCTCCTCACCAAGCTTATCTGAGATTAGCAGTGCAGGATTGCCATTACCAGTTCCAGACGTTGCCGTTCGGACTCTCCACGGCACCGAGAATATTCACCAAGGTGATGTCAGAGATGATGGTCCTCCTTCGACAACAAGGAGTCAATATAATTCCTTACCTGGACGATCTCCTGATAAGAGAGGTCCAGGGAAAAGTTGGTGCAGAGCATTGCACTCTCCCTATCGGTACTCCAACAACACGGTTGGATCATGAATTTTCTGAAGTCGCAGTTGGAACCGACGACAAGATTGTCCTTTTTAGGGATGATACTGGACACAGAAGTACAGAAAGTATT
This sequence comes from Pseudophryne corroboree, assembly GCF_028390025.1. NCBI lineage: Eukaryota > Metazoa > Chordata > Amphibia > Anura > Myobatrachidae > Pseudophryne > Pseudophryne corroboree. The sequence goes on along the minus strand of NC_086444.1, from coordinate 648,317,322 downwards.
TCTTCCAGTAGAAAAGGTTCTGGAAATCCAGAGAAACAAATTTTGAAGCCAACAAGAGTGTCGATCCATCAATGCATTCGGGTGTTGGGGAAGATGGTAGCGGCCTACGAGGCCATACAGTTTGGCCGATTCCGGGCCAGGGTATTCCAGTGGGACCTGTTGGACAAGTGGTCCGGATCCCACCTACACATGCACCGGAAGATAATCATGTCCCCCAAAGCCAGGATTTCGCTCCTGTGGTGGCTACACAGTTCTCACCTATTAGAGGGATGGAGGTTTGGGATTCAGGACGGGGTCCTGGTAACCACGGATGAAAGTCTCCGAGGTTGGGGAGCAGTCACACAGGGGCAAAGCTTCCAAGGAAAATGGTCAAGTCAGGAAACCTGCCTTCACATAAACGTTCTGGAATTGAGAGCCATTTACAACAGCCTTCTACAAGCGGTACATCTTCTTCAAGATCAACCCGTGCAGATCCATTTGGACAATGTAACAGCAGTCGTGTACATAAACCGGCAAGGCGGAACGAAAAGCAGAGTGGCAATGGCAGAGGTGTCAAAGATCCTCCTCTGGGCAGAAAGACATGCAAGAGCTCTGTCAGCAATTTTCATTCCGGGAGTGGACAACTGGGAAGCAGACTTCCTCAGCAGACACGATCTCCATCCAGGAGAGTGGGGCCTCCACCAAGAAGTCTTCGCAGAGGTGGCAAGTCTTTGGGGAGTTCCTCAAGTAGACATGATGGCATCTCGTCTCAACAAGAAGCTTCAGAAATATTGTTCCAGGTCGAGAGACCCTCAAGCAATAGCAGTGGATACCCTGGTGACTCGGTGGGTGTTTTGGTCGGTATATGTCTTCCCTCCACTTCCACTGATTCCAAAAGTTCTAAAAATTATAAGAAGAACAAGAGTTCGAGCAATCTTCATTGCCCCAGACTGGCCAAGGAGGGCTTGGTATCCAGATCTTCAGGAGTTGCTCATAGAAGATCCTCGGCCTCTTCCTCCTCGCGAGGACCTGCTACAGCAGGGGCCGTGCGTGTATCAAGACTTACCGCGGCTATGTTTGACGGCATGGCTGTTGAGCGCCAGATCCTAGCCCGAAAGGGTATTTTCAAGAAAGTCATCCCCACTCTTATTCAGGCCAGGAAAGGAGTAACGTCTAAACATTACCACCGTATTTGGAGAAAATATGTGTCTTGGTGTGAATCCAAGAAAGCTCCTACGGAAGAGTTTGAGTTGGGACGTTTTCTCCATTTTCTGCGGGCTGGTATGGATGCGGGCCTTAGACTGGGTTCAATCAAGGTCCAGATTTCGGCCATATCAGTTTTCTTTTAACAACAATAGGCCTCGCTTCCAGAAGTTCAGACATTCGTGAAAGGGGTTATGCACATCCAACCTCCATTTGTGCCTCCTGTGGCACCATGGGACCTTAATGTGGTGTTGCAGTTCCTTCAATCGAGTTGGTTTGAACCTCTACAGGAGATAGAGTTGAAGTTTCTCACTTGGAAAGTGGTGATGCTTTTGGCCTTGGCATCTGCAAGGCGGGTGTCTGAGTTAGGGGCCTTGTCTCACAAGAGCCCTTACCTGATCTTCCATGAAGATAGGGCAGAGTTAAGAACTCATCAACAATTTATTCCAAAGGTGGTTTCGTCTTTCCACATAAACCAACCTATTGTGGTGCCAGTAGCTACTCACACTTTCACTGAATCAAAGTCTTTTGATGTGGTTAGAGCTTTGAAGATTTATGTCGCAAGAACAGCTCGGATAAGGAAAATGGAGGCTCTGTTTGTCCTGTATGCTCCCAACAAGATTGGGTGACCTGCTTCTAAGCAGACTATTGCGCGCTGGATCAGAGGAGCGATTCAGCATGCTCATTCCACGGCAGGATTGCCGGTACCGAAGTTGGTAAATGCCCATTCTACTAGAATGGTGGGCTCATCCTGGGCGGCTGCTTGGGACGTCTCAGCTTTACAACTTTGCCGAGCAGTTACTTGGTCAGGGTCAAACATGTTTGCTAAGATTTACAAGTTTGACACCTTGGCCGATGAGGACCTCAAGTATGGTCAATTGGTGCCGCGGGGTCATCCGCACTCTCCCGCCCGTACTGGAGCTTTGGTATAACCCCATGGTACTGAAGTGGACCCCTCTAGGACGTATGAGAAAATAGGATTTTAATACCTACCGGTAAATCCTTTTCTCCTAGTCTGTAGAGGATGCTGGGCACCCAACCCAGTGCGTACTTTACCTGCAGTTGTTAATTTTGTAGTTACACTAATGTTGTGTTACGGTTATTTCAGCATGTTGCTGCAATTGTTCATGCCCGTTGGCGTGTGTTATGTTGAATGCCATGTTGTGCGGCATGGTTGAGGTGTGAGCTGGTATGAATCTCACCATTAAATTAAAAGTAAATCCTTTCCTCGAAATGTCCGTCTCCCTGTGCACAGTTCCTATACTGAGGTCTGGAGGAGGGGCATAGAGGGAGGAGCCAGTTCACACCCTTGAAAAGTGCCCATGATTCCTGCGGAACAGTCTATTTCCAGATGGTACTGAAGTGGATCCCAGCATCCTCTACGGACTAGGAGAAAAGGATTTACCGGTAGGTATTAAAATCCTATTTTTAATGTTTCAGTAGTTTGCAAGTTGACAATTCTCATCTGTTTTGAACTGTAATAATAAAATGCAAAACCTAGGTAGTAAATATTTAAAAACCGCGGAGAATCATCTGGTTAGTAAATCTAGCCCCATGTTATGAAGATTAGTGTACAGATATGTCCTCCGTCATCTAGCCTCAATACACCTCACAGCGGGATATACCTGGCGTTAGACAGCTGAAGGTCCTGTGCAACTCCGTTAGCGTCGGGTGTCTTTTTTTCAGAAAATGAGAATTATTCGCATCACTATGTGAATAGGATACACAAGCAGATTATGCTAATTAAAATGGTATGTGGCCTGCCTATATTCTGAGTGTCTGTATCTACATACAAAATGGTTCGTTACAGTGTTTTCTAGGCAGATACAGCCACAGTCGGACACAGAATATAGGCATGCCACATATTTTAATCAGCAAGCTGCTTGTGTGTCTATGTGCATCTTTTTGCGAATTACGCATTTTAATTAAAAATGTTGCACTTAAAGACGCTTGGCGCTACAGACTCAGCATGGCGTCACTAGAAAGGTTGTTTAATGTGCAGGGAGGATAGATGTGAGTGGACACATCTGTATATGTACAGATGGGCAGAGGCGTAGCTAGGGTTTTTGGAGCCCAGGGCAAGATCAATAATGGTGCCCCCCAAAAAACAAAGGAAAGTATGTGCAGACGCCACCGGTGTCACTGTATATAAAGATGTCAGGGTGTGTATGTATAGATGTATGTGCAGTGGTCGAAGTTGAATTTTTGAAGGGGGAAGGAAAGAGTGCAGATAGCAATTATGCGCGCGCCTCTGGAAATGGGGCGTGTCCTTCAGTGTAGTAGGACCCCTTACGTTATCTAGTACTGGTGCCCCTTTCACATTATAGCACATGGTATGAGCTGAAATTCACATTACCCCACACGGTATGAGCCGAAATTTACATTATAGCACACAGTATGAGCCGAAATTCACATTACCACACACGGCATGAGCCGAAATTCACATTATAGCACACAGTATGAGCCTAAATTCACATTACCCCACACGGTATGAGCTGAAATTCACATTACGGCACACGGTATGAGCTGAAATTCACATTACCCCACATGGTATGAGCCGAAATTCACATTACACCACACGGTATGAGCCGAAATTTACATTATAGCACACGGCATGAGCCGAAATTCACATTACCCCACACGGCATGAGCCGAAATTCACATTACCCCACACGGCATGAGCCGAAATTCACATTACCCCACACGGCATGAGCCGAAATTCACATTACCCCACACGGCATGAGCCGAAATTCACATTACCCCACACGGCATGAGCCGAAATTCACATTACCCCACACGGCATGAGCCGAAATTCACATTACCCCACACGGCATGAGCCGAAATTCACATTACCCCACACGGTATGAGCCGAAATTCACATAACAGCACACGGTATGAGCCGAAATTCACATTACCCCACATGGTATGAGCTGAAATTCACATTACACCACACGGTATGAGCCAAAATTCACGTTACAGCACATGGTATGAGCCAAAATTCACGTTATAGAGTGAGGGGATCCTACCCCCTTAATTAACGAGGCCTGTGGGGCACTGTTGAGAGGAACCTACCCCCTTAATTAACCCTGTGGGGCACTGTGGTGAGGGGAGCCTATCCCCTTAATAGACTAATTGCAGAGTTTAGCAGCGGAAGGGCTGCAGCGGTTTCTCACCCCAAGCTGCGGCGCTTCTGCCACCTCCGACACTCCATATCTTCACCACCACCCGGAATGCAGCGCACCGCATCGGGCATGCACCCTTTTCAGTGTGGTCTGCTGTGCTCTGAAGGGGTTCTTCTCTCCTGCTGCAGGATCCCGATGTGTGCCGTCCTCCCCGCTGTTACTGCCACGGTAAGCATTAGTATCGTTTACCGCAGAGGCTATTTACTGAGGCATATGTGTTAAACCTCGGGAACTGAGATGCCCTTCTCAACATACAGCTGTGTGGCCGGGCGGGTGGACAGCTAGCAGCAGCATACCGGATATCAGCAGCCGAGGGTGCGGGCTGTACATACTTGAGGCAGCTGGATATTCAAGAGTGCTGAAAGCCTCCGGAGCCTGCACCCCCAGAGCTGCAGTACACCGGCAGAGGACACCCATCCCCCGAACCCTGCGTAGCCCAAAGCCAGAGATCGGCAGCATGTTGAACGCGGAAGCAGAAGCTGCTTGTTGCCGGTCAACATGCTGCCGATCTCCGGCTTTGGGCTCCGCATCGCTCCACACGTGCCTTACAGTGCCCGCACCCTCGGCTGCTGATATCCGGCATGCTGCCCCTGCTGCTGGCTTTCCACCTGCCCGGCTCGCCCACCCAGCTGGATGGTGAGTGAGAAGGGCATTTCAGTGCCCGTGGTTTAATACATATCCCTCTTCGGTAAATGGCCATTAGTATATCCCGCCCACACACACACTAGATTACACACACACAGACTGGCCACCCCCAAACCCCACACACACCCACTCAGACTACACACACATTCTCATACTTTCCCCTCCCCCACACACACTGGACTGCAAAAATGTACACACACTCACACTGTCCCACACACACACAAGTAACACACACACTGTCGGGGGAGAGAGAGAGACTAACCTGCTGCTGCTGGGGAGAGCCGCACACACTGCAGGCCAGGGCCACGCGGGGAGGACAGAGCCAGCGGAGGAGGGGGAGAGCCGCACACCGCCGCTTTTGTCAGCGGGAGGACGGAGCCGTCGGAGGAAGGGGAGAGCCGCACAACACCGCTCCTGTCAGCGCCGGGGGGGGGGCGCACACTGCAGACGCCACTCACCGCCGGGACCCGCCGCCTTCACCGCCGCGTGTGGGTGATTGGACAAGCGGATCCAGCACTGGATCCGCTGTCCAATCACAGGTGCCTCGCTGACATGGGGGTGGTGTCCCTGTCAGAGAGGCACTTGTTTCAGTGCCGCTTTCCCCATCTGTTTTAATGGGCTTTTACAGCCCAGTGCTTGGCCCCACCCCCCGCTCTGTCCCATTTCCATTCTGTATGGGAGGCACTGCTATCAGTGCCTCCCATACACATTTAAGGTAGAAAAATGATTAGAATTAAATAAAGAAGATACTTATGACACAGAATATAAGTATCTTCTTTATATTATTTTAATAATTAATCACAGACCTCCCCTGACTGCACGTCCCTGCCACACACACTGTCCCACACACACACACAACACATACACTGTCCCACACACACAATTAACACACACGCACACACACACACACACACACACACACTTAACACTCGCACACTGTCCCACACACACACAATTAACACACACACTGTCCCGCACCCCCTCCCCTCTCCCGACAGGAAAGTATAAACCCCACTCACCTGCACTTTCGAGGCCGCGCACCCCCGAGATCGCGCACACACAATGTACACTTTGCAGGGGGGAGTAGGGGAGGCTCCTGGCTGCCGCTGCCTGTCCAGTGTGACAGGCACAGCAGACAGGGAGAGCGCCGCGAGTAGCGCTGGCGGAATCCCTGTTGCATGGATCGAGCGGGCCGTGCAGGTGCCGGTGGCGCCCCCCCTCTGTTGGGGCTGCCACAGCGCCCAGGGCACGTGCCCTGCTCGCCCCGTGCTAGATACGCCTCTGCAGATGGGTCCATGTTTATCTTGGCCTTTTAATAGGATTAACTGAGACTGGGCAGTCGGACATATGGGGACATTTACTAAGCAGTGATAACGGAGAAGTGTGCCAGTGGAGAAGTGCCCATGGCAACCAATCAGCACTGAAGTAACATCTATAATTTGCATACTATAAAATTATACAGAGCTGTTGATGCGGCAACTTCTCCACTGGCTCACTTCTCCGCTCTTATCACTGCTTAGTAAATGTCCCCCTTAATCCCCTGCTGTATTGTTCTCTGTATTGTAGTGCAGCTGAGAACAATAGATGAAGGGTTTATGTAAATAAACCATAGTGTGCTTAGGCGCAGCAAAGAAGCCAAGATAACCGTGAATCTATCTGTAACTGCAAAAACTCTTCTGCCAACATATTTATATTGTGAAAAGAATTGTATTTGTGTTGAGCACAGAAAACTTGATTCTAATGTTTTGGACACTAAATGTATACTTGGGTACCTATGGGAATTAACATTATTTTTGTTTTGCTTTAAGTTCAGTAGAAAAAGTGTGTACCCAAGTACTAAAGGACTAGATCAGCTAGTATAATTGGTTATCTGGAGAGGACAGCCAGTATAAGGGAAAATAAGAATTTACTCACCGGTAATTCTATTTCTCGTAGTCCGTAGTGGATGCTGGGAACTCCGTAAGGACCATGGGGAATAGACGGCTCCGCAGGAGACTGGGCACATCTAAAGAAAGAATTAGGACTATCTGGTGTGCACTGGCTCCTCCCCCTATGACCCTCCTCCAAGCCTCAGGACACTGTGCCCGGAAGAGCTGACACAATAAGGAAGGATTTTGAATCCCGGGTAAGACTCATACCAGCCACACCAATCACACCGTATAACTCGTGATAGGAACCCCGGTTAACAGTATGATAACAAAAGGAGCTTCTGAACAGATGGCTCACAATAATAACCCGATTTGTGTAACAATAACTATTTACAAGTATTGCAGACAATCCGCACTTGGGATGGGCGCCCAGCATCCACTACGGACTACGAGAAATAGAATTACCGGTGAGTAAATTCTTATTTTCTCTGACGTCCTAGTGGATGCTGGGAACTCCGTAAGGACCATGGGGGTTATACCAAAGCTCCCAAACGGGCGGGAGAGTGCGGACGACTCTGCAACACTGAATGAGAGAACTCCAGGTCCTCCTCAGCCAGGGTATCAAATTTGTAGAATTTTGCAAACGTGTTTGCCCCTGACCAAGTAGCAGCTCGGCAAAGTTGTAAAGCCGAGACCCCTCGGGCAGCCGCCCAAGATGAGCCCACCTTCCTTGTGGAATGGGCTTTTACAGATTTTGGCTGCGGTAGTCCTACCGCAGAATGCGCCAGCTGAATAGTGCTACAAATCCAGCGCGCAATAGTCTGCTTAGAAGCAGGAGCACCCAGTTTGTTGGGTGCATACAGGATAAACAGCGAGTCAGTTTTCCTGACTCCAGCCGTCCTGGAAACATAAATTTTCAGGGCCCTGACTACGTCCAGTAACTTGGAATCCTCCAAGTTCCCAGTAGCCGCAGGCACCACAATAGGCTGGTTCAAGTGAAACGCTGATACCACCTTCGGGAGAAACTGAGGACGAGTCCTCAATTCTGCCCTATCCATATGGAAAATCAGATAAGGGCTTTTATAGGACAAAGACGCCAATTCTGACACACGCCTGGCCGAAGCCAGGGCCAACAGCATGACCACTTTCCACGTGAGATATTTCAAATCCACAGTCTTAAGTGGTTCAAACCAATGTGATTTCAGGAACTCCAAAACCACATTGAGATCCCAAGGTGCCACTGGGGGCACAAAAGGAGGCTGAATATGCAGAACTCCCTTGACAAAAGTCTGAACTTCAGGCAGGGAAGCCAGTTCTTTCTGGAAGAAAATCGACAGGGCCGAAATCTGGACCTTAATGGACCCCAATTTGAGGCCCAACGTCACCCCTGTTTGCAGGAAATGCAGGAATCGACCCAGTTGAAATTCCTCCGTTGGGGCCTTCCTGGCCTCACACCACGCAACATATTTTCGCCAAATGCGGTGATAATGGTTTGCGGTGACATCCTTCCTGGCTTTGATCAGGGTAGGAATGACTTCCTCCGGAATACCCTTTTCCTTCAGGATCCGGTGTTCAACCGCTATGCCGTCAAACGCAGCTGCGGTAAGTCTTGGAACAGACAGGGCCCCTGCTGCAGCAGGTCCTGTCTGAGCGGCAGAGGCCAAGGGTCCTCTGAAAGCATCTCTTGAAGTTCCGGGTACCAAGCTCTTCTTGGCCAATCCGGAACCACGAGTATAGTTTTCACTCCTCGCCTTCGTATTATTCTCAGTACCTTGGGAATGAGAGGCAGAGGAGGAAACACATAAACCGACTGGTACACCCACGGTGTTACTAGAGCGTCCACAGCGATCGCCTGAGGGTCCCTTGACCTGGCGCAATATCTTTTTAGCTTTTTGTTGAGGCGGGACGCCATCATGTCCACCTGTGGTCTTTCCCACCGGTTTACCAGCATCTGGAAGACTTCTGGATGAAGTCCCCATTCTCCCGGGTGGAGGTCGTGCCTGCTGAGGAAGTCTGCTTCCCAGTTGTCCACTCCCGGAATGAACACTGCTGTCAGTGCTAACACATGATTTTCCGCCCATCGGAGAATCCTTGTGGCTTCTGCCATTGCCCTCCTGCTTCTTGTGCCGCCCTGTCTGTTTACATGGGCGACCGCCGTGATGTTGTCTGATTGGATCAGTACCGACTGGTTCTGAAACAGGGGCCTTGCTTGGCTTAGGGCATTGTAGATGGCCCTTAGCTCCAGAATATTTATGTGAAGCGAAATCTCCTGATCTGACCACAGTCCTTGGAAATTTCTTCCCTGTGTGACTGCCCCCCAGCCCCGAAGGCTGGCATCCGTGGTCACCAGGACCCAGTCCTGTATTCCGAATCTGCGGCCCTCTAGTAGATGAGCCCTCTGCAGCCACCACAGCAGCGACACCCTGGTCCTTGCCGACAGGGTTATCCGCTGTTGCATCTGGAGATGGGACCCGGACCATTTGTCCAACAGGTCCCACTGGAAAGTCCTTGCGTGGAACCTTCCGAATGGAATTGCTTCGTACGAAGCTACCATTTTTCCCAGGACTCGTGTGCATTGATGCACCGACACCTGTCCCGGTTTTAGGAGGTCTCTGACTAGAGATGACAACTCCTCTGCTTTTTCCACTGGAAGAAACACTTTTTTCTGGTCTGTGTCCAGAATCATTCCTAGGAACAGAAGACGTGTCGTCGGGACCAGCTGTGACTTTGGAATATTGAGAATCCAGCCGTGCTGTTGTAGCACTTCCCGAGAAAGTGCTACCCCCACTACCAACTGTTCTTTGGACCTCGCCTTTATCAGGAGATCGTCCAAGTACGGGATAATTAAAACTCCCTTCTTGCGAAGGAGTATCATCATTTCGGCCATTACCTTGGTAAAGACCCTCGGTGCCGTGGATAACCCAAACGGCAGCGTCTGGAACTGATAGTGACAGTCCTGTACCACAAATCTGAGGTACTCCTGGTGAGGGGGGTAAATGGGGACATGTAGGTACGCATCCTTGATGTCCAGGGAGACCATGTAATCCCCCTCGTCCAGGCTCGCAATAACCGCCCTGAGCGATTCCATCTTGAACTTGAACCTTTTGATATAAGTGTTCAAGGCTTTTAAATTTAAGATGGGTCTCACCGAACCGTCCGGTTTCGGTACCACAAACATTGTGGAATAGTAACCCTATCCTTGCTGAAGGAGGGGTACCTTGACAATCACTTGCTGTGAATACAGTTTTTGGATAGCCACCAACACTGCCTCCCTGGCAGAGGGAGTTGCTGGTAAGGCAGATTTTAGAAAACGGCGGGGGGGGGGGGGGGGGGGGGACGTCTCGAATTCCAGCCTGTACCCCTGAGATACTACTTGAAGGGTCCAGGGATCCACCTGTGAGAGAGCCCACTGTGTGCTGAAATTTCTGAGACGGGCCCCCACCGTACCCGGGTCCGCCTGTGAAGCCCCAGCGTCATGCTGTGGACTTACCGGACGCGGGGGAGGACTTTTGCTCTTGGGAACTGGCTGTATGCTGCAGCTTTTTCCCTCTACCTTTGCCTCTCGGCAGAAAGGACGCCCCTCGAGCCCTCTTGTGTTTTTGGGGCCGAAAGGACTGTACTTGATAATACGGTGCTTTCTTTTGCTGTGGGGTAGCTTGTGGCAAAAATGTCGATTTCCCAGCCGTAGCTGTGGAAACGAGGTCTGAAAGACCATCCCCAAACAGTTCCACCCCCTTATAAGGCAAAACTTCCATGTGCCTTTTTGAATCGGCATCACCTGACCACTGCCGAGTCCATAACCCCCTTTTGGCGGCAATGGACATTGCACTTATTTTTGATGCCAGCCGGCAAATATCCCTCTGTGCATTACGCATGTATAAGACAGCGTCTTTTATATGCTCTACTGTCAGCAAAATATTGTCCCTATCCAGGGTATCAATATTATCCAACAGGGAATCTGACCACGCGGCAGCAGCACTGCACATCCATGCTGATGCAATCGCCGGTCGCAATATAATGCCCGTGTGTGTATATATAGCTTTTAGGGTAGCTTCCTGCTTTCTATCGGCAGGATCCTTTAGGGCGGCCGTATCCGGAGACGGTAGTGCCACCTGTTTTGATAAACGTGTAAGCGCTTTATCTACCCTAGGGGATGTTTCCCAACTTGACCTATCCTCTGGCGGGAAAGGGTACGCTGCCAATAACCGTTTAGAAATTATCAATTTCTTATCGGGGGAAGTCCAGGCTTCCGCACACACCTCATTTAATTCCTCAGATGCAGGAAAAACTACTGGGAGTTTTTTCTCACCGAACATAATACCCTTTTTTGTGGTACCTGGGTTACTATCAGAAATGTGTAATACATTTTTCATTGCCTCAATCATGTAACGGGTGGACCTATTGGAGGGTACATTAGTCTCATCGTCGTCGACACTGGAGTCGGTATCCGTGTCGACATCTGTGTCTGCCATCTGAGGTAGCGGGCGTTTTAAAGCCCCTGATGACATTTGAGACGCTGGAACAGTCACAAGCTGAGTAGCCGGCTGTCCTATGTCGTCAAACCTTTTATGTAAGGAGCTGACACTGTCACGTAATTCCTTCCATAAGTCCATCCACACAGGTGTCGACCCTTCAGGGGGTGACAACACATTTACAGGCATTTGCTCTGCCTCCACATCATTTTCCTCATCATACATGTCGACACAGCGGTACCGACACACAGCACACACACAGGGAATGCTCTGACAGAGGACAGGACCCCACAAAGCCCTTTGGGGAGACAGAGGGAGAGTATGCCAGCACACACCAGAGCGCTATATACCACAGGGATATCACCTATAAAGTGTGTTTTCCCCTTATAGCTGCATATATATTATACTGCGCCTAAATTTGTGCCCCCCCTCTCTTTTTTACCCTTTCTGTAGTGCAGGACTGCAGGGGAGAGCCAGGGAGTGATCCTTCCAGCGGAGCTGTGAGGGAAAATGGCGCCAGTGTGCTGAGGGAGATGGCTCCGCCCCTTTTTCGGCGGGCTTTCTCCCGCAATTTTAAGATTTCTGGCAGGGGTTAATATACACCTATATAGCCTCTGGGGCTATATATGGTGTCAGTTTGCCAGCCAAGGTGTTATTTATTGCTGCTCAGGGCGCCCCCCCAGCGCCCTGCACCCATCAGTGACCGCAGTGTGTGGTGTGCATGAGGAGCAATGGCGCACAGCTGCAGTGCTGTGCGCTACCTTGGAGAAGACAGAAGTCTTCAGCCGCCGATTTTCCGGACCTTCTTGCTTCTGGCTCTGTAAGGGGGACGGCGGCGCGGCTCCGGGAACGGACGACGAGGTCGGGTCCTGTGTGCGATCCCTCTGGAGCTAATGGTGTCCAGTAGCCTAAGAAGCCCAAGCTACCACCACTTAGGTAGGGTCGCTTCTTCTCCCCTTAGTCCCTCGGTGCAGTAAGCCTGTTGCCAGCAGGTCTCACTGTAAAATAAAAAAACTAAATTATACTTTCTTTCTAGCAGCTCAGGAGAGCCCCTAGTGTGCATCCAGCTCAGCCGGGCACATAAATGTAACTGAGGCTTGGAGGAGGGTCATAGGGGGAGGAGCCAGTGCACACCAGATAGTCCTAATTCTTTCTTTAGATGTGCCCAGTCTCCTGCGGAGCCGTCTATTCCCCATGGTCCTTACGGAGTTCCCAGCATCCACTAGGACGTCAGAGAAACTTAGTTTATTCTTTATGATGCTAAGAAAAGAGGATTGCCAGCATGTGAACAGACGATAGCCAGATGGATTAGGGCCACAATTCAGTGGGCATTTCTATGACTTGAACGGCCTATTCCAGCTAGGGTCTCTGCTCATTCTACTCTCAGTTGGGACTTTGGGGGTGGGATGGTGTTTACAGAGCCGGCCTTAGCTATAGGCAGGCTAGGCATTTGCCTAGGGCATTCAAGCATGTCTAGGGGCATCCAAGCATGTCCCTGCAGCATCTCATGCTGAGAGGGACAGTCCGCAAACTAACTGTTACTTTCCAAATGTATTCAATCAGTACTTGTATACACTGCTGTTTACATTTGTCAAAAAAAATGCACACTGTGCCTTAAACTTCCTCTGACATGCTTGAATGCCCCTGACTTGTGAGACCTCAGACAGACAGCAGAAGCCCAGTAAATGCAATTCCTGGACCTGTGACATTTTTACTGACTATATAAGGTTATTACTGGATGGCTTCTTATGATAACACATGTGTATTTTGGAAGACTGCTTCACAGAAACCTGACATCACCTATACTGCTTGTGCACATGGGGGAGGGGGACCCTGCCATCCTGTGTGTGTCCCTTATCCCTGTGCAAACCCCAGGTGTCTGCAGGGACATAACATGGGCAGTGTTCTCCCCACACTTTATTTCCTAGTCAGTCCATACCGTAAAATTCCCCTGCCATCTAGCACTGTAACGTGGTCAGTAAGTTGCGTTGTGCTATTTCTATATGAAACATCAGTGCAGCGTGACTTTTGGACACATCAGACTGGAGGGCAGAGCATTTAGCTCTCACAGTATAAAGTAAAGTGCATGCAGTTAACGGGAGTAACAGACACCAGCAAACACACTGAATAGTGAAGAGAATGGACAGTTTCTACATGTTTGATACTGATCTTTTTGTATAACCAGCAAGTGTGGCAGTATCTGTGGCAGTATATGTGTATTATGGGCATTACTAATGTGGGGCATATGTGTAAGGTGCATTACTGTGTGGCATTATGTGTATTATGGGCATTACTAATGTGGGGCATATGTGTAAGGTTCCTTTACTGTGTGGAATTATATGTATTATGGTCATTACTGTGTGGCATTGTGCAGAGTTGAACTGGCCCACAGGGTAACCCCCCGGTGGGCCCCACTACCTGAGCGTTGCAGGTACAGATGCAGAACTAGCGGCGGAGCTAGGGGGCACCAGACAAAATTTTGCCTAGGGCATCAAATTGGCTAGGGCCGGCTCTGGGCGTTTATGTAGAGCAACTACATGGTCCTTGGTTCATACCTTCACCAAATGTTACAGATTATATGACTTTGCGTCCAGGGATGCTGCTTTTGCATGGAAAGTGTGTTCATCAAAGGTGGCGCATACCTTCCCCACACTATTGGCAAGTAAACTTCTAGAGGTTTTCTCACTATTGTGGACCTGAGGAGACTGAATACATTTGTCAATGTGACCATTTTGAATGGATGCCATAAAGTCTACACTCTGGACAAGGCCTGGCCAACCTGTGGCTGTCCAGCTGTTGTGAAACTACAAGTCCCAGCATATCCTCCCACTGATCAGCTGGTAAAGCATAATGGTATTTGTAATTTCACAACTGCTGGAGAATCATGGGTTAGCCAGGCCTGCTTTTGACCATCCACAAAAGGGACTTTCTCCTATCCATAGAATTCCACCATTCAAGTTCATCCTGAATAATTTGTCAGGTCCAGGATTATGGTAATACACCTCCAATTCACTGGTATGCTTTCAGCCTGGTATATGTCTTCAATTACATTTACAACAGTGCTGGTAACATTAGTGGTGGAGTTAATAAAGATGTGCTTTCCCTGATATTGTGACAGCTCAGAAACGCCAACTAGCGGCTGCTACAAAATAACCTTCCTGCATCCACCTGTCTGGGTGCTCTTCTGACCCTCTGCATCCCCCATGTCATGTCCCACTTACCCCCGACACATTCCCTGCCACTGCTATCCACAGGGAATCACTTGCTTCATCTGCAGTCTCGCCTCAGCCACTATTATCCGTACCTGACCCGTTCTAGTGGCCTACTTGTCTGTCATGTATCATTGGCAGTAGGAGCCATGGGAGGGCTCATGCACATTGGCTTCCACTTTTAATTTCAGAGACATGACAGACTTAAGAAATTATTTTATAGCCATATAATGTTCTTTCCAAAAACAATTGTTTCTAGTAAGTTATAAAATTTCTGAGTTGTGTTTTTTTCTCATACGTCCTAGAGGATGCTGGGGTCCACTTCAGTACCATGGGGTATAGACGGTTCCGCAGGAGCCATGGGCACTTTAAGACTTTTCAAGGGTGTGAACTGGCTCCTCCCTCTATATCCCTCCTCCAGACCTCAGTTTAGAAAATGTGCCCAGGCAGACTGGATGCACTCCAGGGGAGCTCTACTGAGTTTCTCTGAAAAGACTTATGTTAGGTTTTTTATTTTCAGGGAGAACTGCTGGCAACAGTCTCCCTGCTTCGTGGGACTTAGGGGGTAGAAGTAGGAACCAACTTACTGAATAGTTTCATGGCTCTGCTTCTGGCTGACAGGACACCATTAGCTCCTGATGTTAGGTTCCTGGTGCTCAGAACAAGGGAGATGTTATGAAGTGAGTCCAAAGCACCAGGACGTAACGCTGGGAAAGGGGAATGGAAAGGGAATAGCCCCTGGCGCCCTATCTCCGTTGTCTCGCCCGTGCTGTCAGTACACTCTTGCGAGACTATGGTTGCTTGAGCCCATGGCAGCCGCGTTTGAAGGGCGGATTACGTCTGCCCAACTCCGATGCCCCCTCAGGTCTTAATGAGAGACAAAGAGTGTACCGAAACAGGGTGATAACAAGGGGCCCTCTTACTGAAACAACCAAAGCCAGGGGCTACTAACTAGCCTAAAACTAAATGTATGTGCGGCTTGCCGCCAAAGGAAAAGAACAACAAAGGAAATGCTGACCACACGCCGACACAATACTTTTGTGTACCGGCGGTGACAGCATAAGCAGAACCCTCTGCAAAACACCAGTGACAGAAATAATAACGGAATACAGCGGCCAAGGCCGACGGACGCGGCAGAGCCGCTACTCACGGAACCGGTACGAATACTGGCAAACGGACAGGAACTCCCAATGCTGCTGACACAGACTCTCAGAACTGGAGGACAGGCAGAATCCCAAACGACAGACCGGTGGACACCAAGAAGCCAGAAACTTGACCAGGCACAGGCAAAGCCACTGGACCTCAGGACAGGAACGCCTCACGGCAGGACACGGGATCAGACACAGGAATCGACACAGGGACTGACACAGGAAGCAGCTCGACTGACACTGCTACACAGGAGCTCAGGAACTAGCAGGAACCAAGCTCAGAACTCAAGCAGACTGGAAACCTAGAAATATCACCAGCGTCTGTGAATAGCACTGAGCCAGCATATAACAGAGAGGCCTAATTAATAATCTCATGCAGCTGCCCTGTTGCATGACTCCAAACTGACAAGATGCAATTAGCAGCCAGGAGACGCTGAACACATGGGAACAAGCTGCAATTACACAGACTCACCAGTGGCAGCAACCAAGAGTACTCTTAAACAGAGCAACTGGAAATCCTGGCCTGCGAAACAACTTATAAACATAAAATAGGAATGAACCACTACCTGTGGTTCATAACAGTATCCCCTCCTTAAGGGTGAGTTCCGAGCACCCCATGACACCCACGGGGAACATGAACAGAAGAATAACATAAAATACCTAACTGACATGCAAAACAGGAATGAGCCACAGCCGTGGCTCATAACACCTGAAGGGTACTGAACGCTAGCTGCGGCTATGTGCTCACTCCCACAGCACGCCGTCACCCCCCTTGCAGAGCCAGAAGTCAGAAGGCAGGTGAGTGTTAGAAGAAAGGATCTTCAATCAAAGTGATGGCTAAAGGTACCGTGCGGCTGGCGGGAGCGCAGCACGCCATGTTGTCCACACATACACAGGCACTGCAGGGTGCGTGGGGGGGGGGGGGCAGCTTGAAACCTATTGAAACTGGCATAAATAAGGGGCATAAGTTGCTGAGGCACAGTCCTACCCCCGCCAGTATAAAAAATTACCTCATAAAAGCTGAGGAGAAACGCGCCATTGAGGGGGCGGAGCATCCTCCTCAGTCAGCCAGCACACTGCTCAGCGCCATTTTCTCTCCAGGCTGCAGAGAAGAACGCTGGTCCTCCTCCACTGCTGAACAAGTATCAGGGTGCAAAACAGGGGGGGCCACAGTGAATTTGGTGCTATATAATTGTGTGATTAACATTATAAAAGCGCTGCATGTCAGTGGGCATTTTGTGTTCACAGACATTGTGTTACTGGCGCTGGGTTGTGAACTGGCAAATCCTATCTGTGTCCTTCTGACCGATTTTACTGTGGGTCTGTCCACTATAAGTCCCGGAGTGTCTGTGGTGTGGTTGTGCACGTGTGTGACATGTCTGAGGCAGGGAGCTCTTCCCCTGAGGGTACAATTTTAGGGACACAGAGTTGTAATGTGGTGGCGCTGCCGGCACACCACGAGCCTGAATGGGTGAAAGAATTACGTGATAGTGTGAATCATATCAGTAAGATTGGATAAGTCTGAGTCTCATGCAGAAAGCTAGAGAAAATCAGTGGAAGATGTGATTTTTCATAGTCCTGCTTTTTCATCCATAGGGGTCACATAAGAGACCATTTGCACAAATAGTACATACTGATACCGACACGGACTCTGATCCCTGTGTCGACGATAGTGATTACAGGGGGATGAATCCTAAATTGGCAAAAAGCACTCAATACATGATTGTTGCTATAAAGGAAGTTTTGGAAGTTACGGAAGCCCCTCCTGTACCTCAAGAGAAGGCTTATTTTTATAAAGAAAGGAAAATTAATGTCACTTTCCCTCCTTCTCATGAGCTTAATACCTTGTTTGAAGAAGTTTGGGTAAACCCTGAAAAGAAATTTCAGATTCCCAAAAGGATTCAGGTTGCTTATCCTTTCCCGGCAGAGGACAGGAAAAGGTGGGAGTCACCCCCCGTATTAGACAGTGCCCTGCCAAGGTTAACTAAAAAGGTGATTCTCCCGGCACCTGGGACGGCTTCATTGAAGGAGCCGGCAGACCACAAGTTGGAGACTACGTTAAAATCTATTTATGTGGCCAATGGTTCATTGCTCAGGCCCACCATTCCTTGCGCATGGGTGAGTAGGGCTATCGAAAAATGGTCAGATAACCTGTCATCGGAAATTGACACTATAGATAGAGACGAGATACTCCTAACGTTTGGTCATATCAAAGACGCTGCTGCATACATGCTAGAAGGCATGAAAGATATTGGACTCGGGTTCAAAAGCCGCTACCATGGCAGTATCAGCTCGGAGGGCGTTGTGGATTCGCCAGTGGAATGCTGATGCAGATTCCAAAAGAAATATGGAGGCTCTCCCGTATAAAGGTGAGGCCTTGTTTGGAGATGGGCTAGATGCATTAGTCTCTGCGGCTACCGCAGGTAAGTCGACATTCTTGCCCTATGCTCCTGCACCGGCGAAAAAGACACATCACTCTCAGATGCAATCCTTTCGGACCAACAAATACAAAAAGGCCATAGGTTCCCCCTTCTTTGCAGGTAGAGGAAGGGGAAAAGGAAAAAAATCTGCAGCGTCTCCAGGATCGCAGGAGCAGAAACCAACCCCTGCTTCTGCCAAATCTGCAGCATGACGCTGGGGCTCCCTTGCGGGAGTCCGCTCGGGTGGGAGCACGTCTGAAACTTTTCATTCAGATCTGGCTTCAATCTGGCCTGGATCCATGGGTCTTACAAATAGTGTCCAATGGATAAAAAACTGGAGTTTCAAGACGTCCCCCCAATGCCGATTTTTAAAATCGACCTTGCCAGCTTCTCTTCCAGAAAGAGAAGTCGTAACAGCTGCAATTCAAAAATTATGTCAGGATCAAGTCATTGTCCTGGTACCCTTGTCACAGCAAGGAGAAGGTTTTTATTCAAGCCTCTTCGTAGTTCCGAAGACGGACGGCTCGGTCAGACCAATTTTAAACCTGAAAAATCTGAATCTCTACTTGAAAAGGTTCAAGTTCAAGATGGAATCTCTGGGGGCAGTGATTTCCAGTCTGGAGGAAGGGGTCTTCATGGTGTCAGTGGACATAAAAGATGCTTACTTACATGTTCCCATTTATCCTCCTTACCAAGCTTATCTGAGATCCGCAGTACAGGATTGCCATTACCAGTTCCAGACGTTGCCGTTCAGACTCTCCACGGCACCGAGGGTATTCACCAAGGTGATGGCAGAGATGATGGTCCTCCTTCGACAACAAGGAGTCAATATAATTCCTTACCTGGACGATCTCCTGATAAAAGAAAGATCCAGGGACGATTGATTGCAGAACATTGCACTCTCCCTGTCAGTGCTCCAACAACACGGTTGGATCATGAACTTTCCAAAGTCGCAGTTAGAACCGACGACGAGATTGTCTTTTTTGGGGATGATACTGGACACAGAAGTACAGAGGGTTTTTCTTCCAGTAGACAAAGCTCTAGAAATCCAGAGAATGGTCAAACAAATTTTGAGACCAACAAGAGTGTCGATCCATCAATGCATTCGGTTGTTGGGGAAGATGGTAGCGGCCTACGAGGCCATACAGTTTGGCCGATTCCATGCCAGAGTATTCCAGTGGGACCTGTTGGACAAATGGTCTGTATCCCACCTACACATGCACCGGAAGATAATCCTGTCCTCCAAACCAGGATTTCGCTCCTGTGGTGGCTACACAGTTCTCATCTATTAGAGGGACGCAGGTTCGGGATTCAGGACTGGGTCCTGGTAACCACGGATGCAAGTCTCCGAGGCTGGGGAGCAGTCACACAGGGGGAAAGCTTCCAAGGAAAATGGTCAAGTCAGGAAACCTGCCTTCACATAAACGTTCTGGAATTGAGAGCCATTTACAACGACCTTCTACAAGCGGTACATCTTCTTCAAGATCAACCCGTGCAGATCCAGTCGGACAATGTAACAGCAGTCACCCACGTAAACAGACAGGGTGACACAAGAAGCAGGAGGGCAAGGCAGAAGCTGCAAGGATTCTTCGCTGGGCGGAAAATCATGTGATAGCACTGTCAGCAGTATTCATTCCAGGAGTGGACAACTGGGAAGCAGACTTCCTCAGCAGACACGATCTCCATCCAGGAGAGTGGGGCCTCCACCAAGAAGTCTTCGCAGAGGTGACAAGTCTTTGGGGAGTTCCTCAAATAGAAATGATGGCATCTCGTCTCAACAAGAAGCTTCAGAGATATTGTTCCAGGTCGAGAGACCCTCAAGCAATGGCAGTGGATACACTGGTGACCAAGTGGGTGTTTCGGTCGGTATATGTCTTTCCTCCACTTCCACTGATACCAAAAGTTCTTAAAATCATATGGAGAACAAGGGTTTGAGCGATCCTCATTGCCCCAGACTGGCCGAGGAGGACTTGGTATCCAGATCTTCAGGAGTTGCTCATAGAAGATCCTCGGCCTCTTCCTCCTCGTGAGGACCTGCTACCGCAGGGGCCGTACGTGTATCAAGACTTACCGTGGCTACGTTTGACGGCATGGCTGTTGAGCGCCGGATCCTAGCCCGAAAGGGTATTCTCAAGGAACACTCTTATTCAGGCCAGGAAAGGAGTAACGTCTAAACATTACCACCGTATTTGGAGAAAATATGTGTCTTGGTGTGAATCCAAGAAGGCTCCTACGGATGAGTTTGAGTTAGAAAGTTTTCTCCATTTTCTGCAGGCTGGTGTGGATTCGGGCCTTAGACTCTGTTCAATCAAGGTCTAGATTTCGGCCTTATCAGTTTTCTTTCAAAAACAATTGGCCTCGCTTCCAGAAGTTCAGACATTCGTGAAAGGGGTTCTGCACATCCAGCCTCCATTTGTGCCTCCGGTGGCACCATGGGATCTTAATGTGGTGTTGCAGTTCCTTTAATCGAGTTGGTTTGAACCTCTACAGCAGGGGTGGGGAACCTCCGGCCCGCGGGCCGTATATGTTTGGTCCAGCCCACCAGCTTGTGTCAGTGAGACACGCTGCCGCTCAGTCCGGCGGCAGCATGTCTCAGCTGTCAGAACAGGGAGGAGAGCGCGGCTGTTGGGTGGGAGCGGCGGCGTGTAGTACATCAAACCAGCCGCCGGTCCGTGAGCCAATCAGAGCTCGCAGACCGGCAGCCAATCAGGAGCCGCGGCTGCCGGGCGGCGAGCTCTGATTGGCTCTCGAACCGGCGGCTGGTTTGAAGTACTACACGCCGCCGCTCCTATCCGACAGCCGCGCTCTCCTCCGTGTCCCGCCGAAAGGAGCACGGTAAGCAGCACGGAGGGGAGGGGGGAGGGCATCTGTATACCTGGCACTGTGGGGGCATTTGTATACCTGGCACTGTGGGGGCATCTGTATAACTGGCACTGTGAGGGACATTTGTATACCTGGCACTGTGGGGGCATCTGTATACCTGGCACTGTGAGGACATCTGTATACCTGGCACTGTGAGGGGCATTTGTATACCTGGCACTGTGGGGGCATCTGTATACCTGGCACTGTGGGGACATCTGTATACCTGGCACTGTGAGGGGCATTTGTATACCTGGCACTGTGAGGGGCATTTGTATACCTGGCACTGTGGGGGCATCTGTATACCTGGCACTGTGGGGACATCTGTATACCTGGCACTGTGAGGGGCATTTGTATACTTGGCACTGTGGGGGCATCTGTATACCTGGCACTGTGGGGACATCTGTATACCTGGCACTGTGAGGGGCATTTGTATACCTGGCACTGTGGGGGCATTTGTATACCTGGCACTGTGGGGGCAATTGTGGATCTGGCACCGCACTATTGGGGGCATATGTGTATCACGTCCCATTTTAACTGGCCACACCCATTTTTTTTGGCAGACCTACTGGGGGGCAGGGTAATTTTTTAAGTTGAGAATTTTTGTATGGCCCCCGAAGGATTTTATAAATATCCAAATGGCCCTCGGTAGAAAAAAGGTTCCCCACCCCTGCTCTACAGGAAATAGAGTTGAAGTTTCTCACTTGGAAAGTAGTGATGCTTTTGGCCTTGGCATCCGCAAGGCGGGTGTCTGAGTTAGGGGCCTTGTCTCACAAGAGCCCGTACCTGATCTTCCATGAAGATAGGGCAGAGTTAAGAACTCGTCAACAATTTCTTCCAAAGGTGGTTTCGTCTTTCCACATAAACCAACCTATTGTGGTGCCAGTAGCTACTGACACTTTCACTGAATCAAAGTCTCTTGATGTGGCTAGAGCTTTGAAGATTTATGTCGCAAGAACAGCTCGGATAAGGAAAACGGAAGCTCTGTTTGTCCTGTATGCTCCCAACAAGATTGGGTGTCCTGTTTCTAAGCAGACTATTGCGCGCTGGATCAGAGGAACGATTCAGCACGCTCATTCCACGGCAGGATTGCCAGTACCGAAGTCAGTAAATGCCCATTCTACTAGAAAGGTGAGCTCATCCTGGGCGGCTGCCCGGGGCGTCTCGGCTTTACAACTTTGCCGAGCAGCTACATGGTCAGGGTAAAACACGTTTGCTAAGTTTTACAAGTTGACACCTTGGCCGCTGAGGACCTCAAGTTTGGTCAATCGGTGCTGCAGGGTCATCCGCACTCTCCCGCCCGTACTGGAGCTTTGGTATAACCCCATGGTACTGAAGTGGACCCCAGCATCCTCTAGGACGTATGAGAAAATAGGATTTTAATACCTACCGGTAAATCCTTTTCTCCTAGTCCGTAGAGGATGCTGGGCACCCGACCCAGTGCGTACTTTACCTGCAGTTGTTAATTTTGTAGTTACACTAATGTTGTGTTAAGGTTATTTCAGCATGTTGCTGCAATTGTTCATGCCCGTTGGCATGTGTTATGTTGAATGCCATGTTGTACGGCACGGTTGAGGTGTGAGCTGGTATTAATCTCACCATTAAATTAAAAGTAAATCCTTTCCTCGAAATGTCCGTCTCCCTGTGCACAGTTCCTATACTGAGGTCTGGAGGAGGGGCATAGAGAGAGCCAGTTCACACCCTTGAAAAGTCTTAAAGTGCCCATGACTCCTGCGGAACCGTCTATACTCCATGGTACGGAAGTGGACCCTAGCATCCTCTACGGACTAGGAGAAAAGGATTTACCAGTAGGTATTAAAATCCTATTTCTCTGACGTCCTAGTGGATGCTGGGGACTCCGTAAGGACCATGGGGAATAGCGGCTCCGCAGGAGACTGGGCACAAAAGTAAAGCTTTAGAACTACCTGGTGTGCACTGGCTCCTCCCCCTATGACCCTCCTCCAAGCCTCAGTTAGATTTTTGTGCCCGAACGAGAAGGGTGCACACTAGGTGGCTCTCCTGAGCTGCTTAGTGAAAAGTTTAGTTTTAGGTTTTTTATGTTCAGTGAGACCTGCTGGCAACAGGCTCACTGCATCGAGGGACTAAGGGGAGAAGAAGCGAACTCACCTGCGTGCAGAGTGGATTGGGCTTCTTAGGCTACTGGACATTAGCTCCAGAGGGACCGATCACAGGCCCAGCCATGGATAGGTCCCAGAGCCGCGCCGCCGGCCCCCTTACAGAGCCAGAAGACAGAAGAGGTCCGGAAAATCTGCGGCAGAAGACGTCCTGTCTTCAACAAGGTAGCGCACAGCACTGCAGCTGTGCGCCATTGCTCTCAGCACACTTCACACTCCGGTCACTGAGGGTGCAGGGCGCTGGGGGGGGGCACCCTGAGACGCAATAAAAACACCTTGGATGGCAAAAAATGCATCACATATAGCTCCTGGGCTATATGGATGAATTTAACCCCTGCCAGAATACACAGAAAAACGGGAGATAAGGCCGCCGAGAAGGGGGCGGAGCCTATCTCCTCAGCACACTGGCGCCATTTTCCCTCACAGCTCCGTTGGAGGGAAGCTCCCTGGCTCTCCCCTGCAGTCACTACACTACAGAAAGGGTTAAAAAAGAGAGGGGGGCACTAATTACGCGCAGTATTAAAAATACAGCAGCTATAAGGGGAAAAACACTTATATAAGGTTATCCCTGTATATATATAGCGCTCTGGTGTGTGCTGGCAAACTCTCCCTCTGTCTCCCCAAAGGGCTAGTGGGGTCCTGTCCTCTATCAGAGCATTCCCTGTGTGTGTGCTGTGTGTCGGTACGTTTGTGTCGACATGTATGAGGAGAAAAATGATGTGGAGACGGAGCAGATTGCCTGTAATAGTGATGTCACCCCCTAGGGGGTCGACACCTGAGTGGATGAACTGTTGGAAGGAATTACGTGACAGTGTCAGCTCTGTATAAAAGACAGTGGTTGACATGAGACAGCCGGCTACTCAGCTTGTGCCTGTCCAGACGTCTCATAGGCCGTCAGGGGCTCTAAAGCACCCGTTACCTCAGATGGCAGATATAGACGCCGACACGGATACTGACTCCAGTGTCGACGGTGAAGAGACAAATGTGACTTCCAGTAGGGCCACACGTTACATGATTGAGGCAATGAAAAATGTTTTACACATTTCTGATAATACGAGTACCACCAAAAAGGGGTATTATGTTCGGTGAGGAAAAACTACCTGTAGTTTTCCTGAATCTGAGAAATTAAATGAGGTGTGTG
This sequence comes from Pseudophryne corroboree, assembly GCF_028390025.1. NCBI lineage: Eukaryota > Metazoa > Chordata > Amphibia > Anura > Myobatrachidae > Pseudophryne > Pseudophryne corroboree. Next base: position 648,293,062 of record NC_086444.1, on the reverse strand, counting down.
ATGATGCGTGGGTTTCCCCCGATAACAACTGATAATTTCTAAAATTTTATTGGCATTATATCCTTTCCCACCAGAGGTTAGGGTGCGTTGGGAAACACCCCCTAGGGTGGATAAAGCGCTCACACGCTTGTAAGAACAAGGACTCTACCCTCTCCTGAGATGGCCGCCCTTAAGGATCCTGCTGATAGAAAGCAGGAGGGTATCCTAAAATGTATTTACACACATACTGGTGTTATACTGCGACCAGCAATCGCCTCAGCCTGGATGTGCAGTGCTGGGTTGGCGTGGTCAGATTCCCTGACTGAAAATATTGATACCCTAGATAGGGACAGTATATTATTGCCTATAGAGCATTTAAAAGATGCATTTCTATATATGCGTGATGCACAGCGGAATATTTGCCGACTGGCATCAAGTCTAAGTGCGTTGTCCATTTCTGCCAGTAGAGGGTTATGGATACGCCAGTGGTCAGGTGATGCGGATTCCAAACGGCATTTGGAAGTATTGCCTTATTAAGGGGAGGAGTTATTTGGGGTCGGTCTTTCAGACCTGGTGGCCACGGCAACAGCTGGGAAATCCACGTTTGTACCCCAGGTCGCCTCTCAACATAAGAAGACGCCGTATTATCAGGCGCAGTCCTTTCGTGGGCAAGCGGGCAAAAGGTTCCTCATTTCTGCCCCGTGACAGAGGGAGAGGAAAAAGGCTGCAGAAATCAGCCAGTTCCCAGGAACAGAAGCCCTCTCCCGCCTCTGCCAAGCCCTCAGTATGACTCTGGGGCTTTACAAGCAGAATCAGGCACGGTGGGGGCCCGTCTCAATGAATTTCAGCGCGCAGTGGGCTCACTCGCAATTAGACCCCTGGATCCTTCAGGTGATATCTCAGGGGTACAAATTGGAATTCGAGACGTCTCCCCCTCGCCGTTTCCTAAAGTCGGCTTTACCGATGTCTCCCTCTGACAGGGAGGCAGTTTTGGAAGCCATTCACAAGCTGTATTCCCAGCAGGTGATAATCAAGGTACCCCTCCTGCAACAGGGAACGGGGTATTATTCCACACTGTTGTGGTACCGAAGCCGGACGGCTCGGTGAGACCGATTCTAAATCTAAAATCTTGAACACTTACATACGGAGGTTCAAATTCAAGATTGAGTCACTCAGAGCAGTGATTGCGAACCTGGAAGAAGGGGACTACATGATGTCTCGGGACATCAAGGATGCTTACCTTCATGTCCCAATTTACCTTTCTCACCAAGGGTACCTCAGGTTTGTGGTACAGAACTGTCACTATCAGTTTCAGACGCTGCCGTATGGATGGTCCACGGCACCCCGGGTCTTTACCAAGGTAATGGCCGAAATGATGATACTCTTTCGAAGGAAGGGAATTTTAGTTATCCCTTACTTGGACGATTCCCTGATAAGGGTAAGATCCAGGGAACAGTTAGAGGTCGGTGTAGCACTATCTCAGGTAGTGTTGCGGCAGCACGATTGGATTCTCAATATTCCAAAATCGCAGCTGATTCCGACGACTCGTCTTCTGTTCCTAGGGATGATCCTGGACACAGTCCAGAAAAAGGTGTTTCTCCCGGAGTAGAAAGTCAGGGAGTTATCCGAGCTAGTCGGGAACCTCCTATAACCGAGCCAAGTCTCAGTACATCAATGAAAGGGTTCTGGGAAAAATGGTGGCTTCCTACGAAGCAATCCCATTCGGCAGATTCCACGCAAGAACTTTCCAGTGGGACCTGCTGGACAAATGGTCCGGGTCGCATCTTCAGATGCATCAGCGGATAACCCTGTCACCAAGCACAAGGGTGTCTCTCCTGTGGTGGTTGCAGAGTGCTCATCTTCTAGAGGGCCGCAGATTCGGCATTCAGGACTGGGTCCTGGTGACCACGGGTGACAGCCTGCGAGGCTGGGGAGCAGTCACACAGGGAAGGAATTTCCAGAGCTTATGGTCAAGCCTGGAGACATCACTTCACATAAATATCCTGAAGCTAAGGGCCATTTACAATGCTCTAAGCTCAGCAAGACCTCTGCTTCAAGGTCACCCGGAGTTGATCCATTCGGACAACATCACGGCAGTCACCCACGTAAACAGACAGGGTGACACAAGAAGCAGGAGGGCAAGGCAGAAGCTGCAAGGATTCTTCGCTGGGCGGAAAATCATGTGATAGCACTGTCAGCAGTATTCATTCCGGGAGTGGACAACTGGGAAGCAGACTTCCTCAGCAGACACGACCCCCACCCGGGAGAGTGGGGACTTCACCCAGAAGTCTTCCACATGTTTATAAAACTCGACAAGTATTGCACCAGGTCAAGGGACCCTCAGGCAATAGCTGTAGACGCTCTGGTAACACAGTGGGTGTACTAGTCAATGTATGTGTTCCCTCCTCTGCCTCTCATACCCAAGGTACTGAGAATTATAAGATGGAGAGGAGTAAGCACTATATTCGTGGCTCCGGATTGGCCAAGAAGGACTTGGTAACCGGAACTTCAAGAGATGCTCACGGAGGATCCGTGGCCTCTACCTCTAAGAAGGGACCTGCTCCAGCAAGGACCCTGTCTGTTCCAAGACTTACCGCGGCTGCGTTTGACGGCATGGCGGTTGAACGCCGGATCCTGAAGGAGAAAGGCATTCCGGATGAAGTCATTCCTATCCTGATCAAAGCCAGGAAAGATATAACCGCAAAACATTATCACCACATTTGGCGAAAATATGTTGCGTGGTGCGAGGCCAGTAAGGCCCCGACGGAGGAATTTTCAACTAGGTCGATTCCTACATTTCCTGCAAACAGGAGTGTCTATGGGCCTGAAATGGGGGTCCATTAAGGTTCAAATTTCGGCCCTGTCAATTTTCTTCCAAAAAGAACTAGCTTTAGTCCCTGAAGTTCAGACGTTTGTGAAAGGGGTACTGTATATACAGCCTCCTTTTGTGCCTCCAGTGGCACCTTGGGATCTAAATGTAGTTTTTGGGTTCCAAAAGTCACATTGGTTTGAACTACTTAAATATGTGGAGTTAAAATATCTCACATGGAAAGTGGTCATGCTGTTGGCCCTGGCCTGGGCCAGGTGCGTGTCAGAATTGGCGGCTTTATCCTGTAAAAGCCCTCATCTGATTTTCCATTCGGACAGGGCGGAATTGAGGACTTGTCCTCAGTTTCTCCCTAAGGTGTTTTTTCAGCGTTTCACCTGAATCAACCTATTGTGGTGCCTGCGGCTACTAGGGACTTGGAGGACTCCAAGTTGCTAGACGTTGTCAGGGCCCTGGGAATATAGGTTTCCAGGACGGCTGGAGTCAGAAAATCTGACTCGTTGTTTATTCTGTATGCACCCAACAAGCTGGGTGCTCCTGCTTCTAAGCAGACTATTGCTCGTTGGATTTGTAGTACAATTCAGCTTGCACATTCTGTGGCAGGCCTGCCACAGCCAAAATCTGTAAAAGCCCATTCCACAAGGAAGGTGGGCTCATCTTGGGCGGCTGCCCGAGGGGTCTCGGCTTTACAACTTTGCCGAGCAGCTACTTGGTCAGGAGCAAATACGTTTGTAAAATTCTACAAATTTGATACCCTGGCTGAGGAGGACCTGGAGTTCTCTCATTTGGTGCTGCAGAGTCATCCGCACTCTCCCGCCCGTTTGGGAGCTTTGGTATAATCCCCATGGTCCTTACGGAGTCCCCAGCATCCACTAGGACGTCAGAGAAAATAAGAATTTACTTACCGATAATTCTATTTCTCGTAGTCCGTAATGGATGCTGGGCGCCCATCCCAAGTGCGGATTGTCTGCAATACTGGTACATAGTTATTGTTACCAAAAAATCGGGTTATTGCTGTAGTGAGCCATCTGTTCTAGAGGCTCCTCTGTTATCATGCTGTTAACTGGGTTTAGATCACAAGTTATATGGTGTGATTGGTGTGGCTGGTATGAGTCTTACCCGGGATTCAAAATCCTTCCTTATTGTGTACGCTCGTCCGGGCACAGTATCCTTACTGAGGCTTGGAGGAGGGTCATAGGGGGAGGAGCCAGTGCACACCAGGTAGTTCTAAAGCTTTACTTTTGTGCCCAGTCTCCTGCGGAGCCGCTATTCCCCATGGTCCTTACGGAGTCCCCAGCATCCACTACGGACTACGAGAAATAGAATTATCGGTAAGTAAATTCTTATTTTTTCCCTCTCTCTGTCTCTTTCTCTCTCTCTCTCTCTCTCTCTCTCTCTCTCTCTCTCTCTCTCTCTCTATATATATATATATATATATATATACATATACACATATACAGTGGGGCAAAAAAGTATTTGGACAGCCACCAATTGTGCAAGTTGACCCACTTAAAAAGATGAGAGAGGTCTGTAATTTCCATCATAGGTACACTTCAACTGTGAGATACAGAATCTGAAAAAAAACAAAAACAGGAAATCACATTGTATGATTTTTAAACAATTTACTTGTATATTCTTGTGGAAAATAAATATTTGGACACCTACTAAGCAACAAGATTTCTGGCTCTCACAGACCTGTTACTTCTTCTTTAAGAAGCTCTTCTATCCTCCACTCGTTACCTGTATTAATGGCACCTGTTTGAACTGGTTATCTGTATAAAAGACACCTGTCCACACCCTCAAACAGTTATACTGCTACCTCTCCACCATGGCCAAGACCAGAGAGCTGTCTAAGGACACCAGGTACAAAATTGTAGAGCTGCAGAAGGCTGGGATGAGCTACTCGACAATAGGCAAGCAGCTTGGTGAGAAAAGATCAACTGTTGGCGCAATTATTAAAAAAATGGAAGAAATACAGGATCACTGACAATCTCCCTCGACCTGGGGCTCCATGCAAGATCTCACCTCGTGGGGTATCAATGATCTTGAGAACGGTGAGAAATCAGCCCAGAACTTCAAGGGGGGACCTGGTCAATGATCTCAAGAAAGTTGGGACCACAGTCACAAAGGTTACCATTAGTAACACACTACGTCGTCATGGATTGAAATCCTTCAGAGCCTGAAAGGTCCCCTGCTTAAGCCAGCACATTTACAGGCCCGTCTAAAGTTTGCCAGTGACCATCTGGATGATCCAGAGGAGGATTGGGAGAATGTAATGTGGCCAGATAAGAGCAAAATTGAACTTTTTGGTATAAACTAGACTCGCCTTGTTTGGAGAGAGAAGAATGATGAATGGCATCCCAAGAACACCATACCCACTGTGAAGCATGGGGTGAAAACATCATGCTTTGGGGCTGCTTTTCTGCAAAGGGGACAGGACGACTGAGCCCTATTAAGGAGAGGATGAATGGGGCCATACAGTATCGTGAGATTTTGGGCAAAACCCTCCTTCCCTCAGTAAGAGCATTGAAGAAGGAACGTGGCTGGGTCTTCCAGCATGACAACTACCCCAAACACCCCGCCAGGGCAACTAAGGAGTGGCTCCGTAAGAAGCATTTCAAGGTCCTGGAGTGGCCTAGGCAGTCTCCAGACCTCAACCCAATAGAAAATCTGTGGAGGAAGTTGAAAGTCTGTGTTGCCCGGCGACAGCCCCAAAACATGAAAGATCTAGAGAAGATCTGCATGGAAGAGTGGGCCAAAATACCTGCTACAGTGTGTGCAAACCTGGTCAAGAACTACAGGAAACATTTGACCTCTGTAATTGCCAACCGAGGTTATATTACAAAGTATTGAGTTAAACTTTTTGTTTGCCCAAATATTTATTTTCCGCAAGAACATACAAATAAATTGTTTAAAAATCATACAATTTGATTTCCTAGGGTTTTTTTTTAGATTCTGTCTCTCACAGTTGAAGTGTACCTATGATGGAAGACCTCGCTCATCTTTTTAAGTGGGTCAACTTGCACAATCGGTGGCTGTCCAAATACGTTTTTGCCCCACTGTATCTATCTATCTATCTATCTATCTATCTATCTATCTATCTATCTATCACACACTATCCAGTTACTTGGTTAATCAGGAGATTATTTTACTCACAGCTGATGTGTAGTAAACTGCGTTCACAGGAATTTTACAAACTACTCTATTTGTACAAGTTCAGGACCAGTGGCGTAACTAGAAATTTTCTCCCCCAAGCCAAAACATTCTCCGGCGCCCCCCCTCCCCCCCATCCCCCATAATTGTCACTAGTAAAGGGATAAACCTGCGCGCGCCGCAAAAAAAGGAGCGTGACTTTGTTGAAATGGGCATGGCTTCACATAAAGGGGCGTGGTATTGCAGGTAAAGACTACTTTATACCCCAGTTTTGCAACCTGCACGCCCAGACGGCCACCACAGGAAAGAAAAATAATCCTGTTTCATGCACCTTACATTATTTGTCATTTTTCCTCCTTATAGTAATGCCCAGTATACATTATGCCACATGCTGCAATGGCCCTTAGACATTATGCCACACACAATAATGCACATGACACAATATGCACACACCATAATGCCCCTGACACATTATGCCACACACCATAATGCCTGTGACACATTATGACAGGAATCGCAATGCCCGTTATACATTATGCTACACACTGCAATGCCCCTGATACATTATAGCACATACAATGCCTGTGACACATTATGACACACACCGCAATGACCCTGAGACATTATACCACATACCATAATGCCCGTGATATAGTATACCACACACTGTAATGCCTGTGACACATACCGCAATGTCCGTGTTACATTATGCCACACACTGCAATGACCCTGAGACATACCACATACCACAATGCCCGTGATATAGTATACCACACCGTAATGCCTGAGACACATACCGCAATGCCCGTTATACCCTATGCCACACACCGCAATGCCCGTTATACATTATGCCAAACTGCAATGCCCCTGAGACATTATACCACATACCACAATGCCCGTGATATAGTATGCCACACACCGTAATGCCTGTGACATATTATGACACACACCGCAATGTCCGTGATACATTATGCCACACACCGCAATGCCCATTACACATTTAGTCCTACAGTAAGGCTTCTAATTACTTTTAAATTACCTGCTCATTACCAGGGGTTTCATGCTCTTGGTTCCATGCACGGTGCCAGGGGTTTTAATGCTCAAGGTGTCATGCTTGTTGCCAGGGGTTTCATGCACTGGGTGTCATGCTCGTTGCCAGGGGTTTCATGCTCTTGGTTCCATGCACGGTGCCAGGGGTTTTCATGCTCAGGGTGTCATGCTCGTTGCCAGGGGTTTCATGCACTGGGTGTCATGCTCGTTGCCAGGGGTTTCATGCACCGGGTGTCATGCTCATTGCTAGGGGGTAATGCTTGCTGCTAGGGCTGTGCTCCCAGTGCCAAATATGCCCCCAGTGCCAGATATTCCCCCACAGTGCCAGGTACACACATGCCCCCAATGCCAAATATGCCCCCCCCCCAAGTGCCAGGTACACATATGCCCCCTCAGTGCCGCATATGCTCCCCCTCCCCCAGTGCCAAATATGCTCCCCCAGGTACAGCTCACCCCCCGCTCCCCGCTGTTTTGTGAAGGAGGGACACAGAGGGCACAGCGCGCGCCTCTCCTGTATCCCTCCTGTGTCTCCGGCATGTCTGTTAAATGAAGTGCCGGTTCGTGAGCCAATCAGAGCTCACGAACGGGCACTTCATTCAATAGACACGCCGGAGACGCAGGAGGGACACAGGAGAGGCGCGCGTTGTGCCCTCTGTGTCCCTCCTTACAGCAGTGGCTAGGGAAGGGAGGGAGACAGGCAGCAGATTGACATGCAGAAGGCTCGTCTGCATATCAATCTGCGCTAAATCAGGGGTGGCGCCCCCTGCAACCCTGCGCCTCCAAGCCACCGTGAGGGCTGCGAGGACAGTAGTTACGCCACTGTTCAGGACACAGTCTTTGTACAGAAGACATGTATTTGATTTCCACAGGACCTTGGAAGAGGGTATTCCCCCTTCCAATCTAGTCATTTCTAGATGGAATAGAGCAGTTACTTTTGCACATTTTATGTTACAGCCTTATTCCAAACTGGAATAAACTCATTTTTTCCCTCAAAATTTTACACACAATACCCCATAATGATAACGTGAAAAAAGTTTTTCTGCAGCAGGGTACATTGGTTTCTACAGGGAAACATCGAGGTGTAGAGATGGATCTTCATCCAGGCACCAACAGGCTAAAGCTTTAGACTGTCCCAGGATGCATTGTGGGGCCTCCTCTATAACCCCGCCTCCAGGCACTGTGAGTTCGTTTTGAGTTGGTGCCTGCAGAAGCAGGTCACTTAACAGGAGGGCTGCACTGGGCAGCCCTGAAAAAGCATTTAGAAGACTTCAAGGGCCACAGCACTTACATGTCAGGGTGACATTCTGTGCTGCAGCTCTGTCGCCTCCCCAGTGGTGTTGCATACTCCCGCTGGCTCTGTTCCCGGGTACTTGCGGCAGAGACGCTCTGGCTCTAGGCACAATTTCGCAGACACTCTCCTGGTTCACGTGGCTGCTACTGAAGGGAGGAGGTAAGAGGGTCCCCCAGGCGGGACCCACCATTAAATTGAGTTCTGGTCGTAGTCTAAGGAGACGGACTGGGACGCTGGCGTGGACACTGTAACAGCAGGCACCCCACTATATTCACCAGCGCATAGGAGTACAGGTCGGATATATAAATATCCACTTTATTAAGACTCCATAGTACCAGGTGGTGAGGACCAGCATAGGGGAGAAAGCGCTTGACCTGTAGCCCCTCCCCCCCAGCTCCGAGCGCCATCTACTGCTGGTGTTCCTGTCCTGGAGCTACCTCACACTCTCCCTCACTCCCTGACTGAGATGCTGGGTGCCATCTTCTATGATTAGCTGCAACTGGTCTCCGGGACTGCAGGGCAAGGTCTCCTCTGTAAATCCGCCTGTACATCAGCGCCGTGATTTTACAGACACTTTAAGTATTCTACTTGTCCATAATAAGACAGCGTTAGTTAAGAACAAGTGTACCTGTGCCAGAATAAATTGTACGAGTATTCTGATATATACATCCCATCTTGGACCGCGCATAGTTTTTACACACACACACACACACACACACACACACACACACACACACACACACACACACACACACACGTGTCCAGTACAGTTTTATTGTATCATTAAAATAATTATCTGCATTGTGACTGCGTGTGCCTGTATCTGCTGTGTGGATTTTACTTTCAGTGCATCCCAGCTATATCACTGTATTCTGTACCCTAGGATTAGGTGCGTCAGGGTCTCATATATAGTGCTGGACAGTATTTACCATTAAGTGTATTCTACTGTGTACTCAGTCACTTCATACCGGATTTATTCGCTGGTGTTGTGTACTCTGTACGCAGTCACATAGGGAGTCATTCCGATCCGTTCGCACGCTGCGGTTCATCAGGTCTTCGGATCAAGGACCAGGGATCATCAATCAGCGTTCGTGGACGCATTGGCAATTTCACGGAACTTCCGGCTGCCCTACGTGTTCCCTCCAGTGTCACTCCTGCCCAGGGTACTGCGGAAGTTCAAACAAGAAGGAGGAAAACTACTTCTAGTCGCTCCAGCATGGCCCAGACGGCATTGGTTCTCAGACCTACAGGGTCTATCGGTAGAGCATCCTCTTCTACTTCCTCAATGCCCAGGCCACCTCGTTCAGGGCCCTTGTGTCTACCCGGACTTGGCCAGACTGGCTTTGACGGAGTGGCTCTTGAAGCTTCACTCGAGAGGGCCAAAAGATTCTCCGAGGCGGTTATCCAAACTATGCTGAAGGCCTGCAAACCGGTTTCTGCGCGGATTTATTATAGGGTCTGGAATTCTTACTTCACCTGGTGTGCTGCTAAGAATTACGATGCTTACAAATTCAGTACTTCCAGACTTCTGGCTTTTTGCAACAAGGCCTCAACTTAGGCCTTCGTCTGGCCTTCCTCAAGGGTCATATTGTCACAACTGAGGGCCTGAGCTGACGGGAGGCAGCCTCAGTTGTAGGGGCTGAGGTGTAAAGGAACCTGGGAGGTTGTATCAGACCCCTAGACATGTAAGTTACATGTAGAAGAATTGCCCAAAGGCGTGACCACGACAACCAAAGTAAAAGTCAATGATGTTTATTATGACATACTCCGTAACACAGCAGCAAATAAGAAAACATAAAACTCAGCAGGGAAATAATACAGTTCCTGGGTACTACAGGGTGGCAAGGGCCACAGGGCTCTGGTAGTATGAGATAGTTCTTATAATCTTCTAGTTGGAAAGTCCTTACCAGGCCCGACTGTAGCAATGGAGATAGCCCAGGATCGTACCAGCTGGTGTTCCAGGAAGAGCTGGGCTGCTGTGGATAAAAACGGCTGCTGTGGATACTGGCTGGAACCAGACTGATGTTGGCACGGAGTGGATACTGGCTGGAACCAGTTAAATAATAAATGTAGCTTGAGAGCGATGAAATATGAAATGATATATGGAGCTTGAGAGCGGTGAAATAATAATACCGGTGATAAATGGTAATCTGTAGAAAAGGGTACCGGCACTTTAAGAAGAGCTGATCTCTGCTGGAAGCTGATTGCTGTAAGCAGGTGGATCTGTAGCTGGAAGCAGATGAATCCAAATGGATAGGAGAGTCAGGCTACACCGCAGGTGGAATGCTGGTGCGGGTCTCTTTAGTGGAGGTTTGGAGATAGGAACTGGAACCTGGAAAACAACCACAGGAGAGAGACAAACTGGAACTAGGTTTGACAACCAAAGCACTGACGCCTTCCTTGCTCAGGCACAGATTACTTATACCTGCAGCAAGGAAGGGATTGGCTAGGCAATTATGCAGATTAACATTGCAAACAGCAGATTGGTGGAAATGAACAGATGACAGAATCCAAGATGGCTGCGCCCATGCAGACACTTGGAGGGAAGTTTGGTTTGTAATCCATGTGGGAATTAAAGCAGTAATGGCGGCACCGGCCACAGGAGACAGGAGACGCCAGACTGATAAGTGCACATTTAACCACGCGGGCACAGCGGAGGCCGCGGCTGACGTAATCACCACTCTGACACTCTGCATGTAGAAACTCAGGAACAGCGGCGGAAGCCGCGGGAGACGCCATTCCGGATGTAACAGGCGTTGCGGTGACCGCGTCTCAGAGTGACAGGAGAGGAGGCAGGAATGTGGACATCAGTATAACAGATGGGATCCGGTCCTGGAACGCTGAGCCAGCCTTAGGAGGCATCTGAAGGGTAAGTAATGGCGTCCAGATACCCGGATCGTGACAGCACCCCCCCCCCCCCTTTAGGAGTGGCCCCAGGACACTTCTTTGGCTTTTGAGGAAACTTGGAATGGAATCTCCGGACCAAGGCAGGAGCATGGACATCAGAAGCATTAGTCCATGAGCGTTCCTCAGGACCGTAACCCTTCCAGTCAATAAGATACTGTAGTTGACCGTAACGGTGACGTGAGTCCAGGATCTTGGCCACTTCATACTCAACGCCTCGTTGAGTTTGGACTTTCGGAGTTGGAGGAAGTGAGGAATGAAACCGATTCAGGATCAGCGGTTTCAACAGGGAAACATGGAATGTCCTGGGTATTTTTAAGAAGGGAGGTAACTGAAGTCTGTAAGCAACAGGATTGATGACTTGCTCAATTTTGAAAGGACCAATGTAGCGAGGTGCAAACTTCATACTGGGAACTGTTAACCTCAAATTCTTCGTGGATAACCATACCCGATCACCCACCTTGAGAGCAGGAACCGCTCTACGCTTCTTGTCCGCAAACTTCTTATACCTGAACGATGCCTTGAGCAGAGCTGCTCGCACACTCTTCCAGTTGTTTGCAAACTGATGCAAGGTGATATCCACTGCTGGAACAGAAGTTGCTGGGAGCGGTTGGAATTCAGGGACTTTAGGGTGGAATCCAAAGTTGGTGAAGAATGGTGTTGAAGAAGATGAGGAAAGATACTGATTGTTATGACAGAACTCGGCCCAGGGAAGTAATTGAACCCAGTCATCTTGAGAGGAAGACACATAGATGCGGAGGAAGGCCTCCAAGTCCTGATTCACCCTCTCAGTTTGACCATTGGTCTGAGGATGGTAAGCCGTGGAAAACTTTAGTTTGACTTGGAGGACTTGACATAAACTTCGCCAGAATTTGGCTGTGAATTGAACTCCTCGATCTGAGATAATTTCTTCAGGCAGACCGTGGAGTCGGAAGATCTCTTGTATGAACACTTGAGCCAACTTGGAAGCTGACGGAAGACCGGTGAGAGGAATGAAGTGTGCCATCTTGGTGAACCGGTCAACTACCACCCAGATGGTATTGAACTTGTTGCACATGGGTAAGTCTGTAATGAAATCCATCGACAAATGGGTCCATGGTCGACGGGGAATGGATAGTGGAACCAGTTGCCCCGCAGGTGACTGGCGGGATACTTTATGTTGGGCACACTTTGGGCAAGATGCAATAAACTCCATGACGTCCTTTCTCAGAGTTGGCCACCAATAGGACCTAGAGATAAACTCCAGGGTTTTTTGGATACCTGTATGTCCGGCAAAACGGGAAGCATGGGCCCAATGCATGAGCTTCTTCCTCAGTACCGGCTTCACAAAACTTTTCCCTAGTGGGGGCGTAGAGTCCATCCCTACCGTGGAGAATGCCAACGGATTGATAATAGGATGCTTGTCTGAAGACTCTGACTCATTTTCTTGCTCCCATGAGCGGGAAAGGGCATCGGCCTTGCGATTCTGAGAGCCCGGACAGAACTGGAGTTTAAAGTCGAACCTGGAAAAGAAAAGTGCCCATCTGGCCTGACGAGGGTTGAGACATTGTGCGCCTTTCAGATATAAAAGGTTCTTGTGGTCTGTAAGTATGGTGATTGAATGAGAAGCTCCCTCCAACAGATATCTCCACTCCTCTAGAGCGAGCTTGATGGCTAGCAACTCCTGGTCGCCAATGGCATAGTTGCGCTCCGCTGGGGAGAACTTCCGGGAGAAGAAACTGCAAGGATGTAAATGGCCATCTTTAGCCCTCTGAGATAACACCGCTCCTACTCCAACGGAGGAGGCATCCACCTCTAAGATGAAAGGAGAGTCGATGTCGGGCTGTTTCAGAACTGGTGCAGAGATGAACCGTTGTTTTAAGAGATGAAAAGCTTGCGTAGCTTCTTCAGACCACTTGGACGGGTTAGCACCCTTCTTAGTTAAAGCAGTAATAGGCGCCACAATGGTGGAAAAGTCTCGTATAAACTTTCTGTAATAATTGGCGAACCCTAAGAACCTCTGGACCCCTTTGAGGGTTAAGGGTATCGGCCAATTCTGGATTGCTTGTAGTTTCTCAGGATCCATCTCTAGTCCGGAACCGGACACAATGTAACCTAGAAACGGAATGGACTTGACTTCAAAGACGCATTTCTCTAATTTGCAATAGAGATGATTGACACGGAGACGGGACAGAACCTCTTTTACCCAAAAACGATGTTCCTCTAAATTGTTGGCAAAAATGAGGATATCATCTAGATAGACCACGACATGACGGTATAAAATGTCTCTGAAGATCTCATTGACAAAATGCTGGAAGACAGCTGGAGCATTGCTCAATCCGAAGGGCATGACGAGGTACTCATAATGTCCGTCACGGGTGTTAAAGGCGGTCTTCCACTCGTCACCCTCACGGATCCGGATGAGATTGTATGCACCTCTCAAGTCCAGCTTTGTGAAGATGGTAGCTCCGCTAACTCTATCAAAGAGCTCAGTAATCAGGGGTAGTGGATAGCGGTTCTTGACGGTAATGTCGTTCAGACCTCTGTAGTCAATGCACGGCCGCAGACCACCATCTTTTTTCTTTACGATAAAAAGAAGCCTGCGCCGGCTGGAGAAGAGGAAGGTCGAATGAACCCTTTTGCTAGGTTCTCTTTAATGTATTCCTCCATAGAATGCGTCTCAGGCAGAGACAACGGGTAAGTTCGGCCTCGAGGTGGAACCTTCCCTGGAACGAGATCAATCGGGCAGTTCCATTCTCTATGAGGAGGAAGGATATCAGCAGAAGCCTTACTGAACACATCCGTAAAATCTTGATATGGAGGAGGTGGAACATCAGACGACCTGGGGGAGGAAGAACAGACAGGCAATACTTTAAACAAACATGTCTCAGCACAGGAGGGACCCCATGCCAGAATCTGCGTAGTCGTCCAATCAATAGATGGATTGTGAAGACGGAGCCATGGAAGGCCCAGGACCACAGGATGTGTGGCTCTTGGAATCACTAAAAAAGAAATAAATTCGGAATGAAGAACTCCCACTCTCAGACGAACTGGTAGAGTCCTTAGGGAAATAACTGCATCAAAAATCTTGCTGCCTTCCACGGCAGTTAAGGAGATGGACGAAGGAAGTCTCTCGGTGGGTAGGGACCACCGTTTAACATAGGCTTCGGTAATAAAGTTCCCAGCTGCTCCGGAATCAAGGAGGGCAATGACGTTCCGATAACGTTGAGCAATTTGGAGCGACACTGGGAGATTACAATCATGAGGAGATGGAGAGGAGATCATTACTCCTAGCCGGCCCTCTCCTGGGCGAGCTAGGGTTTGGAGTTGTCCCGGACGTTCGGGACAGGCATTGATGGTGTGAGACGGAGCTGCACAGTAAAGACAAAGAGACTCAGAGAGACGTCTTTGGCGCTCAGCAGGAGTTAAACGGGAACGGCCAATTTGCATGGGCTCGTCTTTAGATGGTGATAGTTGGCGAGGAGGAGGAGTAGAAGATTTTGGAGCAGATGATCTTCCACGCTCAGTTGCTCTCTCTCTGAAACGTAAATCAACTTTCGTGCAGAGTGAGATTAGCTCATCTAACTTGGAAGGTAAGTCTCTGGTAGCTAACTCATCTTTAATACGCTCAGATAAGCCATGCCAGAATGCAGCATACAGGGCCTCGTCGTTCCATGCCAGTTCGGATGCCAGGATCTGGAACTGTATAAGATATTGTCCTACAGTACGTGATCCCTGGCGTAAACGGAGAATCTCAGATGAAGCTGAAGTTACCCGGCCTGGCTCGTCGAAGATACGCCTGAATGTTGACACGAATGCAGTGTAGGAGGATAGCAGGGTGTCGGACCTCTCCCATAACGGTGATGCCCAATCAAGGGCTGAGCCACTGAGAAGAGAGATAATGTAGGCAATTTTTGTACGGTCACTGGGAAAATTGCCAGGTTGTAGCTCAAACTGAATCTCACACTGGTTGAGAAATCCCCTGCAGAATCTTGGAGATCCGTCAAATTTTGCTGGCGTTGGAAGATGAAGACGTGGAGCAGAAATGGGTAAGGTGGGTGGGGTTATAGCTGGAGTCACTGTGGTTGACGCACCGGACGCGTCTGATCCACGGAGGGTTGTCTGAATCCCATCCAGCCGAGTAGAGAGATCCTGGAGACAGAGGACGATGTGGCTCTGTGCAGCCTCCTGATGTTCAAGTCGGGCTGCCAGTTCTTGCATCGGCCTGGCCGCTTGATCCTGGTCTCCGGCTGGATTCATATGTCAGTGCTTACTGTCACAACTGAGGGCCTGAGCTGACGGGAGGCAGCCTCAGTTGTAGGGGCTGAGGTGTAAAGGAACCTGGGAGGTTGTATCAGACCCCTAGACATGTAAGTTACATGTAGAAGAATTGCCCAAAGGCGTGACCACGACAACCAAAGTAAAAGTCAATGATGTTTATTATGACATACTCCGTAACACAGCAGCAAATAAGAAAACATAAAACTCAGCAGGGAAATAATACAGTTCCTGGGTACTACAGGGTGGCAAGGGCCACAGGGCTCTGGTAGTATGAGATAGTTCTTATAATCTTCTAGTTGGAAAGTCCTTACCAGGCCCGACTGTAGCAATGGAGATAGCCCAGGATCGTACCAGCTGGTGTTCCAGGAAGAGCTGGGCTGCTGTGGATAAAAACGGCTGCTGTGGATACTGGCTGGAACCAGACTGATGTTGGCACGGAGTGGATACTGGCTGGAACCAGTTAAATAATAAATGTAGCTTGAGAGCGATGAAATATGAAATGATATATGGAGCTTGAGAGCGGTGAAATAATAATACCGGTGATAAATGGTAATCTGTAGAAAAGGGTACCGGCACTTTAAGAAGAGCTGATCTCTGCTGGAAGCTGATTGCTGTAAGCAGGTGGATCTATAGCTGGAAGCAGATGAATCCAAATGGATAGGAGAGTCAGGCTACACCGCAGGTGGAATGCTGGTGTGGGTCTCTTTAGTGGAGGTTTGGAGATAGGAACTGGAACCTGGAAAACAACCACAGGAGAGAGACAAACTGGAACTAGGTTTGACAACCAAAGCACTGACGCCTTCCTTGCTCAGGCACAGATTACTTATACCTGCAGCAAGGAAGGGATTGGCTAGGCAATTATGCAGATTAACATTGCAAACAGCAGATTGGTGGAAATGAACAGATGACAGAATCCAAGATGGCTGCGCCCATGCAGACACTTGGAGGGAAGTTTGGTTTGTAATCCATGTGGGAATTAAAACAGTAATGGCGGCGCCGGCCACAGGAGACAGGAGACGCCAGACTGATAAGTGCACATTTAACCACGCGGGCACAGCGGAGGCCGCGGCTGACGTAATCACCACTCTGACACTCTGCATGTAGAAACTCAGGAACAGCGGCGGAAGCCGCGGGAGACGCCATTCCGGATGTAACAGGCGTTGTGGTGACCGCGTCTCAGAGTGACAGGAGAGGAGGCAGGAATGTGGACATCAGTATAACAGATGAGATCCGGTCCTGGAACGCTGAGCCAGCCTTAGGAGGCATCTGAAGGGTAAGTAATGGCGTCCAGATACCCGGATCGTGACACATATCTTTGCCTTGTCGGTTTGGTTTCAGAGAAAAATTGCATCTATTCCTGACATTCATAGTTTAGAGATGAGCGCCTGAAATTTTTCGGGTTTTGTGTTTTGGTTTTGGGTTCGGTTCCGCGGCCGTGTTTTGGGTTCGAACGCGTTTTGGCAAAACCTCACCGAATTTTTTTTGTCGGATTCGGGTGTGTTTTGGATTCGGGTGTTTTTTTCAAAAAACACTAAAAAACAGCTTAAATCATAGAATTTGGGGGTCATTTTGATCCCAAAGTATTATTAACCTCAAAAACCATAATTTACACTCATTTTCAGTCTATTCTGAATACCTCACACCTCACAATATTATTTTTAGTCCTAAAATTTGCACCGAGGTCGCTGTGTGAGTAAGATAAGCGACCCTAGTGGCCGACACAAACACCGGGCCCATCTAGGAGTGGCACTGCAGTGTCACGCAGGATGTCCCTTCCAAAAAACCCTCCCCAAACAGCACATGACGCAAAGAAAAAAAGAGGCGCAATGAGGTAGCTGTGTGAGTAAGATTAGCGACCCTAGTGGCCGACACAAACACCGGGCCCATCTAGGAGTGGCACTGCAGTGTCACGCAGGATGGCCCTTCCAAAAAACCCTCCCCAAACAGCACATGACGCAAAGAAAAAAAGAGGCGCAATGAGGTAGCTGTGTGAGTAAGATTAGCGACCCTAGTGGCCGACACAAACACCGGGCCCATCTAGGAGTGGCACTGCAGTGTCACGCAGGATGGCCCTTCCAAAAAACCCTCCCCAAACAGCACATGACGCAAAGAAAAAAAGAGGCGCAATGAGGTAGCTGTGTGAGTAAGATTAGCGACCCTAGTGGCCGACACAAACACCGGGCCCATCTAGGAGTGGCACTGCAGTGTCACGCAGGATGTCTCTTCCAAAAAACCCTCCCCAAACAGCACATGACGCAAAGAAAAAAAGAGGCGCAATGAGGTAGCTGTGTGAGTAAGATTAGCGACCCTAGTGGCCGACACAAACACCGGGCCCATCTAGGAGTGGCACTGCAGTGTCACGCAGGATGGCCCTTCCAAAAAACCCTCCCCAAACAGCACATGACGCAAAGAAAAAAAGAGGCGCAATGAGGTAGCTGTGTGAGTAAGATTAGCGACCCTAGTGGCCGACACAAACACCGGGCCCATCTAGGAGTGGCACTGCAGTGTCACGCAGGATGTCCCTTCCAAAAAACCCTCCCCAAACAGCACATGACGCAAAGAAAAAAAGAGGCGCAATGAGGTAGCTGTGTGAGTAAGATTAGCGACCCTAGTGGCCGACACAAACACCGGGCCCATCTAGGAGTGGCACTGCAGTGTCACGCAGGATGTCCCTTCCAAAAAACCCTCCCCAAACAGCACATGACGCAAAGAAAAAAAGAGGCGCAATGAGGTAGCTGACTGTGTGAGTAAGATTAGCGACCCTAGTGGCCGACACAAACACCGGGCCCATCTAGGAGTGGCACTGCAGTGTCACGCAGGATGTCCCTTCCAAAAAACCCTCCCCAATCAGCACATGATGCAAAGAAAAAGAAAAGAAAAAAGAGGTGCAAGATGGAATTGTCCTTGGGCCCTCCCACCCACCCTTATGTTGTATAAACAAAACAGGACATGCACACTTTAACCAACCCATCATTTCAGTGACAGGGTCTGCCACACGACTGTGACTGATATGACGGGTTGGTTTGGACCCCCCCCAAAAAAGAAGCAATTAATCTCTCCTTGCACAAACTGGCTCTACAGAGGCAAGATGTCCACCTCATCTTCACCCTCCGATATATCACCGTGTACATCCCCCTCCTCACAGATTATCAATTCGTCCCCACTGGAATCCACCATCTCAGCTCCCTGTGTACTTTGTGGAGGCAATTGCTGCTGGTCAATGTCTCCGCGGAGGAATTGATTATAATTCATTTTAATGAACATCATCTTCTCCACATTTCCTGGATGTAACCTCGTACGCCGATTGCTGACAAGGTGAGCGGCGGCACTAAACACTCTTTCGGAGTACACACTTGTGGGAGGGCAACTTAGGTAGAATAAAGCCAGTTTGTGCAAGGGCCTCCAAATTGCCTCTTTTTCCTGCCAGTATAAGTACGGACTGTGTGACGTGCCTACTTGGATGCGGTCACTCATATAATCCTCCACCATTCTATCAATGTTGAGAGAATCATATGCAGTGACAGTAGACGACATGTCCGTAATCGTTGTCAGGTCCTTCAGTCCGGACCAGATGTCAGCATCAGCAGTCGCTCCAGACTGCCCTGCATCACCGCCAGCGGGTGGGCTCGGAATTCTGAGCCTTTTCCTCGCACCCCCAGTTGCGGGAGAATGTGAAGGAGGAGATGTTGACAGGTCGCGTTCCGCTTGACTTGACAATTTTGTCACCAGCAGGTCTTTCAACCCCAGCAGACCTGTGTCTGCCGGAAAGAGAGATCCAAGGTAGGCTTTAAATCTAGGATCGAGCACGGTGGCCAAAATGTAGTGCTCTGATTTCAACAGATTGACCACCCGTGAATCCTTGTTAAGCGAATTAAGGGCTGCATCCACAAGTCCCACATGCCTAGCGGAATCGCTCCCTTTTAGCTCCTTCTTCAATGCCTCCAGCTTCTTCTGCAAAAGCCTGATGAGGGGAATGACCTGACTCAGGCTGGCAGTGTCTGAACTGACTTCACGTGTGGCAAGTTCAAAGGGCATCAGAACCTTGCACAACGTTGAAATCATTCTCCACTGCACTTGAGACAGGTGCATTCCACCTCCTATATCGTGCTCAATTGTATAGGCTTGAATGGCCTTTTGCTGCTCCTCCAACCTCTGAAGCATATAGAGGGTTGAATTCCACCTCGTTACCACTTCTTGCTTCAGATGATGGCAGGGCAGGTTCAGTAGTTTTTGGTGGTGCTCCAGTCTTCTGTACGTGGTGCCTGTACGCCGAAAGTGTCCCGCAATTTTTCTGGCCACCGACAGCATCTCTTGCACGCCCCTGTCGTTTTTTAAAAAATTCTGCACCACCAAATTCAAGGTATGTGCAAAACATGGGACGTGCTGGAATTTGCCCATATTTAATGCACACACAATATTGCTGGCGTTGTCCGATGCCACAAATCCACAGGAGAGTCCAATTGGGGTAAGCCATTCCGCGATGATCTTCCTCAGTTGCCGTAAGAGGTTTTCAGCTGTGTGCGTATTCTGGAAAGCGGTGATACAAAGCGTAGCCTGCCTAGGAAAGAGTTGGCGTTTGCGAGATGCTGCTACTGGTGCCGCCGCTGCTGTTCTTGCGGCGGGAGTCCATACATCTACCCAGTGGGCTGTCACAGTCATATAGTCCTGACCCTGCCCTGCTCCACTTGTCCACATGTCCGTGGTTAAGTGGACATTGGGTACAACTGCATTTTTTAGGACACTGGTGAGTCTTTTTCTGACGTCCGTGTACATTCTCGGTATCGCCTGCCTAGAGAAGTGGAACCTAGATGGTATTTGGTAACGGGGGCACACTGCCTCAATAAATTGTCTAGTTCCCTGTGAACTAACGGCGGATACCGGACGCACGTCTAACACCAACATAGTTGTCAAGGCCTCAGTTATCCGCTTTGCAGTAGGATGACTGCTGTGATATTTCATCTTCCTCGCAAAGGACTGTTGAACAGTCAATTGCTTACTGGAAGTAGTACAAGTGGGCTTACGACTTCCCCTCTGGGATGACCATCGACTCCCAGCGGCAACAACAGCAGCGCCAGCAGCAGTAGGCGTTACACGCAAGGATGCATCGGAGGAATCCCAGGCAGGAGAGGACTCGTCAGAATTGCCAGTGACATGGCCTGCAGGACTATTGGCATTCCTGGGGAAGGAGGAAATTGACACTGAGGGAGTTGGTGGGGTGGTTTGCGTGAGATTGGTTACAAGAGGAAGGGATTTACTGGTCAGTGGACTGCTTCCGCTGTCACCCAAAGTTTTTGAACTTGTCACTGACTTATTATGAATGCGCTGCAGGTGACGTATAAGGGAGGATGTTCCGAGGTGGTTAACGTCCTTACCCCTACTTATTACAGCTTGACAAAGGGAACACACGGCTTGACACCTGTTGTCCGCATTTCTGGTGAAATACCTCCACACCGAAGAGCTGATTTTTTTGGTATTTTCACCTGGCATGTCAACGGCCATATTCCTCCCACGGACAACAGGTGTCTCCCCGGGTGCCTGACTTAAACAAACCACCTCACCATCAGAATTCTCCTGGTCAATTTCCTCCCCAGCGCCAGCAACACCCATATCCTCCTCATCCTGGTGTACTTCAACACTGACATCTTCAATCTGACTATCAGGAACTGGACTGCGGGTGCTCCTTCCAGCACTTGCAGGGGGCGTGCAAATGGTGGAAGGCGCATGCTCTTCACGTCCAGTGTTGGGAAGGTCAGGCATCGCAACCGACACAATTGGACTCTCCTTGTGGATTTGGGATTTCGAAGAATGCACAGTTCTTTGCTGTGCTGCTTTTGCCAGCTTGAGTCTTTTCATTTTTCTAGCGAGAGGCTGAGTGCTTCCATCCTCATGTGAAGCTGAACCACTAGCCATGAACATAGGCCAGGGCCTCAGCCGTTCCTTGCCACTCCGTGTGGTAAATGGCATATTGGCAAGTTTACGCTTCTCCTCCGACAATTTTATATTAGGTTTTGGAGTCCTTTTTTTTCTGATATTTGGTGTTTTGGATTTGACATGCTCTGTACTATGACATTGGGCATCGGCCTTGGCAGACGACGTTGCTGGCATTTCATCGTCTCGGCCATGACTAGTGGCAGCAGCTTCAGCACGAGGTGGAAGTGGATCTTGATCTTTCCCTAATTTTGGAACCTCAACATTTTTGTTCTCCATATTTTAATAGGCACAACTAAAAGGCACCTCAGGTAAACAATGGAGATGGATGGATTGGATACTAGTATACAATTATGGACGGGTTGCCGAGTGCCGACACAGAGGTAGCCACAGCCGTGAACTACCGCACTGTACTGTGTCTGCTGCTAATATATAGACTGGTTGATAAAGAGATAGTATACTCGTAACTAGTATGTATGTATAAAGAAAGAAAAAAAAACCACGGTTAGGTGGTATATACAATTATGGACGGGCTGCCGAGTGCCGACACAGAGGTAGCCACAGCCGTGAACTACCGCACTGTACTGTGTCTGCTGCTAATATAGACTGGTTGATAAAGAGATAGTATACTCGTAACTAGTATGTATGTATAAAGAAAGAAAAAAAAACCACGGTTAGGTGGTATATACAATTATGGACGGGCTGCCGAGTGCCGACACAGAGGTAGCCACAGCCGTGAACTACCGCACTGTACTGTGTCTGCTGCTAATATAGACTGGTTGATAAAGAGATAGTATACTCGTAACTAATATGACTATAAAGAAAGAAAAAAAAACCACGGTTAGGTGGTATATACAATTATGGACGGGCTGCCGAGTGCCGACACAGAGGTAGCCACAGCCGTGAACTACCGCACTGTACTGTGTCTGCTGCTAATATATAGACTGGTTGATAAAGAGATAGTATACTCGTAACTAGTATGTATGTATAAAGAAAGAAAAAAAAACCACGGTTAGGTGGTATATACAATTATGGACGGGCTGCCGAGTGCCGACACAGAGGTAGCCACAGCCGTGAACTACCGCACTGTACTGTGTCTGCTGCTAATATAGACTGGTTGATAAAGAGATAGTATACTCGTAACTAGTATGTATGTATAAAGAAAGAAAAAAAACCACGGTTAGGTGGTATATACAATTATGGACGGGCTGCCGAATGCCGACACAGAGGTAGCCACAGCCGTGAACTACCGCACTGTACTGTGTCTGCTGCTAATATAGACTGGTTGATAAAGAGATAGTATACTCGTAACTAGTATGTATGTATAAAGAAAGAAAAAAAAACCACGGTTAGGTGGTATATACAATTATGGACGGGCTGCCGAGTGCCGACACAGAGGTAGCCACAGCCGTGAACTACCGCACTGTACTGTGTCTGCTGCTAATATAGACTGGTTGATAAAGAGATAGTATACTCGTAACTAGTATGTATGTATAAAGAAAGAAAAAAAAACCACGGTTAGGTGGTATATACAATTATGGACGGGCTGCCGAGTGCCGACACAGAGGTAGCCACAGCCGTGAACTACCGCACTGTACTGTGTCTGCTGCTAATATATAGACTGGTTGATAAAGAGATAGTATACTCGTAACTAGTATGTATGTATAAAGAAAGAAAAAAAAACCACGGTTAGGTGGTATATACAATTATGGACGGGCTGCCGAGTGCCGACACAGAGGTAGCCACAGCCGTGAACTACCGCACTGTACTGTGTCTGCTGCTAATATAGACTGGTTGATAAAGAGATAGTATACTCGTAACTAGTATGTATGTATAAAGAAAGAAAAAAAAACCACGGTTAGGTGGTATATACAATTATGGACGGGCTGCCGAGTGCCGACACAGAGGTAGCCACAGCCGTGAACTACCGCACTGTACTGTGTCTGCTGCTAATATAGACTGGTTGATAAAGAGATAGTATACTCGTAACTAGTATGACTATAAAGAAAGAAAAAAAAACCACGGTTAGGTGGTATATACAGTTATGGACGGGCTGCCGAGTGCCGACACAGAGGTAGCCACAGCCGTGAACTACCGCACTGTACTGTGTCTGCTGCTAATATATAGACTGGTTGATAAAGAGATAGTATACTCGTAACTAGTATGTATGTATAAAGAAAGAAAAAAAAACCACGGTTAGGTGGTATATACAATTATGGACGGGCTGCCGAGTGCCGACACAGAGGTAGCCACAGCCGTGAACTACCGCACTGTACTGTGTCTGCTGCTAATATAGACTGGTTGATAAAGAGATAGTATACTACTAATATTATATATACTGGTGGTCAGGTCACTGGTCACTAGTCACACTGGCAGTGGCACTCCTGCAGCAAAAGTGTGCACTGTTTAATTTTAATATAATATTATGTACTCCTGGCTCCTGCTATAACCTATAACTGGCACTGCAGTAGTGCTCCCCAGTCTCCCCCACAATTATAAGCTGTGTGAGCTGAGCAGTCAGACAGATATATAATATATATAGATGATGCAGCACACTGGCCTGAGCCTGAGCAGTGCACACAGATATGGTATGTGACTGACTGAGTCACTGTGTGTATCGCTTTTTTCAGGCAGAGAACGGATATATTAAATAAACTGCACTGTGTGTCTGGTGGTCACTCACTATATAATATATTATGTACTCCTGGCTCCTGCTATAACCTATAACTGGCACTGCAGTAGTGCTCCCCAGTCTCCCCCACAATTATAAGCTGTGTGAGCTGAGCAGTCAGACAGATATATATAATATTATATATAGATAGATAATAGATGATGCAGCACACTGGCCTGAGCCTGAGCAGTGCACACAGATATGGTATGTGACTGAGTCACTGTGTGCTGTGTATCGCTTTTTTCAGGCAGAGAACGGATTATAAAGTAAACTGCACTGTCCTCACTAGTAAACTCTCTCCACTCAGTCTCTACACTTCTACAGTAACAGTACTCCTCCTAGTCAGCTCCAGTAAATCTCTCTCAGTCTCTTATAATCTAAATGGAGAGGACGCCAGCCACGTCCTCTCCCTATCAATCTCAATGCACGTGTGAAAATGGCGGCGACGCGCGGCTCCTTATATAGAATCCGAGTCTCGCGATAGAATCCGAGCCTCGCGAGAATCCGACAGCGTCATGATGACGTTCGGGCGCGCTCGGGTTAACCGAGCAAGGCGGGAAGATCCGAGTCGCTCGGACCCGTGAAAAAAAACATGAAGTTCTGGCGGGTTCGGATTCAGAGAAACCGAACCCGCTCATCTCTATCATAGTTTCCCTCTGTGTTTTACGGATTCGGCCTCCCTATGTCCCTCCTGTGGCTCCATGGGATCTGTCTGTTGTCCTGAATGCCCTGCAAGAGTCTCCATTTGAACCACTTGAGTCAGTGGACCTTAAATAGCTCATGGTCAAGGTCCTGTTCCTACTGGCTATTGCCTCTGCTAGAAGGGTGTCAGACCTAGGCGCTCCGTCCTGTCATCCACCCTTTTTGATATTTCACCGTGACCGGGCAGTTCTTAGAACTCGCCCTGGTTATTTGCCCAAGGTGGTGTCATCTTTTCACCTTAACCAAGAGATTGTGGTTCCGGCTTTCATCTCTTCTGGTTTGTCATCTAAAGAGCAGTCTTTGTACGGGCTCTCCGTGTTTACGTAGAGAGGACTGCCTCTATTAGGAGGTCAGATACCCTTTTTGTACTTTTTGATTTTCACAAACTTGACTGGCCTGCGAACAAGCAAACATTGGCCAGATGGATTAGAATGGTGATTGCACAAGCATATGCACAGGCTGGACTTCCAGCTCCTGCTGCTATTAAAGCACATTCTACTCAGTCTGTTGGACCTTCTTGGGTGGCCCGCCGAGGCGCGTCCGCTGAACAATTGTGCACGGCGGCTACGTGGTCTTCAGTGAACACATTCATTAGGTTCTATGCTTTTGATACTTCCACCTCCCAGGATGCTTCCTTTGGACACCGGATTCTCATACCCACTACGGCGCATCCCCTCCCATGAGGAACTGCTGTAAGACATCCCCGATGTTTCCCTATGGAAACCAATGTACTCCGCTGCAGAAAAGGAGATTTATGGTAGACTTACCATTGTTAAATCTCTTTCTGTGAGGTACATTTGTTCCACAGGGCGCCCACCTAGCTTCTCTGGGTTTGTATGGCATTAGCCGCTAGTCCCTTCTCCTGTCGTGAGAACATGGTTCTATGTGACTAACATCTACCTTCTCTTTTACCTGCTCCTGCATTGGACTGGTTAATGAAACTGAGCTCACAGTGCCTCGAGGCAGGGTTATAGAGGAGGCCCCACAGTGCATCCTGGGACAGTCTAAAGCTTTAGCCTGTTGGTGCCTGGATCAAGATCCATCTCTACACCCAGATGTTTCCCCGTGGAACCAATGTACCTCACAGAAATAGATTTAACAATGGTAAGTCTACCATAAATCTCCATTTTTTAGTTTTTTTGCAAATTTATTAAAAATAAAAAAACTAAGAAATCACATGTACATAAGTATTCACAGCCTTTGCTCAATTCTTTGCTGATGCACCTTGGGCAGCAATTACAGCCTCAAGACTTTTTGAATATGATGCCACAAACTTGGTACACCTATCTTTGGGCAGTCTCGCCCATTTCTCTTTGCAGCACCTCTCAAGATCCATCAGGTTGGATGGGAACCGTCGGTGAAGAGCCTTTTTCAGATCTGTCCAGAGATGTTCAATCGGATTCTAGTCTGGGCTCTGGCTGGGCCACTCAAGGACATTCAGAGAATTGTCCTGAAGCAACTCCTTTGATATCTTGGCTGTGTGCTCAGGGTCTTTGTCCTGCTGAAAGATGAACCGTTGCCACAGCCTTAGGTCAAGAGCTCTCTGGAGCAGGTTTTCATCCAGGATGTCTCTGTACATTGCTGCATTCATCCTTCCCTCTATCCTGACTAGTCTCCCAATTCCTCCCGCTGAAAAACATCCCCACAGCATGATGCTGCCACCAGCATGCTTCACTGTACGGATGGTATTGGCCTGGTGATGAGCAGTGCCTGATTTCCTCCAAACATGACACCTGGCATTCACGTCAAAGAGTTCAATCTTTGTCTTATCAGACAAGAGAATTTTGTTTCTCATGGTCTGCGAGTCCTTCAGGTGCATTTTGGCAAACTCCAGGCGGTCTGCCATTTACTTTTTACTAAGGAGTGGCTTCCGTCTGGCCACTCTACCGTATAGGCCTGATTGGTGCATTGCTGCAGAGATGGTTGTCCTTCTGGAAGGTTCCCCATTCTCCACAGAGGAATGCTGTAGCTCTGACAGAGTGACCATCGGGTTCCTGGTCACCTCCCTGACTAGGGCCCTTCTCCCACGATCGCTCAGTTTAGGCGGCCGGTCAGCTCTAGGAAGAGTCCTGGTGGTTCCGAACTTCTTCCATTTATGGATGATGGAGGCCACTGTGCTCATTGGGACCTTCAAAGCAGTAGATATTTTTCTTTACCCTTCCCCAGATTTGTACCTCGAGAAAATCCTGTCTCGGAGGTCTACAGACAATTCCTTTGACTTCATGCTTGGTTTGTGCTCAGACATGCACTGTCAAGTGTGGGACCTTTATATAGACAGGTGTGTGCCTTTCCAAATCATGTCCAGTCAACTGAATTCACCACAGGTGGACTCCATTTAAGCTGTAGGAACATCTCAATGATGATCAGTGGAAACAGTATGCATGAGCTAAATTTTGAGCTTCATGGCAAAGGCTGTGAATACTTTTGTACATGCGATTCCTTAGTCTTTTATTTTTAATAAATTTACAAAAATCTAAATAAAACATTTTCACGTTATCATTATGGGGTATTGGGGGTAATTCCAAGTTGATCGCAGCAGGAAATTTTTTAGCAGTTGGACAAAACCATGTGCACTGCAGGGGAGGCAGATATAACATTTGCAGAGAGAGTTAGATTTGGGTGGGTTATTTTATTTCTGTGCAGGGTTAATACTGGCTGCTTTATTTTTACACTGCAAATTAGATTGCAGATTGAACACACCACACCCAAATCTAACTCTCTCTGCACATGTTATATCTGCCTCCCCTGCAGTGCACATGGTTTTGCCCAATTGCTAACAGAATTCCTGCTGCGATCAACTTGGAATTACCCCCATTGTGTGTAGAATTTGGAGGGAAAAATGAATTTATTCTATTTTGGAATAAGGCTGTTACATAACAAAATGTGGAAAAAGTGAAGCGCTGTGAATACTTTACGGATGCACTGTATATAGACATACCAGAAATGTAGCACAATAATGAGGCTTGTACCAAGGGTTGTGTACTCGGCACTTTTCGCTATACTTTTTAGGGCGAATGGGGATTTACCCTATTCAATAGCAGGGCCATTTTTTTTTTGCGAATCAACAAGTTTTCACCCCTGTCTGGCAAAAACGTAGGCATTTTTGACGATTTTGAGCCATTTTTCGCCAATGCTTTTTCGCAAAAAAAAGGAAAACGTGAAAAAGGATTGGTGAAAATACCTTAAAAACATCCAAAATTGTCGGCATTAATTGAGTCCCCCTCATAATGTGCCAGAAATATTGAGAGAATCTTGAGCGGTAGCAACTGCTTGGGCAAAGGGGGCTCAGGCCTTTGTTACTGAACTTATGCAAGGCAGCAAGCTGGACATCTATCCATACCCTGTTGTTGTTATGAAGTAAGTATATCAACCTCTCTGAAATCTCTGTTTAGGAGAAGTTATGTTCCCTACACTGCTGCTTAAATAAATGTTTATTTATGCAGAATTGTGGCATAATTAATTTCTTTGTAACCATCCCTATTGTACCGATTGGGTCCTTCCAGTTATAAGTGCTGCAAAGGAGTACTTTTGAGAAAAATAATTATCTGTTAAACATAAGTTGATGGTTTTTTTTTACCAGTAGAACACTTATAAGAGGCAAATTTTTTAGTTGTACTCAGGTGTGCCTTTTTTTATTTTAGTTTTTTAAATATATACTGATCTAATTGTTTATTCTATAAACTAGTTCCAGAAATATGAAGAAAACAGTGAACTAATTCCAGAAATGAATAAAATAAGTATCTGCATAGTTATTCAGACGTGGAATCTACTATACGGTTGGGATCCTGGCAGTCAGAATCCCGCCGGTAAGTACGGGCTTTGGGGTAAGGCACTAGGTGAAGGACTAGGCTGCAGGAGGGGTGGTTAGGGTAATAGGTAGGGATAGGGTTTAAATACTTACCGGTATCCATTGTGACCTCTGTCGGCATCCTGATCTTTGGGGGTCATTCCGAGTTGTTCGCTCGCAAGCGGATTTTAGCAGAGTTGCTCATGCTAAGCCGCCGCCTACTGGGAGTGAATCTTAGCATCTTAAAATTGCGAACGATGTATTCGCAATATTGCGATTACACACCTCGTAGCAGTTTCTGAGTAGCTCCAGACTTACTCAGCTTCTGCGATCAGTTCAGTGCTTGTCGTTCCTGGTTTGACGTCACAAACACACCCAGCGTTCGCCCAGACACTCCCCCGTTTCTCCGGCCACTCCTGCGTTTTTTCCGGAAACGGTAGCGTTTTTTCCCACACGCCCATAAAACGGCCTGTTTCCGCCCAGTAACACCCATTTCCTGTCAATCACATTACGATCGCCAGAACGATGAAAATGCCGTGAGTAAAATTCCTAAGTGCATAGCAAATTTACTTGGCGCAGTCGCAGTGCGGACATTGCGCATGCGCATTAAGCGGAAAATCGCTGCGATGCGAAGATTTTTACCGAGCGAACAACTCGGAATGACCCCCTTTGTACCCAACCCCAAGATGTACAGACACCTTTTTTTCATAGAAAAATAGCAATGCATATAAGTAATGGGTATAGAAAAAAAATATGAAATTGTACTTTTCCCTTTGTGATTGTTGTGCTGTTCTGGCTTATTCAGAATATGAAGAATTACTTTAGTGAGATAGATGCTTTCGGTTTGATTAATGGATACAGAGGCCACAGTAATGTGTTCTTGAAGAATGCGCAAAATAATTGTTGATCCATTTAAGCTTCAATCTCTTCAGTGCCTGTAAGTGGAATGAATTTCAATTTATTTATTTTTACCTTCCTTTACAACACAGCCGCATTTACATTTTCTGAAAGTTAAGTGACTTGTGAGAAGTTATTACTATTCTTATTATTTGATTTGTGTTTGTTCCATTATAATGAAGTCATTGACTTTTTTGTACTTGGTGTTACGCTTTGTTTTTTACTCTTCATGTATTGTATGCTTTTGATGTAATTGTACATCTATACAAAACCATTAATCATCCCATTTGAAGCATGGTTTGAATTCAGTACCATTGCCACTCATGCTGTGCAGTTCAGTATCATGCTCGGGGGGGAGGGGGGGATGGGGGGAAGGGGCAGTGTTTTTTTGTATTGCTTATAAGCCACACAGAAAAAAAGCTTCACCATTTTTATAAATTTGTATATTTTTTTTATTTTTATCAAAGGTATCAAACGAACTTAAAGCAAGAAATTAAATATAGGCAGTGATTGTAATCTGCTTGTATGCCCAGGTGGGTTATTCTTCCATAGCGTCATCAAAGCAAAAGAAAGAAGAACTACAGGGATATTATACCTTTGGAGCAAGCTTCATTCAATTTCAATCTCCAAAAGAGTGCGTGAATCCACACATAGCTGTAGTTAATTGGTTTTTGGAGAAAATAAAATTGGTGCTAATTGTGCGACCTATGCTGTTTGGTACTTTAACCTTTACGGCCACTGAACTTGTATCACTGGATTAATATAATGGAATGATTTACACTTGCGTACCCATATGGCACTAGTGCTAGGCAGGGCCGGCGCCACCACTAGGCAGCTTTAGGCAGCTGCCTATGGGCGCAGACCACTGGAGGGCGGCAGCTCATGCTGCCGATGAATGCTTGGCTTCTTGTCATGTGGAGCGTTACCGTGGAGAGGAGCAGGAGACTGTTGCTACAACAACTCTGTAACCATAGCCGGCAGCATTCATGATATGCAATCGCGGGGTCAGGGCGGGGGGGAGGTGTAAAGCGCAGGGTGAGATCGCGGACGTCTGTGGAGAAGACAGTTAGAACAACTGTAACCTGCTTACTCTAAGTGCATAGAGTATTGAAGCCGCTGCCGTAACAGATAGGCGGCCGCGACATCCCTGCTGCACTGTCAGTGTGAATGTAACCCATTGGCAGCGGCTTCAATACTCTATGCACTTAGAGTAAGCAGGTTACAGTTGTTCTAACTGTCTTCTCCACAGACGTCCGCGATCTCACCCTGCGCTTTACACCTCCCCCCCCCGCCCTGACCCCGCGATTGCATATCATGAATATTACAGCCCAGCCCCCCCCCCCCCCTCTGGCACATGCAGGGACCTCCGCTGATGGGACAAGTTTGGGGGTTTTTGGTGGACGAAGGCAGCCTTACACAGTCACACTGAGAGTGACTGCCGCTGCCAGGATCAAAGTTGCAGCGTGTGCAATGTATAGAGGGCGGAGGGGAGCTGCAGCAGGAACTCAGCAGAGGCGGGAGCAGCGGGCAGTCGGCAACGGCGGACACTTGGCACCCAGCAATGTTGGTAGCAGCAGGAACTCGGCAGCGACAGGATAGGCAGGTACACGGCTGCACTGAGCTCCAGGAAGAGGCAGCTAGTCTGCCCTGTTATGCAGCATAAGTTTGTCAGAAGGACTCCAAGCTCCTCCAAATGTTTAAGTGTGACCTTACTTTATGTGTATGTATTTATATGTGTGTGTGTGTATGGTGTGTTTATGTATATAAATATACAGTAAGTATGTGTGTAATATATATATATATATATATATATATATATATATTTATTTATTCAGGGCCGGTGCAAGGTTTCTCAACGCCCTAGGCAAAACTTCGGCCTGCTGCGCCCCCCCCCCCCCCCAACCACACACCGAGTTTTAGTACTGTACATAAAGAAAATGCGGTAGAACACAGAAAACAGGTTTTTACTGCATTTTCCTTTTAGTACATCCCTTCCAGCATGCTGACTCTAATGGGCCCTACACACTGGTCGATATCTCAGAACGATATTGTTCAGATAAGAACACTATATCATTCATATCGTTTAGTATGGAGGCACCGACGATGAAAGATGTGCCTCCCCGCAGTCGTTCATCGTTGGTTTTTAATAGTTTTTCAATGCAAGCCAATTTGAATGATATCGATCATCGTTCAAATCGCACTAATCGTCCAGTGTGTAGGGCTTATTAGTGGGAACTTCAGGACAGGTTGCTGCTGTAATGCTGCTGGTGCTCTACCCCGGGTGCTCAAGAACCGCTAGACAAGGGCTGGATTAAGCCTTTGGGGGGCCCAGGGCACTTAAGTCAGCATACCTCCGCCGGGACACCGGCAGCGAAATGTCGGCAGGTGAGCGCAAGAAGACCCTTGTGGGCTCGTTGTGCTCGCCACAGGTTCTATCTACACTAGTGGGAATAGTCCCTGCTAGTCGGCATGCCGACTGTTGGGATTCTCAAGGGGCGGGATGTAGGGGGAACTGTTTTGACCGGTCACATAACTACATCCCATGCCTGCTGTTTCTCTAATCCCATGTGTGTGTGTGTGTATATATATATATATATATATATATATATATTATAATAAAAGGCTAACGCTGCTCCTCACCTGTTTGGGGGGGGGGGGGGTTCAGTGTTTTTTCGTGCTGGCAGACACTATATGGCGCCCGACCAAGCAGTACAAGTGTTGCTCCGTCCAGGTGTGCACAGCCACTGGCTCTGACATTACTGTTATGATGTTCTGTCATTTTGATGGCCTGGTAACTAGTGTATTTTATATATATATATATATATATATAAAATGTCATCTCTTTCCCCCTTCCAGCACCTCCATCCCTTATATATTTAAAGATGCACCCTCACCCCCGCCCTTTGCTGTATAGATTAAATAATCCCCCCACACCTTAAGTATTTCCCAACCCTCTCACCCCCACCCTTTATATATTAAATGAAGCTCTCACCTACCCAATGAGCCCCCGGTCCTTAATCCTGCTATATTTGGTGATGCAGTAGGAGGGACCCGACCCCTTGATCGCCCTATGTGTTGCGATCATGAAGGGTAGGGTGGGAGGGTCCGCAGGGGCAAACACAGGATTTCTAAGAAGGGGTTTCCAGATAAATGCTATACATTTAAAGAATATATATATATATATATATATATATATACACACACACACACACATCAGTGCCGTAACTAGACATTTTAGCACTGTGTGCAAGAAACGGCATCAGCGCCCCCCTTCCTTAACGAAAACCGGTGGCAGTGCGCGTCGTACGCGCACGCAAAAAATATAGGGGCGTGGCTTTACGGGAAAGGGGTGTGGTCACAAAATAATTCCAATTCATATAATGGTGCACAGTAGTCCCCATTATTCAAATTACGCCGCACAGTAGCACCACTACACCAGGTAGAGCCCCTTTTACACCTTATGGCAGACAGCGTCCCCTTTTTACACATTACGGCGGACAGTGTCCTCTTTTTACACATTACGGCAGACAGCGTCCCCTTTTTTACACATTACGGCAGACAGCGTCCCCTGTTTACACATTGTGGCAGACAGAGTCCCCCTTTTACACGTTACGGCAGACAGCACCTCCTGTTTTACAAATTACGGCAGAGAGCGTCACCTTTTTTACACTTTACGGCAGACAGCGTCCACCTTTTACATATTACGGCAGACAGCATCCCCTTTTACACATTATGGCAGGCAGAGTCCCCGTTTAACACAGTATGGCAGGCAGATTCACCCTTACACCCCCCCTCCCGTCCTAGTGTAGTGTAGTGTTGTGAAGTGTACTGTGGTGTAGTGTAGTGTAGTGTAATATAGTGTAGTGTAGTGTAGTGTAGTGTAGTCACTTACGTGCTGTTGTGGGTGGGCGGCGGCGGCTTTACTGGGACACAGGCGGGTGGGTGGCGGCTTCAGCAGCAGGAGTCTTGTGGGCGGCAGCGGCTTCCGAATTGCAGGGGAGGGGGGCCGGGCTGCCGCTGGGCCATTGAGAAAGCTGCCTGTCGCACAGACGCTGAAGCGGCTTGAAAACTTCCTCTGAACTTGAAGCCGCGGCTTCAAGTTCAGAGGAAGTTGTGGAACACAGGTGGGCGGGTGGCGGTGGCTTCAGCGGGACATGGTTGTGTCTAGGCGGTGGGCGGCGGCTTCAGAGGGACATGGGCGGCTCCGCCGTCAGCGGGACACAGGCGGCGCCGCCTTCAGCAGTCTGGGCTCGAAGCTAGCAGGTGTGATGCCCGATGGTGTGCCCTCAGTGCATTTGTGGGCAAGGCACCATTGGCACACACCTAGTTACGGCTCTGATATACATCAGACTGCACCCCCCTCCCTCCCGCATTCAATGCAATTCAGCAACCAGATGACACTCCATGGGTGTTAAAAAAAAAAAAAAAAAACAGAAAAACAGTGGCTGTATCATTTTCTATAAGAGTATGTGTGTAATATATATATATATATATATATATATATTACACACATACTTACTGTATATTTCTATACATAAACACACCATACACACACACACTCGCATATAAATACATACACATAAAGTAAGGTCACACTTAAACATTTGGAGGAGCTTGGAGTCCTTCTGACAAACTTATGCTGCATAACAGGGCAGACTAGCTGCCTCTTCCTGGAGCTCAGTGCAGCCGTGTACCTGCCTATCCTGTCGCTGCCGAGTTCCTGCTGCTACCAACATTGCTGGGTGCCAAGTGTCCGCCGTTGCCGACTGCCCGCTGCTCCCGCCTCTGCTGAGTTCCTGCTGCAGCTCCCCTCCGCCCTCTATACATTGCACACGCTGCAACTTTGATCCTGGCAGCGGCAGTCACTCTCAGTGTGACTGTGTAAGGCTGCCTTCGTCCACCAAAAACCCCCAAACTTGTCCCATCAGCGGAGGTCCCTGCATGTGCCGGGAGAGGGGGGGGGGGCTGGGCTGTAATATTCATGATATGCAATCGCGGGGTCAGGGCGGGGGGGGAGGTGTACAGCGCAGGGTGAGATCGCGGACGTCTGTGGAGAAGACAGTTAGAACAACTGTAACCTGCTTACTCTAAGTGCATAGAGTATTGAAGCCGCTGCCAATGGGTTACATTCACACTGACAGTGCAGCAGGGATGTCGCGGCCGCCTATCTGTTACGGCAGCGGCTTCAATACTCTATGCACTTAGAGTAAGCAGGTTACAGTTGTTCTAACTGTCTTCTCCACAGACGTCCGCGATCTCACCCTGCGCTTTACACCTCCCCCCCGCCCTGACCCCGCGATTGCATATCATGAATGCTGCCGGCTATGGTTACAGAGTTGTTGTAGCAACAGTCTCCTGCTCCTCTCCACGGTAACGCTCCACATGACAAGAAGCCAAGCATTCATCGGCAGCATGAGCTGCCGCCCTCCAGTGGTCTGCGCCCATAGGCAGCTGCCTAAAGCTGCCTAGTGGTGGCGCCGGCCCTGTATATATTACACACATACTCTTATAGAAAATGATACAGCCACTGTTTTTCTGTTTTTTTTTTTTTTTTAACACCCATGGAGTGTCATCTGGTTGCTGAATTGCATTGAATGCGGGAGGGAGGGGGGTGCAGTCTGATGTATATCAGAGCCGTAATTAGGTGTGTGCCAATGGTGCCTTGCCCACAAATGCACTGAGGGCACACCATCGGGCATCACACCTGCTAGCTTCGAGCCCAGACTGCTGAAGGCGGCGCCGCCTGTGTCCCGCTGACGGCGGAGCCGCCCATGTCCCTCTGAAGCCGCCGCCCACCGCCTAGACACAACCATGTCCCGCTGAAGCCACCGCCACCCCGCCCACCTGTGTTCCACAACTTCCTCTGAACTTGAAGCCGCGGCTTCAAGTTCAGAGGAAGTTTTTAAGCCGCTTCAGCGTCTGTGCGACAGGCAGCTTTCTCAATGGCCCAGCGGCAGCCCGGCCCCCCTCCCCTGCAATTCGGAAGCCGCTGCCGCCCACAAGACTCCTGCTGCTGAAGCCGCCACCCACCCGCCTGTGTCCCAGTAAAGCCGCCGCCGCCCACCCACAACAGCACGTAAGTGACTACACTACACTACACTACACTATATTACACTACACTACACTACACTACACCACAGTACACTTCACAACACTACACTACACTAGGACGGGAGGGGGGGTGTAAGGGTGAATCTGCCTGCCATACTGTGTTAAACGGGGACTCTGCCTGCCATAATGTGTAAAAGGGGATGCTGTCTGCCGTAATATGTAAAAGGTGGACGCTGTCTGCCGTAAAGTGTAAAAAAGGTGACGCTCTCTGCCGTAATTTGTAAAACAGGAGGTGCTGTCTGCCGTAACGTGTAAAAGGGGGACTCTGTCTGCCACAATGTGTAAACAGGGGACGCTGTCTGCCGTAATGTGTAAAAAAGGGGACGCTGTCTGCCGTAATGTGTAAAAAGAGGACACTGTCCGCCGTAATGTGTAAAAAGGGGACGCTGTCTGCCATAAGGTGTAAAAGGGGCTCTACCTGGTGTAGTGGTGCTACTGTGCGGCGTAATTTGAATAATGTGGACTACTGTGCACCATTATATGAATTGGAATTATTTTGTGACCACACCCCTTTCCCGTAAAGCCACGCCCCTATATTTTTTGCGTGCGCGTACGACGCGCACTGCCACCGGTTTTCGTTAAGGAAGGGGGGCGCTGATGCCGTTTCTTGCACACAGTGCTAAAATGTCTAGTTACGGCACTGATGTGTGTGTGTGTGTATATATATATATATATATATATATTCTTTAAATGTATAGCATTTATCTGGAAACCCCTTCTTAGAAATCCTGTGTTTGCCCCTGCGGACCCTCCCACCCTACCCTTCATGATCGCAACACATAGGGCGATCAAGGGGTCGGGTCCCTCCTACTGCATCACCAAATATAGCAGGATTAAGGACCGGGGGCTCATTGGGTAGGTGAGAGCTTCATTTAATATATAAAGGGTGGGGGTGAGAGGGTTGGGAAATACTTAAGGTGTGGGGGGATTATTTAATCTATACAGCAAAGGGCGGGGGTGAGGGTGCATCTTTAAATATATAAGGGATGGAGGTGCTGGAAGGGGGAAAGAGATGACATTATATATATATATATATATATATATATATATAAAATACACTAGTTACCAGGCCATCAAAATGACAGAACATCATAACAGTAATGTCAGAGCCAGTGGCTGTGCACACCTGGACGGAGCAACACTTGTACTGCTTGGTCGGGCGCCATATAGTGTCTGCCAGCACGAAAAAACACTGAACCCCCCCCCCCAAACAGGTGAGGAGCAGCGTTAGCCTTTTATTATAATATATATATATATATATACACATATATACACACACACACACATGGGCTTAGAGAAACAGCAGGCATGGGATGTAGTTATGTGACCGGTCAAAACAGTTCCCCCTACATCCCGCCCCTTGAGAATCCCAACAGTCGGCATGCCGACTAGCAGGGACTATTCCCACTAGTGTAGATAGAACCTGTGGCGAGCACAACGAGCCCACAAGGGTCTTCTTGCGCTCACCTGCCGACATTTCGCTGCCGGTGTCCCGGCGGAGGTATGCTGACTTAAGTGCCCTGGGCCCCCCAAAGGCTTAATCCAGCCCTTGTCTAGCGGTTCTTGAGCACCCGGGGTAGAGCACCAGCAGCATTACAGCAGCAACCTGTCCTGAAGTTCCCACTAATAAGCCCTACACACTGGACGATTAGTGCGATTTGAACGATGATCGATATCATTCAAATTGGCTTGCATTGAAAAACTATTAAAAACCAACGATGAACGACTGCGGGGAGGCACATCTTTCATCGTCGGTGCCTCCATACTAAACGATATGAATGATATAGTGTTCTTATCTGAACAATATCGTTCTGAGATATCGAC
This sequence comes from Pseudophryne corroboree, assembly GCF_028390025.1. Lineage (NCBI taxonomy): Eukaryota > Metazoa > Chordata > Amphibia > Anura > Myobatrachidae > Pseudophryne > Pseudophryne corroboree. The sequence continues at coordinate 648,255,678 of NC_086444.1, read as the reverse complement.
CAGTGTGTAGGGCCCATTAGAGTCAGCATGCTTGACGGGATGTACTAAAAGGAAGATGCAGTAAAAACCTGTTTTCTGTGTTCTACCGCATTTTCTGTATGTACAGTACTAAAACTCGGTGTGTGGTTGGGGGGGGGGGGGGGCGCAGCAGGCCGAAGTTTTGCCTAGGGCGTTGAGAAACCTTGCACCGGCCCTGAATATATATATATATATATATTACACACATACTTACTGTATATTTCTATACATAAACACACCATACACACACACACATATAAATACATACACATAAAGTAAGGTCACACTTAAACATTTGGAGGAGCTTGGAGTCCTTCTGACAAACTTATGCTGCATAACAGGGCAGACTAGCTGCCTCTTCCTGGAGCTCAGTGCAGCCGTGTACCTGCCTATCCTGTCGCTGCCGAGTTCCTGCTGCTACCAACATTGCTGGGTGCCAAGTGTCCGCTGTTGCCGACTGCCCGCTGCTCCCGCCTCTGCTGAGTTCCTGCTGCAGCTCCCCTCCGCCCTCTATACATTGCACACGCTGCAACTTTGATCCTGGCAGCGACAGTCACTCTCAGTGTGACTGTGTAAGGCTGCCTTCGTCCACCAAAAACCCCCAAACTTGTCCCATCAGCGGAGGTCCCTGCATGTGCCGGGGGGGGGGGGGGGGGAGAGGGGGGGGGGGGGCTGGGCTGTAATATTCATGATATGCAATCGCGGGGTCAGGGCGGGGGGGGGAGGTGTAAAGCGCAGGGTGAGATCGCGGACGTCTGTGGAGAAGACAGTTAGAACAACTGTAACCTGCTTACTCTAAGTGCATAGAGTATTGAAGCCGCTGCCAATGGGTTACATTCACACTGACAGTGCAGCAGGGATGTCGCGGCCGCCTATCTGTTACGGCAGCGGCTTCAATACTCTATGCACTTAGAGTAAGCAGGTTACAGTTGTTCTAACTGTCTTCTCCACAGACGTCCGCGATCTCACCCTGCGCTTTACACCTCCCCCCCGCCCTGACCCCGCGATTGCATATCATGAATGCTGCCGGCTATGGTTACAGAGTTGTTGTAGCAACAGTCTCCTGCTCCTCTCCACGGTAACGCTCCACATGACAAGAAGCCAAGCATTCATCGGCAGCATGAGCTGCCGCCCTCCAGTGGTCTGCGCCCATAGGCAGCTGCCTAAAGCTGCCTAGTGGTGGCGCCGGCCCTGTATATATTACACACATACTCTTATAGAAAATGATACAGCCACTGTTTTTCTGTTTTTTTTTTTTTTTTTAACACCCATGGAGTGTCATCTGGTTGCTGAATTGCATTGAATGCGGGAGGGAGGGGGGTGGTCTGATGTATATCAGAGCCGTAACTAGGTGTGTGCCAATGGTGCCTTGCCCACAAATGCACTGAGGGCACACCATCGGGCATCACACCTGCTAGCTTCGAGCCCAGACTGCTGAAGGCGGCGCCGCCTGTGTCCCGCTGACGGCGGAGCCGCCCATGTCCCTCTGAAGCCGTCGCCCACCGCCTAGACACAACCATGTCCCGCTGAAGCCACCGCCACCCGCCCACCTGTGTTCCACAACTTCCTCTGAACTTGAAGCCGCGGCTTCAAGTTCAGAGGAAGTTTTCAAGCCGCTTCAGCGTCTGTGCGACAGGCAGCTTTCTCAATGGCCCAGCGGCAGCCCGGCCCCCCTCCCCTGCAATTCGGAAGCCGCTGCCGCCCACAAGACTCCTGCTGCTGAAGCCGCCACCCACCCGCCTGTGTCCCAGTAAAGCCGCCGCCGCCCACCCACAACAGCACGTAAGTGACTACACTACACTACACTATGCTACACTATATTACACTACACTACACTACACCACAGTACACTTCACAACACTACACTACACTAGGACGGGAGGGGGGGTGTAAGGGTGAATCTGCCTGCCATACTGTGTTAAACGGGGACTCTGCCTGCCATAATGTGTAAAAGGGGATGCTGTCTGCCGTAATATGTAAAAGGTGGACGCTGTCTGCCGTAAAGTGTAAAAAAGGTGACGCTCTCTGCCGTAATTTGTAAAACAGGAGGTGCTGTCTGCCGTAACGTGTAAAAGGGGGACTCTGTCTGCCACAATGTGTAAACAGGGGACGCTGTCTGCCGTAATGTGTAAAAAAGGGGACGCTGTCTGCCGTAATGTGTAAAAAGAGGACACTGTCCGCCGTAATGTGTAAAAAGGGGACGCTGTCTGCCATAAGGTGTAAAAGGGGCTCTACCTGGTGTAGTGGTGCTACTGTGCGGCGTAATTTGAATAATGGGGACTACTGTGCACCATTATATGAATTGGAATTATTTTGTGACCACACCCCTTTCCCGTAAAGCCACGCCCCTATATTTTTTGCGTGCGCGTACGACGCGCACTGTCACCGGTTTTCGTTAAGGAAGGGGGGCGCTGATGCCGTTTCTTGCACACAGTGCTAAAATGTCTAGTTACGGCACTGATGTGTGTGTGTGTGTGTATATATATATATATATATATATATATATTCTTTAAATGTATAGCATTTATCTGGAAACCCCTTCTTAGAAATCCTGTGTTTGCCCCTGCGGACCCTCCCACCCTACCCTTCATGATCGCAACACATAGGGCGATCAAGGGGTCGGGTCCCTCCTACTGCATCACCAAATATAGCAGGATTAAGGACCGGGGGCTCATTGGGTAGGTGAGAGCTTCATTTAATATATAAAGGGTGGGGGTGAGAGGGTTGGGAAATACTTAAGGTGTGGGAGGATTATTTTATCTATACAGCAAAGGGCGGGGGTGAGGGTGCATCTTTAAATATATAAGGGATGGAGGTGCTGGAAGGGGGAAAGAGATGACATTATATATATATATATATATATATATATAAAATACACTAGTTACCAGGCCATCAAAATGACAGAACATCATAACAGTAATGTCAGAGCCAGTGGCTGTGCACACCTGGACGGAGCAACACTTGTACTGCTTGGTCGGGCGCCATATAGTGTCTGCCAGCACGAAAAAACACTGAACCCCCCCCCCCCCCAAACAGGTGAGGAGCAGCGTTAGCCTTTTATTATAATATATATATATATATATACATATATACACACACACACACATGGGATTAGAGAAACAGCAGGCATGGGATGTAGTTATGTGACCGGTCAAAACAGTTCCCCCTACATCCCGCCCCTTGAGAATCCCAACAGTCGGCATGCCGACTAGCAGGGACTATTCCCACTAGTGTAGATAGAACCTGTGGCGAGCACAACGAGCCCACAAGGGTCTTCTTGCGCTCACCTGCCGACATTTCGCTGCCGGTGTCCCGGCGGAGGTATGCTGACTTAAGTGCCCTGGGCCCCCCAAAGGCTTAATCCAGCCCTTGTCTAGCGGTTCTTGAGCACCCGGGGTAGAGCACCAGCAGCATTACAGCAGCAACCTGTCCTGAAGTTCCCACTAATAAGCCCTACACACTGGACGATTAGTGCGATTTGAACGATGATCGATATCATTCAAATTGGCTTGCATTGAAAAACTATTAAAAACCAACGATGAACGACTGCGGGGAGGCACATCTTTCATCGTCGGTGCCTCCATACTAAACGATATGAATGATATAGTGTTCTTATCTGAACAATATCGTTCTGAGATATCGACCAGTGTGTAGGGCCCATTAGAGTCAGCATGCTTGACGGGATGTACTAAAAGGAAGATGCAGTAAAAACCTGTTTTCTGTGTTCTACCGCATTTTCTGTATGTACAGTACTAAAACTCGGTGTGTGGTTGGGGGGGGGGGGGGGGCGCAGCAGGCCGAAGTTTTGCCTAGGGCGTTGAGAAACCTTGCACCGGCCCTGGTGCTAGGTATGCCCTGGGTTGTTTGCCACCTATAGTAGTCATAGGCGTGCGCAGGACATTATATTAGGGGGTGCACGATTAGAAGGGCGTGTTTAGCACCGCCTATTGGGCATGTCTAACACCACCTAATGGGCGTGTCTAGCACCACCTATCAGGCGTGTCTACCACCACATATTGGCACTCAATGCAAAACTAAATAATATAGAGAATTGATGAACAGATTATATATATATATATATATATATATATATATATATATAGACAGTGGCGCACCCAGCGGGGGTTTCCGAGCACCCAGAAACCCCCCTCCTCCAAACCCCCCCCTCCCCCCAAAAAAAAAAAAAAGAATTTTTTTTTTTTTTTTTTTTTGCTGCATGAGTATTATTAATGGCTGTCTAGTGTCCTCTGCAGCCTGCTGTCTTCCTGGTGGCACTTGTAAGTGCTTAATAAAAGTTTACTTTCTTTTAATTATATTACATATATATCCATGTGCATACATATATACACATGTATATACATACAGCTAAACACACACACACACACACACACACACACACACACACACACACACACTCATACACATGTGATATATATATATACATGTGTATATATACGTGCACTGTATGTGTATATATATATATATATATATATATATATATATATGCATGTTCAATATGCTATGTATATGTATGTATGTATATATATATATATATATATAGTATATATATATGTGTGTGTGTATATACGGTATATATATGTGTAGATATATATATATATATATATATATATATATACATACATACATACATACATACATACATACACACACACACACACACACTAGTTTTACGGACCCAGCATATACTGGGTCACCTCAGTCCCCACCCCCGTGATTGGCTCCACCCAGTTCTGGAAACCCCCCCATGCAAATCCTGCGTTTGCCACTGATAGAGAGAGAGATACAGATATATAAAATCTGTTTAATATATGTTCAATTTGTATATTTTATTACCATGGATTATAGCCTAATCTCTAGAAATTTATATTGATATTGAATTTGAACTTGTCCTCCTCCAAGAGGAACGCTGTATTCTGTGGCGTTGGCACATGATGAGGAGAGAGAGAGAGCATGGGTGGGAGCATGAGTGGGCATGCACGCTGCATGACGTCATCACGACACATCCCACAGGTTAGAGGAACTGGGAGTAGGATTATGTCAGTGATGCTGCACCATAAAAATGAATGATAGCCAGACTGAGCGGAGGGGGGTGGCGGGCGCAATGGGCGGGAGGACAGAAATGAGCACACTCAGCGATCGCTGATACTGCAGCAGCAGCAGGTGTGTGTGAGGGGGTTACAGACATTAGGGGGTGCCTGTGCGCACCAGGCACCCCCCCTGCGCACGCCTATGATAGTAGTGCAACAGTGATTGGATCCTATATCCCAGCTTGATGATCTGTAGAACAAATTGGATCTGTCTAAACCGGATCATTTAGACGGAATACTTAAAATGATATGTTCCAGAAAGATAACTCAAAAGCTTTATCATCTAATACAATTTATAGTTCTCATGCAGAAGTAACCTGAAATTCTGAAGTGGCCATAGCAGCCCTATGCTTTCAAGTTTAAAATATTTTTTTTCCTTCTCTGAGCTTGTCAGCACTGTTTGTCAGACTTCAGCACTACAGTTCCTTCACCCCCTGCTGGCGCCAAAACTCCCGCACTGCCAATGCCAAGACGGGTACTTGCGGCAGGGGCCACACAGTGTCTAGCACTGCTCACTGTGGGGATCCCAGGACTGTGTGGTTGGCATATGCAGGCAGGTAAGAGGGTCCCATCTTAAAAAGACCTGCATTTCAATCGCGGTCTGCCCGTGTTCTGGGAGATGGACCGTGGCACTGGCATGGACACTGGCTCCGTTCAGGGATTCCACTGGACCACCAGGGCATATGAAGCACAGGTTTTAGTGTATACACTAAATTTATTAAGGCCTTCATTACCTGGGGTGAAAGACCAGCAAGGGGAGGCAGCGCTTAACCTGTAACCCCCTCTCCCAGCTTTGGGCGTCAGTCTACTCTAGATTTCCACCCTTCAGCTGTAAACACTCCCTCCTTCCCTCAGAGACCAGGGAAGCCATCTTCAGTATGCAGCAATCAAGGTGTCCCCCCCCCCCCCCCGAAAACGCTGAGCAGCAATGCAACCCCCAGCAAAACCTGACAAAAAACCCATAGCCTGACGGGACTCCCCCTGGGGGACCTCAGGGTGGGAGGCCAACTTCTTCACTTCACACAAGTCTGAATCAAGACCACTTCAGACGTATGTGTTCAAGAGATAGTCTCTCATGGGTACACCATCTCTTTCAAAGGACGTCACCCTCAGCAGTTTGTCTCACAAGTATTGCATCAGACACAGAAAAGGCTCTGACACTGCAAAAAGTAGTTCAATCACTCCCCCAATCAGAAGTTATAGTGCCAGATCCTCAGGCTCGAAAAGGAAGGGGCTATTATGCGACCTTGTTCCTTGTACCAGAGCCGAATGGGATATACAGGCCTATTCTCAATCTCAAATCTCTCAACAGATTTGTGAAAGTTTTCAAGTTTCGCATGGAAACCCTACGCTCCATGGTTCTAGTATTAGAGCCTGGGGATTTCATGGCGTCGTTGGACATACAAGATGCATACCTATTGCTTTTTCACATTAATGATACCTGAGGTTTGCGATCCTAAACCAACACTATCAGTCCCAAGCGCTGCCATTTTGCCTGGCTACATCGCCAGAATATTTACAAAAGTCATGGCAGCACACATGCGTCGTCAGGGAGGGGTGGTCTTCTGTATGCCGACTGACGGAATCCCGGCGCACAGTATACTGGCGCCGGGATCCCGACAGCCGGCATACCGACACTTATTCTCCCTCGTGGGGGTCCACGACCCCCCTGGAGGGAGAATAAAATAGTGTGGCGCGCGTAGCGCGCCACCGTGCCCGTAGCGTGGAGAGCGCAGCGAGTCCGCAAGGGGCTCATTTACGCTCGCCACACTGTCGGTAAGCCGGCGGTCAGGCTCCCGGCGCCGGTATGCTGGTCGCCGGGAGCCCGACCGCCGGCATATCGTAGTGAACCCGTCAGGGAGTCAGGATACTTCCTTACGTGGATGACATACTGCTACTTGCCAAATCACAGGAGGTATTGCACAGCCAACACTGACAACAATAGCCTTCCTACAAGTCACGGATGGCTTATCGACTGGTAAAAGTCCTCCTCATACCGTCCCAAAGGATGGTACAATTGGTAGCCCTGCTAGACTCCCAAAATCAAAGACTGTTACTACCAATGAACAAAATATCGAAACTGAGGGACAAAATTCATCAGTTACTTCACCGTACTCAGGTGTTGAGTCACTCGGCCATGCAAGTCCTTGGCCTGATGGAGATGCGTTTGACATGGTAGAATTTGCCCAATTTCACTCTCTGCCTTTACAAAGGCTTATTCTGGCCAGTAACTCTGACTCTGGAGGTTTGCCTGTCATCAACTTGGTGGTGCCACAGCTATCACCTAGACAGGGGGTCGCCCCTTCTGGATCCTGAATTGGGTGCTTCTCACTACAGATGCAAGCCTTTAAGGTTGGGGAACTGTAACCGAGCAACATTCATTTCAAGGAAATGGAACCTGGTGGAGTCTCAGTTATCAATCAATGTACTGGAACTAAGGGCAGTATACAAAGCATTGACACTAGCATACAGTATTCTCCAAGGCAGGCCTGTGCAAGTTCAATCCGACAACATCACAACAGTAGCATATATCAATCACCAAGACGGCACTTGCAGCAAAAGGGCAATGCAAGAAGTAGCCAAAATACTAACGTGGGCCAAACGTCATCTTCTACCCATCTCAGCAGTGTTCATACCAGGCTTCCACAACTGTGAGCAGACTTCCTCAGTCGCCAGGATGTGCACACGGGCGAATGGGCTCTACACCCAGAAGTGTTCCAACTACTAGTGGACAGGATGGCATCATGTCACAACCACAAGGTCCCAGTATACAGATCAAGGTCAGAGGATCAGCATGCAGCATTTGTGGATGCTCTAGCAGTACAATGGACCTTTCATTTACCATACATATTTCCCCCAATATCCCTTCTACCAAGGGTAATAAGGAAATTCAAACAAGACAGCACTGGTTCCTCGACTTACAGAGCCTCTCAGTAGGGCAACCCTTTCAATTTCCTCAGCAATGGGACATTCTATTTCAAGGGCCATGTCTACATTCGGATCTGAATCGGCTGTCTTTGACGGTGTGGCTCTTGAATAATTAATTTTAAGAGCAAAAGGATTTTCAACCTCTGCAATTCAAACGATGCTTAATGCACGCAAGCCTGCTTCAGCACATATATATTATAGAGTATGTCATACCTATTTCACATGGGGTGCTTCTAAGCGCTATGATGCAATCATGTTTAAAGTATCAAGAATACTTGCTTTTCTTCAAAGAGGTTTGAATCTAGGATTATGCCTTGCTTCTCTGAAAGGAATGCGGTTATGTGACCGGCGGTCGGGAGACCACCAGTCACTATACCGATGTCGGAATCACGCCTGGTGGAAAGCCCGACAATCGGCATGCCGACTGACAGGGACTATTCCACTCGTGGGTGTCCATGACATGCATAGAGTGTGAATAGAACCTGTAGCGAGCCACTGAGCCCGGCAATCTATAAACACCGGGATCCCAGCGTTGGGATGGTGACCTGAGGTCACCCATACCCAACCCTCTGAAAGTACATATTTTTGCTTTATCAGTATGTTTCAGCGAAACATTGCTATACTAACAGATTTCCGTACCTTTTTTTTCAAGGTGTCATATGTGTACAACCTCCATATGTTCCCCCGGTAGCTACATGGGATCTCTCTGTAGTATTGGATGCACTTCAAGAGAACCCCTTTGAACTTTTATAATCAGTGACCTCATAATGGTTGACGGCTAAGACATTATTTTTGTTAGCTATTGCGTCTTGTATGAGGGTGTTAGGGACTTAGGAGCTCTCTCCTGTTATCCACCTTTCCTCATTTTTTGTCATGACAGGGCAGTTCTACGGACTAGGCCTGGTTACCTTCCTAACGTGGTCTCCAGGTTACACCTAAATCAAGAAATTGTAGTCCTGGCTTTTGTCTCTTCAGATCTTTCAGCAAAAGAATGGTCTTTGGATGTAGTACCTGTCTTATGTATATACGTAGACCAACCCCAGTTCTATCAGAAGATCCAACTCTATTCATACCTAATGGATTTCACAAGCGTGGCTGGCCAGCTAACAAACAGACGCTGGCCAGTTGGATTAGAATGGTTGTTGCACAAGTATACAATCAAGTTGATTTGCCTGTCCCAATGTCAGTTTCTGCCTATTCTACTAGATCTGTAGGACCCTCATGGGCGGTACGCCATGGGTTGTCTCCTGAGCAAATATGCGAGACCGCTATGTGGTCTTCCATTCACATTTCTAAAATTCTACTCATGTGATACCTTTGCATCCCCGGATGCTTCCTTTGGGTGCAGGATTCTGTTATCCTCCCAGGCGCATCCTCTCCCTTAAAAATACTTACATAGTTAGTTACATAGTCAGTGAGGTTGAAAAGAGGCGAAATGCCCATCGGGTTCAACCTGTATTCTGCATTAATCTGTTCATATTATAATACACCTGCTGAATTAATGGTTTAGTACCGGTTGACAGCAATGATTCCTACCACTCCCAGATAATTTTAATGTCAATATGATAAATGCTATAGCCCTGGATATGTTTTCCAGTTAGAAATTTGTCCAATCTGTTTTTAAATGCATTTACAGAGTCTGCCGTTATTATCTTCTCTGGCAGGGAGTTCCACATCTTTATTGCTCTTACCGTGAAGAACCCTTTCCTACGTTGTGTACAGAATTTTCTCTCTTCTAGCCTCAGCGAGTGCCCACGCGTCCTATACAGAGTTCTTTTAATAAACAAATCCGCTGCTAGCTCCTTGTAATGACCCTTTACATATTTGAAGATATTAATAATGTCTCCTCTTAGTCTCCTCTTTTCTAGTGTGTACATATTTAGCCTAGTCAGCCTCTCCTCGTATTCCAGCGACTCTAACCCTTTAATCAATTTAGTAGCTCGCCTTTGAACTCTTTCTAGTTGCCCGATATCTTTTTTATAATGTGGTGCCCAGAACTGAACACAATATTCCAGGTGCGTATGTACCAATGATTTGTACAACGGCGGGATTACATCCTCGTCCCTTGTCTCAATGCCCCGTTTAATGCACGCAAGCACTTTACTTGACTTCTTTGCTGCAGTTTGACATTGTGTACTGTTACTAAGCCTATGGTCTATGAGCACCCCCAAATCTTTTTCCACCATAGTTACACCTATATTTCTCCATCTAGAGTGTAGGATGCAAGTGTGTTTTTTGTCCCAAAATGCATAACTTTGCATTTTTCTATATTGAACCTCATTTTCCATTTAGTCGCCCAGATTTCCAGTTTAACTAAGTCATTCTGTAGAGACTCCACATCGGTTTCTGAATTAACTACCTTACACAGTTTAGTATCGTCGGCAAAGATTGACACTGTGCTTTCCAGGCCTATTCCTAGATCATTGATAAATATAGTGAACAGCAGTGGGCCAAGAACGGACCCTTGTGGTATTCCGCTGACTACTGGTGCACAGCTGGAGAACATCCCATTGACCACTACTCATTGTATCCTGTTATCCAGCTAATTACCTATCCATGTACAAATAGTATTTCCTAGGCCAAGTTCCCTTAACTTGTTGATCAGTCTCTTATGAGGCACTGTATCGAAGGCTTTCGCAGAATCTAAATACACCAAATCCACTGCTTTTCCCTGGTCAAGATTTTCGCTCACTTCTTCGTAGAAGCTAATTAAGTTGGTTTGACATGATCTGTTCCTTTCAAACCCATGCTGACTTTTGCTAATAAACTTAGTAGCCCGTAGGTGATCCTCCATGCTATCCCTCAAAATGCCTTCTAATATTTTACCCACTATAGAGGTTAAACTAACTGGTCTATAGTTTCCAGGATTATTTTTAGTTCCCTTTTTAAATAAGGGCACTACCTCAGCTATGCGCCAATCCTTTGGTACCATGCCTGATCTAATTGAACGATTGAAAATCAGGTATAGGGGTTTTGCTAGCTGTGTCCTAAGCTCTATAATAACCCTCGGATAAAAACCGTCTGGGCTTGGTGATTTATTAATCTTTATCTTGCTTAGTCTCTCCAGGACTACTTCCTCACTTAAACAAGTATCTAGCCAAGAGTCATTACCTTCACTGTCGTTAAGCACTATTGTCACCTGCGCATCCTCCCTGGTGAATACTGAGGAAAAAAAATTGTTCAATATTTCCGCTTTTAATTTGTCATCGTTTATCAATGCTCCCAATTCATCTTTTAATTGGTCCACGTTCTCCTTCTTCAACCTTTTACGGTTTATATATTTTTACTCTCTATAGCAATTTGCTTTTCGTTTGCAATTTTAGCTGCTCTTATTACTTTTATTGCATTCCTTGTAATACCGGAATGACTCCTCCCCTCCATTAGATTTCAGTGTTTTGAAGGCACGCCTCTTATTAGCCATTGCTTCTTTGACCTCCTTATTAAGCCACATTGGTTTGTGTTTAGTACTCCTGTGTTTACTGCTCATAGGAATTAATTTGTGAATATTGCTGTCAAGCAACCCTTTTAAAGCATCCCACATTTCCAAAGTGTCCTTTCCATGAAACAACTCTTCCCAGTCAATGTCGTTTAGTAGCCGTCTCAGCATATTGAAGTTAGCTTTTCTAAAGTTAAATGTTTTGGTTGCTCCTTTATAACCATGTTTCTTGAGACTGATGTCAAAAGTGATCATATAGTGATCGCTGTTTTCCAAGGTCTCCCCAACTTTAGTGTTTAATATAATGTCCACATTATTGGTAATAACTAGGTCCAGGATAGTTTTACCTCTAGTTGGGTCCTCGACTAATTGAGTCAAGAATTGATCCTTCAATGTATTTAAAAACCTGCTACTCCTAGTTTTTAAACATGAATCATTACTCCAATTTATATCGGGATAGTTAAAGTCTCCTAACACTAGGATGTCCCCCATTCCTGCTGCTTTTTCAATTTGCTGTAAGAGTTGTTCCTCCTCATGTATGCTGATATCCAGTGGCATACGGTGAGGTCAGTGGCTGGTGAGGCACTACAGCCATAATGCCCGCCGAATCCTGCCCATGACCCCTACTGCCGCCGAGCCAATGCCCGCTACTGCCCAAGCCGGCTTACAAACTCGCCCACAATCAACTGACCCAGCCCTCCACCACTAATTTGCATCTCAGTCCGATGCCGCCAATGCCCGCGGCCCACCTGCTCGTCATACTTGTGATATATTGTACATTTTTATAGAAAAAAAAATATTAGTGTTTGGGAAGGGAGTGGGAGGAGGACATGAATGCAATTCTGTTGTCCAGGGCTTCCATTAACTTAATGGAGAAGGGTCTGAATGAGTTAAAAAAAAAAAATTCGGTGAGGTCCCCCCTCCTAAGTATAACCAGCCTCGGGCTCTTTGAGCCGTTCCTGGTTGTTTAAATACTGGGAAAAAAATTGAACAGGGGTTCCCCGTATTTAGACAACCAGCACCGGGCTCTTAGGCCGGTCCTGGTTCCAAAAATACAGGGGACAAAAGGCGTAGAGGTCCCCCGTATTTTTAAAACCAGCACCGGGCTCCACTAGCCAGGGACATAATGCCACAGCCGGGGGACACATTTATGTAGGTCCCTGCGGCCGTGGCATTACCGCCCCAGCTAGTCACCCCTGGCCGGGGTTCCCTGGAGGAGTAGGGACCCCTTAGATGAAGGGGTCCCCCCCTCAAGGCACCCAAGGGCCAGGGGTGAAGCCCGAGGCTGTCCCCCCCATCCGTGGGCGGTGGATGGGAGGCTGATAGCCATAAGAGTGTTAAAAAAAGAATATTGTTTTTTGTTGTGGAACTACAAGGCCCAGCAAGCCTCCCCCGCTTGCTGGTACTTGGAGAACCTCATGTACCAGCATGCGAGGAAATAATGGGCCCGCTGGTACCTGTAGTTCTACAACAACAAAAAATACCCAAATAAAAACACAACTCACACACCGTGACAGTAAAAATTTATTATATCACACTTACACACTCACACATACTTACCTACATCCCACGCCGGTCACGTCCACATGTCCAGTAGAATCCAATAGGGCAGATACCTGTAAAAATGAAAGACAGATTACTTACCTACATCCCATGCCGGTCACGTCCACTTGTCCAGTAGAATCCAATAGGGCCGGTACCTGTAAACATGAACATTAAACTTCAATCCACAGGTGGGGGGGGGGAAAGAGAGAGAGAGAGAGAGGGCGGGATGTACTATATGTCATCGCCGCCCCTCGCCGCCTACCGCAGTGATACTAATCGCATATGTACTAACATATGCGATTAGTATCGCAATGCGGTATAGGAGGCCCCCGCGATGATGTGTGCAGGGGTCGGCGGGGGTCAGCACGGGTCTCCGTCACCTCCCAGACCCGGGAGGTGACGTGTTCAGGGAGTCCCCGGGATCCTCCTCCTTCCCCCTGTAGCCCGAAGGAGATAAGGCTGTGCTGCGGGGGAGAAGGAGGAGGGGGCCGCAGCAGCTCAGTGACACACAGGTATGACCGGGGGAGAAGGGTCGTCATGAGCGGCACGGGGGGGGGAGCGGCGGGATGCGGCGGTAAGAATCCCATAGGCTTTTATAGGGTATCACCATAAAAAGATGGCGATACCCTATGGGGCGAAAACGCGGCAGTCGGGGGTTAGTACATACGAAAATGCGGTAAAACAGGGTTTTACAGCATTTTCCATTTAGTACATCCCGCCCACAGAGAGGGAGAGAGAGCAATCCATAGGTGGGGGGGGGGGGGGGGGGGAGGAGAGAGAGAGAGAGAGAGAGAAACACACTCTCTGACTAACCTGCTGCTGGTTGTGAACGGGAGATGGTCGAGGGACAGCCGCAAACCGCTGCTCCTGTCAGTGGGAGGGGAGAGCCGCACACCGCAGGTGCTGTCAGGAGGAGGACGGGGGAAGAGCCGCACATCGCTTGTCAGCGGGAGAAGGACGAGGGGAGAGCCGCACATGCTGCTGCTGTCAGCGCTCAGCGGATGGCAAAGGAGGAGGGGGGGGGGGAGCCGCACACCGAGGCTGCTGTCAGCGGGAGGAGGACGGGGGGGAGAGCCGGACACCGAGGCTGCTGTCAGCGGGAGGAGGATGGGGGGGGGAGCCACACACCGAGGCTGCTGTCAGCGGGAGGAGGACTGGGGGGAGAGCCGGACACCGAGGCTGCTGTCAGTGGGAGGAGGACGGGGGGGGGGGGGGCGCACACCGAGGCTGCTGTCAGCGGGAGGAGGATGGGGGGGAGAGCCGCACACCGTGGCTGCTGTCAGCGGGAGGGCGGAGGAGGACGGGGGAGAGCCGGACACACTGCAGGGCCATCCCGGCTACCTCCTATGACACTCACCGCCGGGACCCGCCGTGTCTGGGTGATTGGACAAGCGGATCCAGCACTGGATCCGCTGTCCAATCACAGGTGCCTCGCTGACATGGGGGTGGTGTCCCTGTCAGCGAGGCACTTTTTTCAGTGCCGCTTTTAGGAGTTTTTTGAATGGGCTTTTAAAGCCCAGTGTTTGGCCCCGCCCCCCGCTCTGTCCCCATTCCCATTATGTTTGGGAGGCACTGCTATCAGTGCCTCCCAAACACATTTAAGCACAGGAAATTATTAGAATTAAATAAAGAACATACTTATGACACAGAATATGTGTCTAAGTATCTTCTTTATATTATTTTAATAATTAATCACAGGGGAGGCACTGCCTCCCCTGACTGCACGTCCCTGCTGATATCCGGTTGCTTGTAGCACGTGCCAATGACTAGTTTCTTTGCCTCAGTGCCCTCACTTGTGATTTCAACCCATAGCGACTCCACATTATCTCCAATCCCCTCGTAAATAATATCTATTAAGCATGGTTTAAGAGATGGTTTAACAAAGAGACATACCCCTCCTCCCCTTTTGGTAGCCCTATCCCTCCTAAAAAGAGAATAACCCTCCAAAAACGCAACCCAGTCGCGAGAGTCGTCCCACCATGTTTCCGTAATACCTATAATATCGTATTGAGACATTGAAACAAGACATTCCAATTCTCCCATTTTACCTGTTAGGCTTCTTGCATTCGCAAGCATACATTTTAGCTTAGCATTTCCCTTGATGGTTTGTTTTAATGGTATCTCATCTATATTTACAAGTGTCTTTCTAGAATTACTCTTACCGATTGTTAATCTCCTCCCGCCATTTCCACCCCCATCATACTTAATACAGCCTCCCTCACTACTATCACTATTTGATGTAATAAGACTTTCTATATCCCGCCACCTGATGTTAGTATCTTCCCTTATGCTATTGACATCCTTTTCTATATACCGTATTGTTGTGCAATACTCATCAGTAGGTAATACATTTGGAATATCTTGGGCAATACCTGTGTCAGTAATTCCGGTGTTAATACCCATGCAGATACACTTGCCTGCTGATCTTTCACTCCCCCCCCCTTCTACTCCACCAAATTGTTCACTACCCCCATCTTTACTGTTCTCTCTATTTGTCCTGTAGATTCTAGCTAAACCCTTTCCCCAGGCTCCTAGTTTAAAAGTTTCACCAACCTTCTAACCACCCTACCCCCCAGCACTGCAGCCCCCTCCTTATCCAGGTGCAAACCATTGCAATAAAAAAGATGGCGCCTGACTGAGAAGTCCATGGCGTCTGAGAAGAATACTGCTTTAGAACATCCCCGATCATTCTCCCTCTGGAACCCTATGAGAAGAAAACAAGAGTTATGGTAGACTTACCTTTGTTTACTCTCTTTTGTCAAGGTTCATAGGGTCTACAGGGCGCCCACCCTGAGGCACCTGGCCTCTCTGGGTTTTTGTGGCATTAGTCACTGGTTGGTTTCTTTCTCCTGTCTGTGAGAATGAGTTTTTGTGTGTACAATATCTTTCTCACCTATCAGCTTCCTGCTTTGGGCTTGTTAACAAAACTGACCTGCCTGAGCATGGAGGCGGGGTTATAGGGGAGAGGAGCCGAGCATTATGGGAAGCCTGAAAGCTTACCTGTTTGTTGCCCGGACTCTCATCCACCACCTACAACCCTCGATGTTCACCCTGTGAACCCTATGAACCTCAAAGAGAGTTACCATAACTCTCTTTTTCAACTGTTGGTGTTTCCTGTTCTTTGCATTCAACAGGTCTAGAAAAGTTCTAAGGATCTGCTAGAGGTAATAAATACTTAAAAAATGGTGAAGTCAAGTGAAATAATTTATTATTGTTCAACTTTCCAGAAACACATAAGAACACTTGCTTATGGACTCTGTTTAAAGAAAATACCCAAAATATTGAGGAACAAGGCATAGTCACATGTGACAGTATCAGCATGAATATACGTGGCATGGATGAAGAACAGCTGGGCGTGGATTGAAAGAATCCAGGACGGGTATTAGGTGTGGTCAAGTCTCAAGCAGCAAGCCTGATTGCAGACACGTGTCAGGTTGTTTAAAAAAGATATGAGACATGGAAAAGGGCTCCTGATGCTGGACAAGCTGACCAGGTGATAGGCCAGGAAGTGGTTAGTGTTACGGGTCCTGGACCATACTGGTCTCTCGAGGAAGATTCTACACCCTATGTTTAAACACCTGTTGTGATCTGTGGTATGTCCTGTGACTAGCTTGTCTGTGGAAATTGTGGAGAAATAAAACTTCTTTTGTAATTTCATCCTGTGTATGTGATCCTTGTCACATTTGGGACCCAAACAATAACCCTTATGCAGGACGCTTCTGTATTGCAAAGAGTCCTGGAGGTAGCAAGTAGCATTGCAGGATGCTACCCGCTGCACAGTAACTTGGGGAGACTGAGCCACACTGACAGCAGCTGAGTAGGTGACTCAGGCAGGCTTAGGGTTGCCACCTCATCCCTTTAATTCTGGACACATTAATTACACAGGTCCTGTGGCTGATTAAAACCAGGTGAAATGGAGTCCTGAAGGCAGCCAGTCACAGAACCTATGTAATTAATGTGTCCAGAATTAAAGGGATGAGGTGGCAACCCTAGGCAGGCTGGTGTTTAAATGGCAATTAGTCGATTAACATTATTGACATCGGTTTATATGACTAAGAGATCAGGAAAACGCTGTATCTATTTATGTCATGGTGGCCGGAGGAGTGAAGTACACCCAGAGCTAATTGCCATTCTTTGTCTGTTAAGACTGGCCTACCAGAGAGATTTTATCAAGCCTGCTAAATTTATCCACAAAATGGAACCCCAGCTCAAAATGGAGGAGGTCTGGAAAAAGTTTGCTGTAATCGCCATGGGGGAGCAGACCCTGGTAAAGGGCCAGCAAATGCAAATCCGGTTGCTGTGGGAGGAACTAGTAGAGATGAGAAAAGGTGGACAGGAGTGGGAAGTGTTGCATAAGCTGACCCCAGCAGATGATATAGAAGCATTTTTGTGTACCTTTGAATGCACTGCTACTAGTCTAAAATGGGCAGAAGGGCAGTGGGCTGCAAAGTTAGCTACCTCTCTTACAGGGGAGGCTTAAAGTGCTTTGGTAGACTTACCTGTGGCAGAAGCCAATTCCTATCCACACCTGAAAGATGCTATCCTTGCCAGGGTTAGTGTACCGGGCCCCAGCACAGCCCAGAAATTTCATGATTGGCGACTGAACCCCTATGAGGCTCCAAGGAATCAGCTGACGTATTTGGCTAGAGTAGGCAGACAGATAAAACACCTCTCAGCTCATAATGTAGATTGTGGCTCTAGACCATGCAACAAGGGTGTTAGATCGTGGAGTTCAAAAGTGGGCCCTTCAGGCTGACCCCCCCAAACCTTTCAGGAATTAGCAGTGGTGGTGGAACGATACATAACCCTGGAAAACCTGAGTAAATCCAAACCGAAAGATACAGCCAGTTCCCAAACTCCAGACACGGGTACCACCTCCCAGAACTGATAAACCACTAGATTGTATGTTTTGATTGCTGTGAGCCCGGCCATATATGCCCGGACTGCCCAAACCGAAGTGAGCTGAAGTACTGTAGCGTGGGTACAGCAGCCAACCTGTTTTCAGCCTCTTTGCAGGAAATGCCTCCCTGGCAGAAACCACATTATTCTATTTGAAAATACAGGTGGAAGGTTGGGAGGTTTGGGCTTTGGTTGATACAGGCGTACTCTTCATTATTTCGACTAAGCTGGTACCTGACCGAGTTGACTTAGTCTTCCCCTCTGTAAAGGTATCATGTATTCAACATGGAAGAATACCCTCAACTGCAATTACAGGTGGTGTTAAAAGGTTGACCATTTAAGATAGTGGCCCCTAGGACACCATATCCTATGATTTTGGGCTATGATTTTCCGCTGTTACAGGAAGTGGTTACCTGGCGTGACAGCGAAAGAAAGCCAGAGGTTGAGGGTCCAGAAGAAAGGAGAACTGTGAGATGTCAAAGTCCTAAGGCTATAAAACCTCCCTTAAGCTGTGAACATCAGGAAGGAGTGGGGTAGAGGAGAATTGGTTACCCGTTGATAAAAATTTCTCCTTACAAGGATTTTCTCAAGATCACCAAAATGATGGGAATCTTGTAAATCATTTTGAAGTGATGATTAATGGTAAAATAATGACTGCCTTACCACCTGAAGGCACCCATATTTTATAATAAAGAATGATTTGTTGTACTGAATAGCCTATGTCAGAGGTTCCCAAACTGTGTGCCGTGGCTCCCTGGGGTGCCTCGGGACACTTGCAGGGGTGCCCTGGGTTGGTGGTCCAGGTCCAATTCAAATTATCCATGGTCAATATAATAGCAAAACCAGTGCTGGTGGCTGCCAGTCATAAAATATGTGGCCAAACAGAAGCAAATCTTGTCCCTCACCACACAACTGACCCTAAGGATGACATATAAACGCGATATACTTAATGTAATATTTCTTTCTAAATTTCTCAATAAGAAATTTTTGGCCTAGGGGTGCCGTGAAAAAATTCTGATATTCTAGGGTGCCGTGATTCAAAAAAGTTTGGAAACCACTGGCCTATGTGCAGGGTAAAAAGACAGACAGTTGCTAGTTCCAAGAAATCATGAGCAGTTGGTACTTGAGGGCAGCTCATACGCATTTGTGGGGTAGGCATCTATGGGAAGAGAAAACTCTCCAACGCATTTAGTGTAATTAAGGTTCTTTTGACCAGGCATCTATGCCATGAATGCCCAGTATGCCAAAAGACAGCACCCCAGCCAGAGTTTAGAGCACACTTGGTTCCCTTACCTATCCTTTCCATACCTTTCAAGCGGATTGGTATGGTCCTGGTAGGTCCGGTGAAAAAATCTGCACATAGGCAACCACTACTAATATATATTGATGCCTATGAAACCTGGTACCCTTAAGGGGATACCACTACGCAATATTAATTCTACCACTTTCTCCGGCGGGGTCCACAGGTTATCCGCAGGATAACATTGGGATATGATGACGCAACAACGGATTTGCACCAAACGGTCAAAGCTTTCGGTCTCCCAGCATGCAACGGGCCCGTCCATATATCCCTGCCTCCTGGCTCAGGCAAATCAGTTTTTTGTTTGGTGTGGCAGGAGCCGGACCATGGTCAATGGGCTGCTGTTTTTTAGCTTTTTTATTATATTTTTAGTCTATTTTTTTGAGCGATCTTTCTAAAAAGCGTCTTATATGTACTTTAGAGTCGCTCCAACAACTCCCCGCCGGGTCGCGACAACGCTTACCCACAAGTACAGTGGTTTCGGCGCCTGTCTGCATCGGATGTACTAGCAAGTCCAGCAGACGTTACCAGGCTGTGGCTGGAGCACGGGGAGAAGGTAAGGCATCTGTTCCGCTTAGAGGGGGTACACGGACACAGCCACACTGTTTCGGGAGGAGACTACCAAACAGTCACTGACGCAGCTGGCACCTAGGGTCCACCAGCACTAGGCCCTAGGGATCATAGGCTCCAGGGGTAGTATGAGGCCACTATCCCTAGGGTTGATGTCAGCAGTGGGAAGTCAGACGCTCCCTTGGTCATCCCTGCCCCCGGTTCATGACCAGTTTCCTACCATGAACTGATTTCCCGCTTCAGTCGGAGACGCTGTGTATTTAAGTGGACCCAGTCGCAGCATAGGCGGCTGTGTGACTGGTGCGTCAGTGTTCACTTGGGCATCTGTGTTTACTGTTGATTCACGGGGCGAGTGTGTACACTATTAGCATCTGTATCCACTAGCATTCGCTAACGTATTGATCGATCCTGGAAGCAAGGTGTGTCTCCCTGTATCCCACTCTACTGAGCCGGGTAATATAGCACTAAGTCTCTATCTACCTTTGAGTACGAATAATTGGATAAGTGCCTGATGCATATGAGTCTGATAACTATTGCTGTTGTTTTCTTTCGCTGTGTGACTGAGTACCATTAAATCCTATGTAAGGTAATACAGTTATATGTTTCTCCTACATACTTGAAATGTATTTGTATTTGAGTATGTGCTCAAATTGCTTATTATACTAATGTATAACCTGTGACTGATTGCTAGTGTGATTGCTGACTTTACTATAAGTCTGTCAGTTTTTCCCTGTGTATTCCAATCCTCAATGCTGGTGCAAAGCAGGGTAGGGTCGGATTGTATGTCACTTTAACAAAATTTAAAGTAACTACAGTCACAAATTGTGTAGATAACACTGTACAAGTGTGTGATTATTTATCATGTCTAAGCGCAGCAAGGGTGAGGAAAATACACTCACAGCAGCACCAACACTCATGTCACGTTTGTCTTGCAAAGCTGGGTTAACCTCTCAGGATCTGGTTCAGCATGGTTTGTGTGTAAATTGTTTTAGCTTTCACCAAAGTCTCTTGAAAAATCCTAAGCAGATACAGGGGCAAGTGGATCCCCCATGGGATACTTTTGCACAGACATAATCCAGTATAGCTGAGAGGATAATTCCAACTTCTTTACCAGGGATAGGTTACACTATTAACCCTTACATGCAGAATTCCACCTGTTTTTTTTTTACATCCAGCAGGGGAAGCAGCAGCCTCTCAACAAAAACAGGCTGAAAAGCCGGTGGTAAGTAAAGCACATAGACATGAAACAACATCTTCACAGTCTACACGTTTCAGATGAGGATGAAGACTCATCACCATCCGGTTCTGCATACGGAGACAAGGAGGAAGGCCATTCTATCCTTAGAGGAGGCAGCAGAGCCTGTGTTAAAATCTACAGCACCTGTAGGACTGAGTTTCCTGGGTCAGAACAGCTGATGGAAATTATGCAAGAGGCTTGGGTTATGCCCAGTAAGAAGTTTAGAATTCCAAGGAAATGGAATTCCAATTATCCTCTTCTGGCTAGCGACCGTTTAAAAAGGGAGGTGGCTCCCAAAGCATGTCATCCGATTAGTGCGAAAAGCTACATGACCTCTGCCTTCAACATCATTAAATGATGTCACGGATAGGAGAGTTGATGGTTTTCTAAAAACCATTTTTTCCTTGTCTGGGGTAATCATAAGACCAGCCTTGGCTTCACCCTGGATGGCAAAAGCAGTGGCTGCCTGGGCTGATGCACTGGAGGAGGATCTTTCAATGGCATCTAGAGAGCAAAAATCCTATATTGCACATATCAAACAGGCACCAATGTTTATGGAAGAAGCAGCCTTGGATACGGGTACAATTGCTTCTCAGACATCAGCTTCAGCAGTAGCCGCTCGCAGAGCAGTTTGGTTACGTACATGGAAAGCTGATTCAGAATCCAAGAAGGTTCTGGAGTCTTTGCCTTATACTGGGGATATTCTTTTTGGTAAAGAATTAACCAGTATTTTGGAGTCAGAAGCCGACTCCAAGAAAGTGAAGTTTCCTTCCACACACAAATTCAAGCCTAGATTTTCAGCTTTTCGGCCTTTTCCGTCTCAAGGAAAAGCAAAAGGAAAAGTTGATGGAAAACAGTCCCAATACAAGTCAGGTAAGACTAAAAAGCACTGGGCTACCAGAGGACCGACTTCCAAATCAGAAGATAAGCCATCAGCTTGATGGTGCAGGCCTCCACCTGGGGAACCCCAGGGTGGGAGGCTGACTTCTTCAGTTTACACAGATCTGGCAACAGTCTACCACAGATGCCTGGGTGCAAGAAGCGGTATCTCATGGTTATGCATTTGCTCTCAAGAAACTCCCTCCTCAAAGGTTTTTTTGTACCAGCCCGTCTTTAGTGGAAACGAAGGTCAGGGCTTTGCAAGAGGCAGCTCAGAAATTGCTTCAGTCAGGAGTAATCATTCCATTTCCTCCTGCGCAACGAGGACAGGGTTTTTTATTCCAACCGGTTTCTAGTCCAAAAGCCAAATGGGTCGTTCCGGCCCATACTCAGTCTCAAAGTGCTGAACAAGTACATTTGGGTGCCTCGGTTTCATATGTTGACTTTACGTTCCATCATTTTGGCCATGGAGCCAGGAGATTTTATGGTATCCCTGGATATCCAGGATGCTTACCTACATGTTCCTATAGCACTGTCCCAATCAGCGCTCTCTCAGGTTTGCTATCCTTCCAACAGCCTTTTCAGTTTCAGGCCCTGCCATTTGGATTGGCCACAGCCCCCAGAGTATTTACCAAAATTATGGTGGTAAGGAGATAAGCAGCAGGAGATAAGAATTTTTCCAGCAGGAGATAAGAATTTTTCCATGCCTCAGCGATCTTTTAATCCTGGCACAGTCTCAGGAATTGCTTCTGTGTCATCTGCAACAGACAATAGCATGTCTGCAGAAGAATGGTTGGCTCATAAATTGGGCGAAATCATCTCTGGTTCTGTCACAACGGATGACTCACTTGGGGGGGCTGTATTGGATTCGAGCCTTCAGAGAGTAACCTTGCCTCTGAACAAAACATCCAAAGTTCAGTCAAGGATTCAGTAGCTGCTACACAGTCGAGAAGTATCCATTCACGCAGCAATGCTTGTGATGGGATTGATGGTGTCAACATTCGACATGGTGGAGTATGCTCAGTTTCCCTCGAGGCCTCTGCAACGTCTGATCCTTGCAAAATGGAATGGTTTTCATCAGACAATAAAAAACACAGACTATGGTCCTTATTCTGGAAGTAAGGAGGTAATTAGCCTGGTGGCTACAGACATCCCATCTGGACAAGGAAAGACCCTTTTGGATATCAGATTGGAAAATTCTGACAATGGATGCCAACCTTCAGGGCTGGGAAGCGGTGTCAGGAAGGAGTTGTTTCCAGGGGCAGTGGACCAAGGAAGAAAGTTGCCTGCCAATAAATATATTGGAACTTCGGGCCATATACATGGCACTGATTCAGGCAAAGGACATCCTTCAGGGGAAACCAGTTCAGATCCGCTCGGACAATGCAACGGCAGTAGCGTACCTCAACAATCAAGGAAGAACTCACAGCCAGAAAGCAATGGAGGTAAGTAAGTCACACGTATAAGTGGGCAAATCATCATCCAGCCTTGTCCGCAGTGTTTGTTCCAGGAGTCCTAAACTGGGAAGATTTTCTCAGTCGACACGCCATTCATGCAAACGAATGGGCTTTACACCCTGAGGTTTTCAAAACCCTGATAAACAAGTGGCGGTTGCCAGAGATAGATCTCATGGCGTCCCATCAGAACATCAAAGTTCCTGCATACGGGTCAAGAACAAAGGATCCCAAAGTGATCTTTGTGGATGCCCTGTCAGTGAGATGGGAATTTCGTCTGGCCTATGTGTTTCCACCAATCGCCCTATTACTCAGGGTGATGAGAAAGGCAAAACAGGGAAGGGGTGCCGTGATACTAATAGCTCCAGTTTGGCCCAGAAGACATTGGTACACAGATCTGCAGAGGATGTCAATGGATGCTCCATTCCTACTCCCTCAACGTCCAGATCTACTGTCTCAGGGTCCTTATCACAAACATCTGGATCGACTGTGTTTGACAGCGTTGGCTCTTGAGACTTCCATCCTGAAGGCAAGACTATTCTCACAACAGGTAATTCAAACAATGCTCAGAGCAAGGAAACCTTTCTCAGCTCGAATATGGCAAGCCTATATTCAATGGTGCAATGATCGGAAATTTGACCCTAAGTCTTTCAGAGTTTCCAGAGTTTTAGCATTCCTTAAGGCAGGAATGGATAAAGGTTTATGGGTGGTTTCCTTGAGAGTGCATTGACTGTATGGTTTCAAAAGAAAACTGCTAACCTAGAGGCTGTGCATACTTTTTTCCAGGGAATGCTGCACATTCAACCTCCTTTTGTTCCTCCTACAGTGCCTTGGGACTTAAGTTTAGTCCTAAGGCCCTTCAGGTTGCCCCATTTGAACCACTTAAATGAGTGGATTTTACATGCCGGACAGCAAAAGTTCTCTTTCTACTGGCCATTGCTTCAGCTAGAAGAGTTTTAGGGGCATTGTTCTGTTGTCCTCCATTTCTGATTTTTTATCCAGATAGAGAAGTTCTCAGAACCAAATCTGGGTATCTTCTTAAGGTGGTGTCTAAATTCCACCTTAACGAAGAAATTGTAGTCCCGGCCTTCCAGGAGCTGGACCTTTCTACAGGAGATGCATTGTTGGACATAGTCCATTGCCTTAAGGTTCTACGTCGAAGTACCAGTGCCATCAAAAAGACAGATACTCTTCATTCTCTATGGATTTCACAAGAGAGGATGGCCTGCTGATAAGCAGACACTGACAAGGTGGCTTCGGATGACTATTTCAGAAGCATATTCTCAGGCTGATCTCCCTGTTCCGGCTAATGTCTCTGCTCACTCTACTTGTAAGGTAGGTCCATCATGGGCAGCACGTGGTGCTTCAGCAGAACAGATATGTAAGGTAGCCATATGGTCTTCCATTAACACATTCATTTGACATTATGCCTTTGATACCTTTGCCTCTCAGGATGCTGAATTCGGGCGAAGGATTCTCCTGTCCAAACAGGAACGTCCCCACCACTAAATTGCTTTGGGACTTCCCAATGTTATCCTGTGGATAACCTGTGGACCCTGCTGGAGAAATATTGGTTATGGTAAGAACTTACCATTGATAATGTTATTTCTCCTAAGTCCACAGGGATCCCACCCTGACGCACCTGATATGAGGATCCTTTCACTCACTAACCTCTTCCTTCTTGTATGGAAGGGTGTGCATGTGTATTCTTCTCGCCTGATTAGGGTTCTCTATGATGCTCCTGCCTTGAGATTTGGAAAAAATAAGAATTTACTTACCGATAATTCTATTTCTCGGAGTCCGTAGTGGATGCTGGGGTTCCTGAAAGGACCATGGGGAATAGCGGCTCCGCAGGAGACAGGGCACAAAAGTAAAGCTTTTACAGGTCAGGTGGTGTGTACTGGCTCCTCCCCCTATGACCCTCCTCCAGACTCCAGTTAGGTACTGTGCCCGGACGAGCGTACACAATAAGGGAGGATTTTGAATCCCGGGTAAGACTCATACCAGCCACACCAATCACACCGTACAACTTGTGATCTAAACCCAGTTAACAGTATGATAACAGAGGAGCCTCTGAAAGATGGCTTCCTAAACAATAACCCGAATTAGTTAACAATAACTATGTACAAGTATTGCAGATAATCCGCACTTGGGATGGGCGCCCAGCATCCACTACGGACTCCGAGAAATAGAATTATCGGTAAGTAAATTCTTATTTTCTCTATCGTCCTAAGTGGATGCTGGGGTTCCTGAAAGGACCATGGGGATTATACCAAAGCTCCCAAACGGGCGGGAGAGTGCGGATGACTCTGCAGCACCGAATGAGAGAACTCCAGGTCCTCCTTTGCCAGGGTATCAAATTTGTAAAAATTTACAAACGTGTTCTCCCCTGACCACGTAGCTGCTCGGCAGAGTAGTAATGCCGAGACCCCTCGGGCAGCCGCCCAAGATGAGCCCACCTTCCTTGCGGAATGGGCCTTAACAGATTTAGGCTGTGGCAGGCCTGCCACAGAATGTACAAGTTGAATTTTGTTACAAATCCAACGAGCAATCGACTGCTTAGAAGCAGGTGCACCCAACTTGTTGGGTGCATACAGTATAAACAGCGAGTCAGATTTTCTGACTCCAGCCGTCCTTTAAATGTATATTTTTAAGGCTCTGACAACGTCCAACAACTTGGAGTCCTTCAAGTCGTCTGTAGCCGCAGGCACTACAATAGGCTGGTTCAGGTGAAACGCTGATACCACCTTAGGGAGAAAATGCGGACGCGTCCGCAGCTCTGCCCTATGTCGAATGGAAAATTAAATAAGGGCTTTTATAAAACAAAGCCGCCAGTTCAGATACTCTCCCGGCCGAAGCCAGGGCCAGTAACATAGTCACTTTCCATGTGAGATATTTCAAATCCACCTTCTTTAGTGGTTCAAACCAATTTGATTTGAGGAAATCTAAAACTACATTTAGATCCCACGGTGCCACCTTAGGCACCACAGGAGGCTGTATATGCAGTACTCCTGTGATAAAAATCTGGACCTCAGGGACTGAGGCCAATTCTTTTTGGAAGAATATTGATAGGGCCGAAATTTGAACCTTAATAGATCCCAATTTGAGACCCATAGACAATCCTGATTGCAGGAAATGTAGGAAAACGACCCAGTTGAAATTCCTCCATCGGAGCACTCCGCTGCTCGCACCACGCAACATATTTTCGCCAAATACGGCGATAAAGCTTCGCGGTGACTTCCTTCCTTGCCTTGATCAAGGTAGGAATGACTTCTTCTGGAATGCCTTTTCCTTTTAGGATCTGGCATTCAAACGCCATGCCGTCAAACGCAGCCGCGGTAAGTCTTGAAAAAGACAAGTACCCTGCTGAAGCAGGTCCCTTCTCAGAAGTAGAGGCCACGGATCGTCCGTGACCATCTCTTGAAGTTCCGGGTACCAAGTCCTTCTTGGCCAATCCGGAGCCACTAGTCTTACTCCACTTTGCCGTATAATCCTCAATACCTTTGGTATGAGAGGCAGAGGAGGAAACACATATACCGACTGGTACACCCAAGGTGTTACCAGCGCGTCCACAGCTATTGCCTGCGGATCTCTTGACCTGGCGCAATACCTGTCCAGTGTTTTGTTGAGGCGAGACGCCATCATGTCCACCATTGGTTTTACCCAACGGTTTAATAGCATGTGGAAAACTTCTGGATGAAGTCTCCACTCTCCCGGGTGAAGGTCGTGTCTGCTGAGGAAGTCTGCTTCCCAGTTGTCCACGCCCGGGATGAATACTGCTGACAGTGCTATCACGTGATTCTCCGCCCAGCGAAGGATCCTGGCAGCTTCTGCCATTGCCCTCCTGCTTCTTGTGCCGCCCTGTCTGTTTACATGGGCGACTGCCGTGATGTTGTCCGACTGGATCAACACCGGTCTTCCTTGAAGCAGAGGTTCCGCCTGGCTTAGAGCATTGTAGATTGCTCTTAGTTCCAGAATGCTTATGTGAAGAGACTTTTTCAGGCTCGACCACACTCCCTGGAAATTTCTTCCCTGTGTGACTGCTCCCCAGCCTCTCTGGCTGGCACCCGTGGTCACCAGGATCCAATCCTGCATGCCGAATCTGCGGCCCTCCAATAGATGAGCCTCCTGCAACCACCACAGAAAGGATACCCTTGTCCTCGGCGACAGGGTTATCCGCAGGTGCATCTGAAGATGCGACCCTGACCATTTGTCCAACAGATCCCTTTGCATGGAATCTGCCGAAAGGGATTGCTTCGTAAGAAGCTACCATTTTTTCCCAGGACTCTTGTGCATTGATGTACAGACACCTTTCCTGGTTTTAGGAGGTTCCTGACCAGGTCAGATAACTCCTTGGCTTTTTCTTCGGGAAGAAAAACCTTTTCTGAACTGTGTCCAGAATCATCCCCAGGAACAGCAGACGAGTTGTCGGCATTAATTGGAATATTCAGAATCCATCCGTGCTGCTTTAGCACCTCTTGAGATAGTGCTAAACCCATCTCTAGCTGTTCTCTGGACCTTGCCCTTATTAGGAGATCGTCCAAGTATGGGATAATTAATACGCCTTTTCTTCGAAGAAGAAATATTATCTCGGCCATTACCTTTGTAAAGACCCGAGGTGCCGTGGACAAACCAAACGGCAGCGTCTGAAACTGATAGTGACAGTTTTGTACAACGAACCTGAGGTACCCCTGGTGTGAGGGGTAATTGGAACGTGGAGATACGCATCCTTGATGTCCAAGGATACCATAAAGTCCCCTTCTTCCAGGTTCGCTTATCACTGCTCTGAGTGACTCCATCTTGAACTTGAACTTCTTTATGTACAGGTTCAAGGACTTCAGATTTAGAATAGGCCTTACCGAGCCATCCGGCTTCGGTACCACAAAAAGAGTGGAATAATACCCCTTCCCTTGTTGTAGAAGAGGTACCTTGACTATCACCTGCTGAGAATACAGCTTGTGAATGGCTTCCAAAACCGTCTCCCTTTCTGAGGGGGACGTTGGTAAAGCAGACTTCAGGAAACGGCGAGGTGGCTCTGTCTCTAATTTCAACCTGTACCCCTGAGATATTATCTGCAGGATCCAGGGATTTACCTGCGAGTGAGCCCACTGCGCGCTGTAATTCTTGAGACGACCGCCTACCGCCCCCGAGTCCGCTTGCGAAGCCCCAGCGTCATGCTGAGGCTTTTGTAGAAGCCGGGGAGGGCTTCTGTTCCTGGGAAGGAGCTGCCTGTTGCTGTCTCTTCCCTCGTCCTCTGCCTCGTGGCAGATATGAATAGCCCTTTGCTCTCTTATCTTTAAAGGAACGAAAAGGCTGCGGTTGAAAGGTCGGTGCCTTTTTCTGTTGGGGAGTGACTTGAGGTAGAAAAGTGGATTTCCCGGCCGTAGCCGTGGCCACCAAATCCGATAGACCGACCCCAAATAACTCCTCTACGCATCGCCTGTCCACTGTCGTGTCCATAAAGCTCTTCTGGCCGAAATGGACATAGCACTTACCCGTGATGCCAGTGTGCAGATATCTCTCTGTGCATCACGCATATAAAGAAATGCATCCTTTATTTGTTCTAACGACAGTAAAATATTGTCCCTGTCCAGGGTATCAATATTTTCGATCAGGGACTCTGACCAAACTACCCCAGCACTGCACATCCAGGCAGTCGCAATAGCTGGTCGTAGTATAACACCTGCATGTGTGTATATACCTATTTGGATATTTTCCATCCTCCTATCTGATGGATCTTTAAGTGCGGCCGTCTCAGGAGAGGGTAACGCCACTTGTTTTGATAAGCGTGTTAGCGCTTTGTCCACCCTAGGAGGTGTTTCCCAGCGCTCCCTAACCTCTGGCGGGAAAGGGTATAAAGCCAATAACTTCTTTGAAATTAGCAGTTTTTTATCGGGGCACCCCACGCTTCATCACACACGTCATTTAATTCTTCTGATTCGGTAAAAACTACTGGTAGTTTTTTCACACCCCACATAATACCCTGTTTAGTGGTACCTGTAGTATCAGCTAAATGTAACATCTCCTTTATTGCCAAAATCATATAACGTGTGGCCCTTTTGGAAAATACGGTTGATTCGTCACCTTCACTACCGGAATCAGTGCCTGTGTCTGGGTCTGTGTCGACCGACTGAGGCAAGGGGCGTTTTACAGCCCCTGACGGTGTTTGAGGCGCCTGGACAGGCACTAAGTGAGTGTCCGGCCGCCTCATGTCGGCAAACGACTGCTTAAGCGAGTTGACGCTATCCCGTAATTCCACAAATAAGGCATCCATTCTGGTGTCGACCCCCTAGAAGGTGACATCCTCATATTTGGCAATTGCTCCGCCTCCACACCAATAACGTCCTCATACATGTCGACACACACGTACCGACACACAGCAGACACACAGGGAATGCTCTATACGAAGACAGGACCCACTAGCCCTTTGGGGAGACAGAGGGAGAGTCTGCCAGCACACACCAAAAAGCGCTATATATGACAGGGATAGCCTTATGATTAAGTGCTCCCTTATAGCTGCTTTTATATTAATATATTGCCATTTATTTTGCCCCCCCTCTCTGTTATACCCTGTTTCTGTAGTGCAGTGCAGGGGAGAGACCTGGGAGCCTTCCTGACCAGCGGAGCTGTGACAGAAAATGGCGCCGTGTGCTGAGGAGATAGGCCCCGCCCCTTTTCCGGCGGGCTCGTCTCCCGCTATTTAGTACATTTAGGCAGGGGTAAATATCTCCATATAGCCTCTGGGGCTATATGTGAGGTATTTTTAGCCTTTTTAAAGGTTTACATTTGCCTCCCAGGGCGCCCCCCCCCAGCGCCCTGCACCCTCAGTGACTGCCGTGTGAAGTGTGCTGAGAGGAAAATGGCGCACAGCTGCAGTGCTGTGCGCTACCTTAAGAAGACTGCAGGAGTCTTCAGCCGCCGATTCTGGACCTCTTCTTGCTTCAGCATCTGTGAGGGGGCCGGCGGCGTGGCTCCGGTGACCATCCAGGCTGTACCTGTGATCGTCCCTCTGGAGCTTCATGTCCAGTAGCCAAGAAGCCAATCCATCCTGCACGCAGGTGAGTTCACTTCTTCTCCCCTCTGTCCCTCGTTGCAGTGATCCTGTTGCCAGCAGGAATCACTGTAAAATAAAAAACCTAAGCTAAACTCTCTAAGCAGCTCTTTATGAGAGCCACCTAGAATTGCACCCTTCTCGGCCGGGCACAAAAATCTAACTGGAGTCTGGAGGAGGGTCATAGGGGGAGGAGCCAGTACACACCACCTGACCTGTAAAAGCTTTACTTTTGTGCCCTGTCTCCTGCGGAGCCGCTATTCCCCATGGTCCTTTCAGGAACCCCAGCATCCACTTAGGACGATAGAGAAACAATTGATTTGCCTGAGCCAGGAGGCGGGGATATATGGACAGGCCCGTTGCATGCTGGGAGGCCGAACGCTATGACCGTTTGGTGCAAATCCGCTGTCGTCTCATCATATCCCAATGTTATCCTGTGGACTTAGAAGAAATAACGTTATTAACGGTAAGTTCTTACCATAACGAATATATCACCGGATACGAAAAGAGATCTTGATTAACCAGGGAACACCTTTTATGTCTAAGTTAATGACAGATTTGTGCCGACTGTTGGGGGTTGAAAGATTAACCACCTCGGTTTATCATCCAGAAACAGACGGCTCTGTAGAACGCTTTAACTGTACCCTGAAGCAAATGGTAAGGCAGGTGGTATCCCGGCCTACGAGAGACTGGGAACCTGCTCTTACCCTATTTAATGTTTGCAGTTCAGGAGGTACCTCAGTTGTCTACAGGGTTTAGCCCCTTTGAACTCCTTTATGGTAGACAACCTAGAGGAATTTTAGGGGGTAATTCAGACCTGATCGCTAGTCTGCGTTTTCTCACAGCCTGCGATCAGGTCCGAAATGCGTATATACCGCAATTTAAAAGGCGCGACGGACGCCTGCACTGGGCATCGCTGCATAGCGACGGGATGGTGCAAAAAAAGCGATCGCATGGGCGAACGCAAGGCAATTGACAGGTAGAGGGCGTTTGTGGGTGGCAACTGACCGTTTTATTGGAGTGTTTGGAAAAACGCAGGCACATCCAAGCGTTTTCAGGGAGGATGTCTGACGTCATTTCCGGTCCCGGACAGGCTGAAGTGTTCGCAGCGGCTGAGTAAGTCCTGGGCTATTCAGAGACTGCACAAAATCTGTGTATAGCTCTGCTACACATACGTTCGCACACTTGCAAAGCGAAAATACACTCCCCTATGGGTGGCGACTATGCGAAAGCAGGACTGCAAAAAAAAAAAAATGTAGCGAGCGAACAGGCCTGAATTAGCCCCATTGTGCAGTTTGTGTCTGAACTTTATGGTCGCTGAAGACACATTGAGCCACTTGTAAAAACATATGAACTTGGCTCAGCAACGTCAAAAGCGTAGTTACGATGTTACGGCAGTGAACCCCTCCTTTAAGCCAGGGGACAAGGTATTGGTTTTGGGTCCCACCCCTGAAAGTAAATGATATGCCCGTTGGCAGGGACCTTATAAGATTATAGAAGCAGTGGGGCCTGTCCAGGTACAGATCTAGTATGTTAATGTGTTAAAGCCCTGCACGAGAAGTACTAATCAACCCTCTTTGCTGGCCATGAAAACTCCTGACTATCAGGTGCCCATTGAAGTATTGTTGAATCCAGCCAAAAGCAAGTTAAAGACCTGATAGCCCAAAACCAAGATGTTTCCATCCTGGGGAAAACCCAGATAATACAGCTTGATATTAATTTACCACCTCGGATAGTGATAAAACAAAGGCCTTATCGCATTCCCAAGGATAAACGGGCTGCGGTAAAAAGAGAGGTACAGGAAATGCTGTGCCTAGGGGTTATAGCGGAATCAAACAGTAGGTGGAATAATCCGATCATGCTGGTACCCAAGCCATTGAGCGGTATGAGGTCATTTTTCTCACAGTTTGATGCCTATCCTATGCCCCAGGTTGACGAGCTGGTAGAAAACCTAGCAAATAGCCAGTATTTAAACCACTCTTGTTATGGATTTAAGGGAAGGGGAGAGGGTAAACTCCTCTGCACTGGACTTAATTCTGTTTAATATCAAGAATAGTAAACTAATGTGATTCCCCAATTTTGTTATTATAAGTCAATTCATGATGTTATGTGGGGGTGCCGCCAAAGACAAAAAATGGAAGAGAATATGCTAGAAAGGAAAGAATTGTCTCTTTGTTGGCGCACTTAAAGGAGAAGAGTAAGTATATTTAAAATTTAACTTTTAATTTCATCATATTAAAATGCCTGAGAAAGTGAAAAATCATGAGACAACAATCATGAATATTTACATGAAATTAAATAAAATAAAAAAAATAAAGAAAATGGAAAATCCTCCTATGTGTCTTTACTGTATTTATATTTCCTTTGAGTGTGTGCCGCTATAGCTCAACCTTTGTCGCAAAAACAGTGACTGCTCAGTCAGACCCCTATGTATTGGGGTACCTCTGTGAATACAAATCCTAACCCCTATTTATTGGGATACTTCAAATTGTGAGGATATGTCACTGTATCCAGCAGTCACCTAGAAATTTGCGGTTAAATTTTATTCTATATTAATAGTCGTACAAGTACAAATGGGACCAAATCGTATCAATTCTAAGCACAGTAACTGTGGGTAATTATTAGCATATGGACCGATGATCATAGCTCATTTATGGCTTTATCATATGTTTATTTTGTTGCTGACTAAAAGATTCCAGCAGCCTTTGATTGTAATGAAACAGTCCCCAGAACAAGTTTGCAACAATTAGTTACTAAAGTTTCACAGTATCTGTGTGCCTCTATGGATAGTTATAAGCATGCTTCTTGTATCTGGCAGTTACACAGAGTGACCTGCATAAAGCATTTATTGGTCAAGTATACAGCTGTGTTTGTTGCACAGAAATTTTTGCAGTGTGTTATAGTGGATTGGTTTATCAAAAATCGCTAATTTATATCTCTCACATATGACTGCTCTATTTCTATTACAACAGATTGCAACAAATCATGGCTCTTATAGTTTTATTCTGAACTTTGCAACAATTGACACTGGGACTGAATGTTTATATTCGCCTTATTGAAATGTGATTAGCACACTCCTGTAACCTTTTATTATATATGGTGGTATCCTTCAAAGAGTGTTTACAATCACGGCTAAAGAAAATTCCACCACATGAGCTCTTATTGTTTCAATCAGTGTAAGCTGTTTATTATGTGCACTGATTGCACAAAGTTTCCACAGCCAAGTCAGGATATATCTGCATACTATGCTGATTATGATATAACAGCGTGTTGGGCTATATCTGCATACTATGCTGATTATAATATAACAGCGTGTTGGGCTTATAGCTTCGCCCATAAACAGATATCCACATTCACTAATGCACCAGTGTAACCTCCACAGCTGATATAACGCTGTGCCTGCACATTAGGCTGTTTAGATAAAGTGTGCTGATACACGTGTGTAAGGAGATTAACTCTATCTCACTGAAAATAACATAGGTCACGCTGCTAAAAATACATTAGTTTCTAGACCTTGTTCCAATGATCACGAGTCTCATTCACATTACTGACTGTACTGTCGTCCCATTTGCTGCACTTTGTACTCTAAATCATTTGAATGAGTTTAACATTACACACACTAAGTAGATTCTTAATATAGACACATAGTGAGCTGGCGTGCTGCCGCCGCTCTGAAACGCCCACGTGCACGTTTCACTTTCGCTTCATCAGGGCAAACCCGATTGCCCTGCTCTCAAACAATATAACAGCTGGGGGAGCCAATCACGGTGCGGTTTGGCGGTCATGTGATCTCCCATTCATAGACGCTCTGACACCTCGTTTACAGCCCGTGGCTGATAGAACGGATAACAATCCTTTTAAGTTTTTAAAACATCCAGTGTGGGTGACCAATATTGATTACAGCAAAAGATCAATCACTATGCTAAATATATGTTCCACCATATTTAGCGGTCATGTGATCTCCCATTCATAGACGCTCTGACACCTCGTTTACAGCCTGTGGCTGATAGAACGGATAACAATCCTTTTAAGTTTTTAAACCATCCAGTGTAGGTGACCAATATTAATTGCAGCAAAAGATCAATCACTATGTTCCACTATATTCAAGTCACCCGAATGTACCTAAAGCTTTAATGCATATGTTGGTAACGTTGCTGAACATTTATTTTCATGGGAACCACTAATATTCAGTTGCATACAGAAACAAACTAAGGGAATTATCCCTATTAGTACAATAAATTTATTACTGTCATTTAGATGAGATTTTGCACCTATATGTATGATTTTAATTATTTTAATTAGTTCTGATTGAGACTGCATAAAGTTAATACAGAGATGGTTCAGGTAAGTATTCGTATTCATTAGTATATATATAAAGAAAATGTAAAGTGTAAGGGTATATGATATGTGATGTAATAATAATATAAGTGTCTTGTGTTAAACCGTACATATGGTGTTGTGTATATATGTTTAAACGCAACATGATGTGCACAGAGTTATAATCACAACAGTAAATAAACAATAATTTATAATAATATCATCCTTATATGGTCATATGATTCAAGTTAATTGTGACTGCATGAACTTGATACTATAATAATTCGGGTAAGTATCCATAGGTATTAACACGTGAGGGATATCGTGCTGGTCGTGAATTATGGGGATAGGTGGCGTAATCTATACCCGATGTGAAGAAAATTAATCAAGGTTATATAGCTTAACTGGTGACGTGCTGTGAGATCAGTATATGTGTGTATTCAAACATAAAGTGATTAAAGTGAACAAACACACGACTGTAAAAAAGAAGGTGATTGGTGAAAAAAACTGTGTGTTATGCGTGATATGTGTAATAACTTCCTGGCCATACTTTGTATAATGCTGTACTTTCTATAAAACAATGCATGATATTATCTCATGGGGTTACTCCCCATTATTAGCCATTGCATTCCTGTCTATTGCTATAAAGACAATGATGTTCTAGGGATTTTTCCTGTCATTCTGAACGATATTTATTATTATTAAATTGGTGCTTTAAGATATTATCAGAAATGTCCAGAATTCCAGAGTCATGCGGATGTGTCCTCCCTTACGGGGATCAGAATTAATCTGACGCACCTATTTATTAAAGTAAGTATGATAACACTGAAATGTAGTGGTACCTTATACAATGCCCTAATTTCGTAAAATCCGGAGATAAAGCATCCAATGAACAGCAAGATTTGCTCACATATTGCTTGAGGTCTATAAATTAATGAGGATGTGGTCAGAGCAGTTTAGATCTAATATTTTCACTGAATAGTACTAACATGGCTACAGATTGTTGAACTTAAAACAAAAATTGTGGCTGTGAAGATGAGATCTACCTACAAGACGAATTCACTTCTCTGGTCACAGGAAAGGTAAGTAACTGTTGTTCTCATTCAGCCCTCTGGGATGTTGACTACCCATCAAGAATATCATCTTGCTTTCAAATCTGAGGAGGTCCCCATCAATGTCACCCCCCCGAATACTTGTACCAAAATGTTTTAAACCAAATGCTTGAAGGCCCTTCGGTAACCCATTATGTTGACGCAGGAAATGGTTAGCTACAGGGGTCAGAGGTTTAAGCCGTAGCTTGTCCTGTCTGGCATTCCTGATGCTGCCGATATGTTCAAGTAATCTAACCTTCAATGGTCTTATTGTTTTCCCAATGTATATCATATTATAGGGGCAGATTAATTGGTATACCACTCCTGAGGTCGTGCAATCAATGTAGCTATCAATATGCCATTTTCTGCCATATCTATCCTGATAGTCGGTTTTGGGGATCATGTATTGACAGCCTTTACATTGCCTGCAACTATAAGAGCCTTTCTTATTATGGATGGGTTTCTTTTGGGATGATAGGTGACTCCTAACCAATATATCTCTTAGGTTACGAGACCTCCTCCAACTGGTTTGTACTTTCTCGGGTAGTATTTCTTTGAGATCATTATCTGTTCGTAGGATAGATATGGCAGAAAATGGCATATTGATAGCTACATTGATTGCACGACTTCGGGAGTGGTATACCAATTAATCTGCCCCTGTAATATGATATACATTGGGAAAACAATAAGACCATTGAAGGTTAGATTACTTGAACATATCGGCAGCATCAGGAATGCCAGACAGGACAAGCTACGGCTTAAACCTCTGACCCCTGTAGCTAACCATTTCCTGCGTCAACATAATGGGTTACCGAAGGGCCTTCAAGCATTTGGTTTAAAACATTTTGGTACAGGTATTCGGGGGGGGTGACATTGATGGGGACCTCCTCAGATTTGAAAGCAAGATGATATTCTTGATGGGTAGTCAACATCCCAGAGGGCTGAATGAGAACAACAGTTACTTACCTTTCCTGTGACCAGAGAAGTGAATTCGTCTTGTAGGTAGATCTCATCTTCACAGCCACAATTTTTGTTTTAAGTTCAACAATCTGTAGCCATGTTAGTACTATTCAGTGAAAATATTTGATCTAAACTGATCTGACCACATCCTCATTAATTTATAGACCTCAAGCAATATGTGAGCAAATCTTGCTGTTCATTGGATGCTTTATCTCCGGATTTTACGAAATTAGGGCATTGTATAATGTACCACTACATTTCAGTGTTATCATACTTACTTTAATAAATAGGTGCGTCAGATTAATTCTGATCCCCGTAAGGGAGGACACATCCGCATGACTCTGGAATTCTGGACATTTCTGATAATATCTTAAAGCACCAATTTAATAATAATAAATATCGTTCAGAATGACAGGAAAAATCCCTAGAACATCATTGTCTTTATAGCAATAGACAGGAATGCAATGGCTAATAATGGGGAGTAACCCCATGAGATAATATCATGCATTGTTTTAAAGAAAGTACAGCATTATACAAAGTATGGCCAGGAAGTTATTACACATATCACGCATAACACACAGTTTTTTTCACCAATCACCTTCTTTTTTACAGTCGTGTGTTTGTTCACTTTAATCACTTTATGTTTGAATACACACATATACTGATCTCACAGCACGTCACCAGTTAAGCTATATAACCTTGATTAATTTTCTTCACATCGGGTATAGATTACGCCACCTATCCCCATAATTCACGACCAGCACGATATCCCTCACGTGTTAATACCTATGGATACTTACCCGAATTATTATAGTATCAAGTTCATGCAGTCACAATTAACTTGAATCATATGACCATATAAGGATGATATTATTATAAATTATAAATCATAAATTATAAATTATTGTTTATTTACTGTTGTGATTATAACTCTGTGCACATCATGTTGCGTTTAAACATATATACACAACACCATATGTACGGTTTAACACAAGACACATATTATTATTACATCACAAATCACATATCATATACCCTTACACTTTACATTTTCTTTATATTTATACTAATGAATGCGAATACTTACCTGAACCATCTCTGTATTAACTTTATGCAGTCTCAATCAGAACTAATTAAAATAATTAAAATCATACATATAGGTGCAAAATCTCATCTAAATTACAATAATAAATTTATTGTACTAATAGGGATAATTCCCTTAGTTTGTTTCTGTATGCAACTGAATATTAGTGGTTCCCATGAAAATAAATGTTCAGCAACGTTACCAACATATGCATTAAAGCTTTAGGTACATTCGAGTGACTTGAATATAGTGGAACATAGTGATTGATCTTTTGCTGCAATTAATATTGGTCACCTACACTGGATGGTTTAAAAACTTAAAAGGATTGTTATCCGTTCTATCAGCCACAGGCTGTAAACGAGGTGTCAGAGCGTCTATGAATGGGAGATCACATGACCGCTAAATATGGTGGAACATATATTTAGCATAGTGATTGATCTTTTGCTGTAATCAATATTGGTCACCCACACTGGATGTTTTAAAAACTTAAAAGGATTGTTATCCGTTCTATCAGCCACGGGCTGTAAACGAGGTGTCAGAGCGTCTATGAATGGGAGATCACATGACCGCCAAACCGCGCCGTGATTGGCTCCCCCAGCTGTTATATTGTTTGAGAGCAGGGCAATCGGGTTTGCCCTGATGAAGCGAAAGTGAAACGTGCACGTGGGCGTTTCAGAGCGGTGGCAGCACGCCAGCTCACTATGTGTCTATATTAAGAATCTACTTAGTATGTGTAATGTTAAACTCATTCAAATGATTTAGAGTACAAAGTGCAGCAAATGGGACGACAGTACAGTCAGTAATGTGAATGAGACTAGTGATCATTGGAACAAGGTCTAGAAACTAATGTATTTTTAGCAGCGTGACCTATGTTATTTTCAGTGAGATAGAGTTAATCTCCTTACACACGTGTATCAGCACACTTTATCTAAACAGCCTAATGTGCAGGCACAGCGTGATATCAGCT
Organism: Pseudophryne corroboree; assembly: GCF_028390025.1. NCBI lineage: Eukaryota > Metazoa > Chordata > Amphibia > Anura > Myobatrachidae > Pseudophryne > Pseudophryne corroboree. The sequence goes on along the minus strand of NC_086444.1, from coordinate 648,216,834 downwards.
GTGGAGGTTACACTGGTGCATTAGTGAATGTGGATATCTGTTTATGGGCGAAGCTATAAGCCCAACACGCTGTTATATTATAATCAGCATAGTATGCAGATATAGCCCAACACGCTGTTATATCATAATCAGCATAGTATGCAGATATATCCTGACTTGGCTGTGGAAACTGTGTGCAATCAGTGCACATAATAAACAGCTTACACTGATTGAAACAATAAGAGCTCATGTGGTGGAATTTTCTTTAGCCGTGATTGTATACACTCTTTGAAGGATACCACCATATATAATAAAAGGTTACAGGAGTGTGCTAATCACATTTCAATAAGGCGAATATAAACATTCAGTCCCAGTGTCAATTGTTGCAAAGTTCAGAATAAAACTATAAGAGCCATGATTTGTTGCAATCTGTTGTAATAGAAATAGAGCAGTCATTTGTGAGAGATATAAATTAGCGATTTTTGATAAACCAATCCACTATAACACACTGCAAAAATTTCTGTGCAACAAACACAGCTGTATACTTGACCAATAAATGCTTTATGCAGGTCACTCTGTGTAACTGCCAGATACAAGAAGCATGCTTATAACTATCCATAGAGGCACACAGATACTGTGAAACTTTAGTAACTAATTGTTGCAAACTTGTTCTGGGGACTGTTTCATTACAATCAAAGGCTGCTGGAATCTTTTAGTCAGCAACAAAATAAACATATGATAAAGCCATAAATGAGCTATGATCATCGGTCCATATGCTAATAATTACCCACAGTTACTGTGCTTAGAATTGATACGATTTGGTCCCATTTGTACTTGTACGACTATTAATATAGAATAAAATTTAACCGCAAATTTCTAGGTGACTGCTGGATACAGTGACATATCCTCACAATTTGAAGTATCCCAATAAATAGGGGTTAGGATTTGTATTCACAGAGGTACCCCAATACATAGGGGTCTGACCGAGCAGTCACTGTTTTTGCGACACAGGTTGAGCTATAGCGGCACACACTCAAAGGAAATATAAATTATATAAATACAGTAAAGACACATAGGAGGATTTTCCATTTTCTTTATTTTTTTTTATTTTATTTAATTTCATGTAAATATTCATGATTGTTGTCTCATTATTTTTCACTTTCTCAGGCATTTTAATATGATGAAATTAAAAGTTAAATTTTAAATATACTTACTCTTCTCCTTTAAGTGCGCCAACAAAGAGACAACTCTTTCCTTTCTAGCATATTCTCTTTAAACCACTCTTGACCTGACAATAGATTATTGGCAGATACCCTTAACAGATGCTGCCAAAGCAAAAACGGCCTCTTCTACCCAAGGGGCCTGTTCCAACATAAAGTGTTACCCTTTGGTTTCCCATGGAGCCCCTGCAACCTTTCAGAGGAACATGAACAAATTGCTTCGGCCCCATCGGGAGTATGCAGCGGCTTACTTTGATGACATTCTCCGCTTCAGCTTAGACTGGAAGACTCACCTTCCAAGGGTGGAGGCAATGTTGCAGTTTCTACGGGAGCACACGTTTATTGTTAAACCGAAAAAAGTGTGCCATAGGAATGATAGAGGAAAAGTACTTAGGGTATGTTGTAGGAAGGGAACAGATTAAACCCCAACCCAATAAGGGTCAGGCAGTTGCAACATGGCCTAAACCAGAACAAAGGTTTCAACTCGGAACATTTCTCATTCTAATGGGTTATTACCGGCGGTTTATACCTAACTTTGCAACTAGAGCAGCCCCACTGACTGAGTGTTTAAAGAAGAACTCACCCAACAAAATAATCTGGTCTCAACTGGTAGAAGCTGCCTGGTGGGACCTAAGGCAAGCTTTGTGTGCAGAGCCTGTGTTGCAAGCCCCTGACTTTTTTGAAAACCATTTATTGCAGACTGATGCTTCTGGGACAGGGTTGGGAGCACTACGGTCCCAACCGTTAAATGGCGAGGAAAAAACTATTTTATATTTAAGCCGGAAATTAATAGCCAGAGAGTGCAAATACAGTACAACAAGAGTGCTTTTTTTATTAAATGGGCGGTAGAGTCCCTAAGGTACTATCTGTTAGGGAAAGCGTTCCAGCTAATTACAGATCATGCACCTTAACAGTAGATGCACACGAACAAGAGGTGAATGCTTGTGTGGGCCGTTGGTTTTTGGCCCTACAGCCATACAAATTTAAGGTGCAACATTGCCCTGGGTAGCTCCACCTCAATGCAGAAGCTCTCTCAAGGAAATGTATGAATCCCAATCTTCCAGTCAACCCTGTGGTGAAGCTAGGGGAGCAGGAAGAGACTAATGAGAGGGACTCTGGAAGAAGGTGGAGATGTGTCTTCCCAGACAGGTAATGGGAATAAAGGTAGATGAGGTAGTGCCTTAGTATGAAGAACTTGGCTTCACCAGGATGGTTGAAGCTAAGAGGGAAGGAGTGTGACAGGGTCAGCATGAACATATCTTGCATGGATAAAGAACAGCAGGGTGTGGTTAGAAAGAATCCAGGACAGGTATTAGGTGTGGTCAAGGCTGAAGCAGCAAGCCTGATTGCAGACACCTGTCAGTTTGTTTTAAAAAGATACAAGAGACAGATCTGATCCTGGACAAATTTGGCAGTGAGATAGGCCAGAAAGTGGTTAGTGTTAGGGGTCCTGGAACTTACTGGTCTCTGGAAGATTCTACACCCTGTTTGCAGAGACTAGCTGTCACCTGTGGTATGTACTGTGACTTGCTTGTTAACTGCTGACATTCCTACTGAGAACTGCCTGTCTGTAGAAATTGTTGAGATGTAAAACTGTTCTTTTGGAGTTTCAACCAGTGCATGTGATCTGTCACACACAGTTGATAAAGCACACACGGCAGGACTCCTGAGAGATAATAAATCCAGAATGATTACACATACCATATAATCTGGGTTGTATTCAATATACTTGACCCACACAATGAATACAATCACTGGAATTTCTCATCCCATTTGGCTAGCTCCTCATTTCAAAAAATGCTAGAGGCTTTAACAGCTATGCAATTAACAACATCTAGAATCATCCACATTTCTCTGACGTCCTAGTGGATGCTGGGACTCCGTAAGGACCATTGGGAATAGCGGCTCCGCAGGAGACAGGGCACAAAATAAAAGCTTAAGGATCAGGTGGTGTGCACTGGCTCCTCCCCCTATGACCCTCCTCCAAGCCTCAGTTAGCTTTTTGTGCCCGGCCGAGAAGGGTGCAATCTAGGTGGCTCTCCTGAGCTGCTTAGAATAAAAGTTTAGTTTAGGTTTTTTTATTTTCAGTGAGTCCTGCTGGCAACAGGCTCACTGCATCGTGGGACTAAGGGGAGAAGAAACGGTCTCACCTGAGTGCAGAGTGGATCGGGTTTCTTAGGCTACTGGACATTCGCTCCAGAGGGACGATCACAGGTTCAGCCTGGATGGGTCACCGGAGCCGCGCCGCCGTCCCCCTTACAGAGCCAGAAGAGACGAAGAGGTCCGGTGAAATCGGCGGCAGAAGACATCCTGTCTTCAGACTAAGGTAGCGCACAGCACCGCAGCTGTGCGCCATTGCTCTCAGCACACTTCACACTCCGGTCACTGAGGGTGCAGGGCGCTGGGGGGGAGCGCCCTGAGACGCAATATAACAGTATATACCTTAGGTGGCAAAAAGAATACATCACATATAGCTCCTGGGCTATATGGATGTATTTTAACCCCTGCCATTTTTACACAAAAAAGCGGGAGATAAGGACGTCGTGAAGGGGCGGAGCCTATCTCCTCAGCACACAAGCGCCATTTTCCCTCACAGCTCCGCTGGAAGGACGGCTCCCTGACTCTCCCCTGCAGTCCTGCTTCAGAATCAGGGTAAAAAAGAGAAGGGGGGGCATTTTTGGCAGCAAATAACGATAATAACAGCAGCTATAAGGGAATAACACTTATATAAGGTTATCCCTGTATATATATATAGCGCTGGGTGTGTGCTGGCAGACTCTCCCTCTGTCTCTCCAAAGGGCTAAGTGGGGTCCTGTCCTCTATCAGAGCATTCCCGGTGTGTGTGCTGTGTGTCGGTACGCGTGTGTCGACATGTATGAGGAGGAAAATGATGTGGAGGCGGAGCAGTTGCCTGTGTTGGTGATGTCACCCCCTAGGGAGTCGACACCTGACTGGATGATTGTATTTAAACAATTAAGTGATAATGTCAGCAATTTGCAAAAAACTGTTGACGACATGAGACAGCCGGCAAATCAATTAGTGCCTGTCCAGGCGTCTCAGACACCGTCAGGGGCGCTAAAACGCCCGTTACCTCAGTGGGTCGACACAGACCCTGACACAGATACTGAGTCTAGTGTCGACGGTGACGAGACAAACGTAATGTCCAGTAGGGCCACACGTTACATGATCACGGCAATGAAAGAGGCATTGAACCTTTCTGACACTACAAGTACCACAAAGAAGGGTATTATGTGGGGTGTGAAAAAACTACCAATAGTTTTTCCTGAGTCAGAGGAAATAAATGAGGTGTGTGATAAAGCGTGGGTTTCCCCCGATAAAAAACAGCTAATTTCTAAAAAAATTATTAGCATTATATCCCTTCCCGCCAGAGGTTAGGGCGCGTTGGGAAACACCCCCTAGGGTAGATAAGGCGCTCACACGTTTATCTAAACAAGTAGCGTTACCGTCTCCTGATACGGCCACCCTCAAAGAACCAGCTGATAGAAGGCTGGAAAATATCCTAAAAAGTATATACACACATACTGGTGTTATACTGCGACCAGCAATCGCCTCAGCCTGGATGTGCAGTGCTGGAGTCGCATGGTCGGATTCCCTGACTGAGAATATTGATACCCTGGATAGGGACAATATTTTGTTAACTATAGAACATTTAAAGGATGCATTACTATATATGCGTGATGCACAGAGGGATATTTGCACCCTGGCATCAAGAGTAAGTGCTATGTCCATCTCTGCCAGAAGAGCGTTATGGACGCGACAGTGGTCAGGGGATGCGGATTCCAAACGGCACATGGAAGTATTGCCGTATAAAGGGGAGGAGTTATTTGGGGCTGGTCTATCGGACCTGGTGGCCACGGCAACGGCTGGAAAATCCACCTTTTTACCCCAGGTCACTTCACATCAGCAGAAAAAGACACCGTCTTTTCAAACTCAGTCCTTTCGTTCCCATAAGTACAAGCGAGCAAAAGGCCACTCCTTTCTGCCCCGGGGCAGAGGAAGAGGAAAAAGACTGCACCATGCAGCCGCTTCCCAGGAGCAGAAGCCCCTGCTTCTGCCAAGTCTTCAGCATGACGCTGGGGCTTTACAAGCAGACTCAGATATGGTGGGGGCCCGTCTCAAGAATTTCAACGCGCAGTGGGCTCACTCGCAAGTGGATCCCTGGATTCTACAGGTAGTATCGCAGGGGTACAAACTGGAATTCGAGGCGTTTCCCCCTCGTCGGTTCCTGAAGTCTGCTTTACCAAAGTCTCCCTCCGACAGGGAGGCAGTTTTGGAAGCCATTCACAAGCTGTATTCCCAGCAGGTGATAATCAAGGTACCCCTCCTGCAACAAGGAAAGGGGTATTATTCCACGCTGTTTTTGGTACCGAAGCCGGACGGCTCGGTGAGACCAATTTTAAATCTGAAATCCTTGAACACTTACATAAAAAGGTTCAAATTCAAGATGGAGTCACTCAGAGCAGTGATAGCGAACCTGGAAGAAGGGGACTATATGGTGTCTCTGGACATCAAAGATGCTTATCTCCACGTCCCAATATACCCTTCTCATCAAGGGTACCTCAGGTTTGTAGTACAAAACTGTCATTATCAGTTTCAGACGCTGCCGTTTGGATTGTCCACGGCACCTCGGGTCTTTACCAAGGTAATGGCCGAAATGATGATTCTTCTACGAAGAAAAGGCATTTTAATTATCCCTTACTTGGACGATCTCCTGATAAGGGCAAGATCCAGGGAACAGTTAGAAGTCGGAGTAGCACTATCTCAGGTAGTGTTACGTCAGCACGGGTGGATTCTAAATATTCCAAAATCGCAGCTGATTCCAACGACACGTCTACTGTTCCTAGGAATGATTCTGGACACAGTCCAGAAGAAGGTGTTTCTCCCGGAGGAGAAGGCCAGGGAGTTATCCGAGCTAGTCAGGAACCTCCTAAAACCAGGCCAGGTCTCAGTGCATCAGTGCACGAGGGTCCTGGGAAAAATGGTGGCTTCTTACGAAGCGATTCCATTCGGAAGATTCCATGCAAGAACGTTTCAGTGGGATCTACTGGACAAATGGTCCGGATCGCATCTGCAGATGCATCAGCGGATAACCCTGTCGCGAAGGACAAGGGTGTCTCTCCTGTGGTGGCTGCAGAGTGCTCATCTACTAGAGGGCCGCAGATTTGGCATTCAGGATTGGATCCTGGTAACCACGGATGCCAGCCTGAGAGGCTGGGGAGCAGTCACACAGGGAAGGAATTTCCAGGGCTTGTGGTCAAGCATGGAAACATCTCTTCATATAAACATTCTGGAACTAAGGGCCATTTACAATGCCCTAAGTCAAGCAAAACCTCTGCTTCAGGGTCAGGCGGTGTTGATCCAATCGGACAACATCACGTCAGTCGCCCACGTAAACAGACAGGGCGGCACGAGAAGCAGGAGGGCAATGGCAGAAGCTGCAAGGATTCTTCGCTGGGCGGAAAATCATGTGATAGCACTGTCAGCAGTGTTCATTCCGGGAGTGGACAACTGGGAAGCAGACTTCCTCAGCAGACACGACCTTCACCCGGGAGAGTGGGGACTTCACCCAGAAGTCTTCCACCTGATTGTAAACCGTTGGGAAAAACCAAAAGGTGGACATGATGGCGTCACGTCTAAACAAAAAACTGGACAGATATTGCGCCAGGTCAAGGGACCCTCAGGCAATAGCAGTGGACGCTCTGGTAACGCCGTGGGTGTACCAGTCAGTGTATGTGTTCCCTCCTCTGCCTCTCATACCAAAAGTACTGAGAATCATAAGAAGGAGAGGAGTAAGAACTATACTCGTGGTTCCGGATTGGCCAAGAAGGACTTGGTACCCGGAACTTCAAGAGATGCTCACGGACGAACCGTGGCCTCTACCTCTAAGAAAGGACCTGCTACTGCAGGGGCCTTGTCTGTTCCAAGACTTACCGCGGCTGCGTTTGACGGCATGGCGGTTGAACGCCGGATCCTGAGGGAAAAAGGCATTCCAGAAGAAGTCATTCCTACTCTGGTCAAAGCCAGGAAGGACGTAACCGCAAAACATTATCACCGCATTTGGCGTAAATATGTTGCGTGGTGTGAGGCCAAGAAGGCCCCTACAGAGGAATTTCAACTGGGTCGTTTCCTTCATTTCCTGCAAACAGGACTGTCTATGGGCCTAAAATTAGGGTCCATTAAGGTTCAAATTTCGGCCCTGTCGATTTTCTTCCAGAAAGAACTGGCTTCAGTACCTGAAGTTCAGACATTTGTAAAAGGGGTGCTGCACATACAGCCTCCTTTTGTGCCTCCAGTGGCACCTTGGGATCTCAATGTGGTGTTGAGTTTTCTAAAGTCACATTGGTTTGAACCACTTTCCACTGTGGACTTAAAATATCTCACATGGAAGGTGTCGATGCTGTTAGCCTTGGCTTCAGCCAGGCGTGTGTCAGAATTGGCGGCTTTATCATATAAAAGCCCTTACTTAATTTTTCATTCTGACAGGGCGGAATTGAGGACTCGTCCTCAATTTCTACCTAAGGTGGTTTCTGCATTTCACATGAACCAACCTATTGTGGTACCTGCGGCTACCAGGGACTTAGAGGACTCTAAGTTGCTTGACGTTGTCAGGGCCTTGAAAATATATGTTTCCAGGACGGCTGGAGTCAGAAAATCTGACTCGCTGTTTATCCTGTATGCACCCAACAAGCTGGGTGCTCCTGCTTCTAAGCAGACGATTGCTCGTTGGATTTGTAGTACAATTCAGCTTGCACATTCTGTGGCAGGATTGCCACAGCCAAAATCAGTAAAAGCCCATTCCACAAGGAAAGTGGGCTCATCTTGGGCGGCTGCCCGAGGGGTCTCGGCTTTACAACTTTGCCGAGCAGCTACTTGGTCAGGGGCAAACACGTTTGCTAAATTCTACAAATTTGATACCCTGGCTGAGGAGGACCTGGAGTTCTCTCATTCGGTGCTGCAGAGTCATCCGCACTCTCCCGCCCGTTTGGGAGCTTTGGTATAATCCCCATGGTCCTTACGGAGTCCCAGCATCCACTAGGACGTCAGAGAAAATAAGATTTTACTTACCGACAAATCTATTTCTCGTAGTCCGTAGTGGATGCTGGGCGCCCATCCCTAGTGCGGATTGTCTGCAATACTTGTATATAGTTATTGTTACAAAAAATAAGATTTTACTTACCGATAAATCTATTTCTCGTAGTCCGTAGTGGATGCTGGGGACTCCGTCAGGACCATGGGGAATAGCGGGCTCCGCAGGAGACAGGGCACATCTAAAAAGCCTTTTAGGTCACATGGTGTGTACTGGCTCCTCCCCCTATGACCCTCCTCCAAGCCTCAGTTAGGTACTGTGCCCGGACGAGCGTACACAATAAGGAAGGATCTTGAATCCCGGGTAAGACTCATACCAGCCACACCAATCACACCGTACAACTTGTGATCTGAACCCAGTTAACAGTATGATAACAAAACGAAGTAGCCTCTAAAAAGATGGCTCACAACAATAGTAATAACCCGATTTTTGTAACAATAACTATGTACAAACATTGCAGACAATCCGCACTTGGGATGGGCGCCCAGCATCCACTACGGACTACGAGAAATAGATTTATCGGTAAGTAAAATCTTATTTTCTCTAACGTCCTAGTGGATGCTGGGGACTCCGTCAGGACCATGGGGATTATACCAAAGCTCCCAAACGGGCGGGAGAGTGCGGATGACTCTGCAGCACCGAATGAGAGAACTCCAGGTCCTCCTTAGCCAGAGTATCAAATTTGTAAAATTTTACAAACGTGTTCTCCCCTGACCACGTAGCTGCTCGGCAAAGTTGTAATGCCGAGACCCCTCGGGCAGCCGCCCAGGATGAGCCCACTTTCCTTGTGGAGTGGGCCTTTACAGATTTAGGCTGTGGCAGGCCTGCCACAGAATGTGCAAGTTGGATTGTGCTACATATCCAACGTGCAATCGTCTGTTTAGACGCAGGAGCACCCATCTTGTTGGGTGCATACAATATAAACAACGAGTCAGATTTTCTGACTCCAGCTGTCCTTGAAATATATATTTTCAATGCTCTGACAACGTCCAGTAACTTGGAGTCCTCCAAGTCGCTAGTCGCCGCAGGCACCACAATAGGCTGGTTCAAGTGAAAAGCCGAAACCACCTTAGGGAGAAATTGAGGACGTGTCCGCAATTCTGCCCTGTCCGAATGGAAAATCAGATATGGGCTTTTGTACGACAAAGCCGCCAATTCTGAAACTCTCCTGGCTGAAGCCAGGGCCAATAGCATGGTTACCTTCCATGTAAGGTATTTTAAATCTACCGATTTTAAAGGCTCAAACCAATGAGATTTGAGAAAATTTAGAACCACGTTCAAATCCCACGGTGCCACTGGAGGCACTATTGGGGGTTGTATATGTAGTACACCTTTTACAAAAGTCTGTACTTCAGGCACTGACGCCAATTCTTTCTGGAAGAAAATTGATAAGGCCGAAATTTGAACTTTAATGGACCCCAATTTTAGGCCCATAGACAATCCTGCTTGCAGGAAATGTAAGAATCGACCCAATTGAAATTCTTCCGTTGGAGCCTTCTTGGCCTCACACCACGCAACATATTTTCTCCAAATACGGTGATAATGTTGTGCGGTCACATCTTTCCTGGCTTTAATTAAAGTCGGAATAACTTCCTCAGGAATGCCCTTTTCTTTTAGAATCCGGCGTTCAACCGCCATGCCGTCAAACGCAGTCGCGATAAGTCTTGGAACATACAAGGTCCCTGTTGAAGCAGGTCCCTTCTTAGAGGTAGAGGCCACGGATCCTCCGTGAGCATCTCTTGAAGTTCTGGATACCAAGTTCTTCTTGGCCAGTCCGGAGCTACCAGTATTGTTCTTACTCCTCTTTTCCGTATAATTCTCAGTACCTTTGGTATGAGAGGCAGAGGAGGGAACACATATACTGACTGGTACACCCATGGTGTTACCAGAGCGTCCACAGCTATTGCCTGTGGGTCTCTTGACCTGGCGCAATACCTGTCCAACTTTTTGTTGAGGCGAGACGCCATCATGTCCACCTTTGGTTTTTCCCAACGGTTCACCATCATGTTGAAAACTTCTGGATGAAGTCCCCACTCTCCCGGGTGAAGGTCGTGTCTGCTGAGGAAGTCTGCTTCCCAGTTGTCCACTCCCGGGATGAACACTGCTGACAGTGCTACGACATGATTCTCCGCCCAGCGCAGAATCCGTGCAGTTTCCGTCATTGCACTTCTGCTTCTCGTGCCGCCTTGTCGGTTGACGTGGGCGACTGCCGTGATGTTGTCGGACTGGATCAGCACCGGCTGATCCTGAAGCAGAGGTCTTGCTTGGCTTAGGGCATTGTATATCGCTCTTAGTTCGAGTATATTTATGTGAAGAGACTTTTCCAGGTTTGACCACACACCCTGGAAGTTTCTTCCCTTTGTGACTGCTCCCCAACCTCGTAGGCTGGCATCCGTAGTCACCAGGACCCAGTCCTGTATGCCGAATCTGCGGCCCACTAACAGATGGGCCGTCTGTAACCACCACAGGAGAGACAATCTTGTTCTTGGTGACAATGTTATCCTCTGATGCATGTGCAGATGCGATCCGGACCATTTGTCCAGTAGATCCCACTGGAATATCCGTGCATGGAATCTGCCGAAAGGAATCGCTTCGTACGAAGCCACCATTTTTCCCAGGACTCTCGTGCATTGATGTACTGACACAGTTCCTGGTTTTAGGAGGTTCCTGACAAGTTCGGATAGCTCCTTTGCCTTCTCCTCTGGGAGAAATACCTTTTTCTGAACCGTGTCCAGAATCATGCCCAAAAACAACAGATGTGTTGTCGGAGTCAATTGAGATTTTGGAAGATTTAGAATCCACCCATGTTGCCGAAGCACTACTTGTGATAGTGCCACACTGGCTTCCAGCTGTTCTCTGGACTTTGCCCTTATTAGGAGATCGTCCAAGTACGGGATAATTAATACGCCTTTTCTTCGTAGAAGAACCATCATTTCGGTCATTACCTTGGTAAAGACCCGAGGAGCCGTGGACAAACCAAACGGCAGCGTTTGAAACTGATAATGACAGTCTTGTATCACGAACCTGAGATACCCTTGGTGTGAAGGGTAAATTGGGACATGTAAATAAGCATCTTTTATGTCCAAGGACACCATGAAGTCCCCCTCTTCCAGGTTTGCTATCACTGCTCTGAGTGACTCCATCTTGAACTTGAATTTCTGTATATACAGGTTCAAGGATTTCAGATTTAGAATAGGTCTTACCGAACCGTCCGGTTTCGGTACCACAAATAGTGTGGAATAATACCCCTTTCCCTGTTGTAGGAGGGGTACCTTGACTATCACCTGCTGAGAATACAGCTTGTGAATGGCTTCCAAAACCAACGTCCTTTCTGAGGGAGACGTTGGTAAAGCAGACTTTAGGAACCGGCGAGGAGACCTTTCGAACTCCAGCATGTACCCCTGAGATATTATCTGCAGGACCCACGGGTCTACTTGTGAGTGATCCCATTGATTGCTGAAATTTTTGAGCCGACCCCCCACCGTTCCTAAGTCCACTTGTACAGCCCCAGCGTCATGCTGATGGCTTTGTAGAAACCGGGGCGGGCTTCTGTTCCTGGGTAGGGGCTGCTTGCTGCCCTTTCTTACCCTTTCCTCTGCCTCGCGGCAGATAAGACTGTCCTTTTGGTCGCTTTTTATAGGAGCGAAAGGACTGCGGCTGAAAAGACGGTGTCTTTTTCTGTTGGGAAGGAGTCTGAGGTAAAAAAGTGGATTTGCCGGCAGTTGCCGTGGCCACCAAGTCCGAAAGACCGACCCCAAACAATTCCTCTCCCTTGTATGGCAATACTTCCATATGCCTCTTGGAATCCGCATCACCTGACCACTGTCGCGTCCATAAACTTCTTCTGGCAGATATGGACATTGCGCTTACTCTTGATGCTAGAGTACAAACATCTCTCTGAGCATCTCGCATATAAAGAAAAGCATCCTTTAATTGCTCTAGAGTCAATAAAATACTGTCCCTATCCAGGGTATCAATATTTTCAGTCAGAGAATCCAACCACACTACCCCAGCACTGCACATCCAGGCTGAGGCTATTGCCGGTCGCAGTATAACACCAGTATGCGTGTATATACTCTTCAGTGTAGTTTCCAGCCTCCTATCTGCTGGATCCTTGAGGGCGGCCGTATCAGGAGACGGCAACGCCACTTGCTTTGATAAACGTGTGAGCGCCTTATCCACCCTAGGGGGTGTTTCCCAGCGCGCCCTAACCTCTGGTGGGAAAGGGTATAATGCCAATAACTTCTTTGAAATTGGCAATTTTCTATCGGGGGTAACCCACGCTTCATCACACACATCATTCAATTCCTCTGATTCTGGGAAAAATACAGGCAGTTTTTTAACCCCCCACATAATACCCCTTTTTGAGGTACCAGTAGTATCAGAGAGCTGCAAAGCCTCCTTCATTGCCGTGATCATATAACGTGTGGCCCTATTGGAAAATACGTTTACTTCCTCACCGTCGACACTAGATTCATCTGTGTCGGTACCCGTGTCGACTGACTGAGGTAAGGGACGTTTTACAGCCCCTGATCGACTCCCTAGGGGGTGACATTACCATCATCGGCAATTGCTCTGCCTCCACACCAACTTCGTCCTCATACATGTCGACACACACGTACCGACACACACAGCAGCCACACAGTGAATGCTCTATTGAAGACAGGACCCTCCTAGCCCTTTGGGGAGACAGAGGGAGAGTTTGCCAGCACACACCAAAAGCGCTATACTGTATATAACAACCCTAGAAGGTGTTGTTTCTATATATGCGCTCTCAATATATAATTATATCGCCAATTTATGCCCCCCCTCTCTTTGTTACCCTGTTTCTGTAGTGCAGTGCAGGGGAGAGTCGTGGGAGCCTTCCTCACCAGCGGAGCCGTGCAGGAAAATGGCGCCGAGTGCTGAGGAGAATAAGCTCCGCCCCTTTTTCGGCGGGCTTTTCTCCCGGTTTTTCTAATAAACTGGCCTGGGTTAAATACATACATATAGCCTTAATGGCTATATGTGATGTATTTATTTGCCTCTAAGGTACTCTATATTGCTGCCCAGGGCGCCCCCAGCAGCGCCCTGCACCCTCCGTGACCGAGATCCGTGAGCCGTGTAGCAACAATGGCGCACAGCTGCAGTGCTGTGCGCTACCTCTATGAAGACTGAAGTCTTCTGCCGCCTGTTTCCGGACCTCCGTTCTGCCGTTCTTCAGCGTCTGTAAGGGGGATCGGCGGCGCGGCTCCGGGACGAACCCCAGGCTGACCTGTGTTCCGACTCCCTCTGGAGCTCAGTGTCCAGTAGCCTAAGACTTCAATCCTCCTGCAGGCAGGTGAGTTGCAAGTCTCTCCCCTAAGTCCCTCGTTGCAGTGCTCCTGTCGCCAGCAGGAGACACTGATTAGAAACCTAAAAAAAAACTTTTCTAACTAGCTCTTTAAGAGAGCCACCTAGATTGCACCCTCTCGGACGGGCACAAAAACCTAACTGAGGCTTGGAGGAGGGTCATAGGGGGAGGAGCCAGTACACACCATGTGACCTAAAAGGCTTTTTAGATGTGCCCTGTCTCCTGCGGAGCCCGCTATTCCCCATGGTCCTGACGGAGTCCCCAGCATCCACTAGGACGTTAGAGAAATTCGGGTTATTATTGTTGTGAGCCATCTTTTCAGAGGCTCCTTTGCGTTTATCATACTGTTAACTGGGTTCAGATCACAAGTTGTACGGTGTGATTGGTGTGGCTGGTATGAGTCTTACCCGGGATTCAATATCCTTCCTTATTATGTACGCTCGTCCGGGCACAGTATCCTAACTGAGGCTTGGAGGAGGGTCATAGGGGGAGGAGCCAGTGCACACCACCTGATCCTTAAGCTTTTATTTTGTGCCCTGTCTCCTGCGGAGCCGCTATTCCCCATGGTCCTTACGGAGTCCCAGCATCCACTACGGACTACGAGAAATAGATTTATCGGTAAGTAAAATCTTATTTTTTCTGAAAATCATTATTAATTGTATTCAAGAGCAGAGTCGTAATAAGAACCACATGTTCAATGGCCTATACTGAGAAACAGAAGCGGACCATAGTGTACAAACGTTTACATTTTTATTTACAGAAGAAGTGACACACTTAACACTATAAAAAAGGAAAGGGAGTGATATAAAGGGGTCATGGTAACATATAAAGGGGCATGGACGTCGGGGATCCCAAGTTTATCACTCGAGTGTGCGCCCAGCATCTCTGGAGATGCTGGACTGCCCCCTAGAGACAGTCTGCTTGCGCTGTCAGCGCCTCATCTATGATAGGAGCCAGGTGCTGCAGGAGAATGTCACACTACAGCACCCAGCTCCTGTCACGGAGGAGGATCTGGCATCTTTCTGTTACCCCCTCTGAGTTTGCACCACAGGTGGCACATGAACAGTAATTAAGACTACAGTGCCCAGTGCAGCATAAGGACTGCCTGAGCTGTAAGCAGAGGGAGGGTGGGGGTTCTAAAAAGGGTTGGGGGGTGGCAGGGCTAAATGATACTGGAAACAGTCCTCATGACTCCTAACTGCAGGCACAATGGGAGATAGGAAGGTAAAGCTGCTACAGTCCCAACTCAGGGACTTGAGCTGCCTGGTCTGTAACGCAAGACAGTGTTGCGTGTGTCTCAAACTTTGTATACATGTTTGATCCCCTGTCTGTATGACTGTGTGGGCAGCCTCCAGCATGCGAGCGCAAGCAGTTGTAGTTTTGCTAAAACTGCAACTTAATTAGGTTCTAACACACTGACAAATTAGACTAAAATGAAAACGGAGATTCACTGACTAAATTGAGTGTGAATACAACCTGTGGCGAGCGCAGTGAGCCACCGAGCCCGCAAGGGGCTTCATTGCGCTTGTGCTCCCAGCCGGCCATGTAACAGTTGGGATCCTGCCTTTGGTATTGCGAACGGAAGTCTCCTGACTGCCGGTCGCACATACCCAAACCATGCCAAGTACACCTAAATTCTTGAGGAAAACCTGCGGCCCTCTGCTGTAATTGCAGAAAAGGATGGCTTTAGAAAGTATTAAATCAGGGAATGCATCACATTGCCAACACGGTTATTCTGGTTTTTCATTATTTTCAGAACTGTTGTTGTTTCATTAGTTAAATGCATAAATAAAGCTGGGAAAGTTTGATGTCATTGATTTTAGTTTTCAAGGTGTAACGTGACAAAGGAAAGCATTTTGACAAGGTATGATTATTTTATATAGGCCTTTGCCACTAAAATCCGAGGTCCGAACCAGGTTTTTGAACATTGGGCCTAATTCAGACCTGATCGCTAGCAAGCGATTTTTGCACTGCTGTGATCATATAGTCCCCCACAGGGGAGTTTATTTTAGCTGTGCAAGTGTGCAAACGCATGTGTAGCAGAGCTGTACAAACAAATCTTGTGCAGTCTCTGCGCAGCCCAGGACTTACTCAGCCGCTGAGAACAATTCAGCCTGTCCAGGACTGGAATTGACATCAGGATCCCTCCCTGCAAACGCTTGGACACGCCTGCATTTTCACGCCTGCATTTTTCCAAACACTCCCAGAAAACAGTCAGTTGCCACCCACAAACTGTTTCTTCCTGTCAATATCCCTGCGAACGCCCTTGCAAATGGATCCTTCGCACAAATCCATCGCTGAGCGGCGATCAGCTTTGTACCCGTGCGATGCGCCTGCGCATTGCGGTGCATACGTAGGTTAGACCTGATCGCCCGCTGTACGAAAAAGCAGCCTAGTGATCAGGTCTGAATTCCCCCCATTATTCCAACCCTAGTCACACTGCAGCTGTGACCCGGTTCATTCTTGGGTCGACCCTTCCACACTGCATCTGTGTGCAGTGTTTCTGTTCTGCTGGTGTAAAAGGACAGTTATACAACACATATTTACAGTTTTTGTGTCTTCTAACTACTGAAATAATACAAATTTTACAATTAAGAGGAAATTTAATGGATATAAATAAAAACAAACATTTTTTTAAATAGATTGTCATTTTATTTACACAGTTGCTGACACTGCTAACATATCATGAAATAACATGGTCAAAATCTAAAGAAGGGATGTATAGTGTTTGCTTACACTAAAATTCATTTAACAGTCATTATTACAATATAATTGTTGGTACATTACCAATGCAGTACCAAGTTAAAAGAATAAAAACTGCCATGAGGAAAAAATAAAATAAGTGGAATGCAGACAGTTTCATTAAATAAGAACTATTACCTAATATTTGGTATTAAAGAAAAAACAAACAAACATGAGGAGAGGTGTTAGGCCCCTTTCACACTAGCCGTCACGGACTGGTACGGAAAACTCCCAGACAGCTTTTTGCCGTGCTGGGATTGTAATTAGTACATAAGCCCATTGGGTCCTTTCACACGGCACAGTCGTTGTGTTACAGCCTGAAATATCCACTGAATAGGACGGCTGCTGGGCCGTGCTGTCCCTGAAGGCAGTGGAGTGTGTGTGTGAATGGTCTCTTTCACACATACCAGGTTTTTTGTGCTGCTGCGCATGCGCACAGCATTAAACACGGCTCAAAGCCGTTTTGTGTGAAAGGCAAGGCCAGCCCCAAAAAAACCCAGACAACTTTTGTCCAGCTTTTTGCCGTCCAGTCAAAACCAGCGTGTGAGAAACAGGCCATAAGGTACATACACACTTAGCGATATAGTAAACTATATTGCTAATTTTTCCCCTCCTGAGTGATATAGTTTACTATATCGCTCAGTGTGTATGTAGCCAACGATGAGCGATGCGTTAACGACCCTCTGGCTCGGCTGTACATGCAGCTCAATTTGGACTCATTGTCCAAAGCTGCATGCTCTGGCCGGCCGCACCATGACGTCACTGTGCGATATCGCACAGTGTGTATACCCACTGTTAGGCAGCCCGGCCCCGTAGGGGAAACATTTGGTGATGTCGCTCACCGAGCACATTGCATAGTGTGTACCCACCTTAAGTTACATTATAGACATACAATGCAAGCACAGGATTCCATAATGGCTTCCAGAAGATGTAAAAAAGCTACTTAATTTAGTAAATTCTGGCGACATTAATGTATAAAACATGTTATAAAACATTCCAGTAACAAAGTGGTTCATAATTACAAAGAAAGTTTTGAATGCAATTATCAGCTTTGCTCGTATTGGCATTTAGAAGAGCAAATTGTCCATGGTGTTTACAGCGCAGGTAAAGCTCCAGGTTTAACGCCCATAGCTATTACATTTTTTAGCATTTTCCCCGCATTGTAACCTATAGATTCCACCTTAAGTCCTGCAGACTTTTCCTTGCAACAGCTGCGGCTGTAAGGAAAAATCCACGTTAAAGGCACCCTCTGGAGCTTTACACGTGGAGATTTGGCTTCTGATTTAACTGCCGTGAGTATACTCTGTGGCTCATTGATCCTGCCCATTAGTGTTATTTCAGTCTGCGCTTTCACTACAATAGGTATAAGAGTTACTGAAATAAGCAGCTCGTTAGCAGCTGTACGTAATACAACTGTAATCCAGTTACAGTAACCTTTTTAAAAGGCATTGTTCAGCTGCATGTACAAATTAAATAATGATCCTTTCACAAGAGTAATGTTGTAATAAAGCCAGGCACACTAACTCCGCTCAACGGGCACGTCAGTGTTGCATTCTGTGCGCATACATGTTGTTTGGAGAATAAGTGTTATAATAGGGTATTACGTAATAGAGAAATAAAGCTTATTTGAATGCTTACAAACCAAAATAATAATAAAAAAATAAAAATCATCAAAACAGACTGCAGGTTTTTAGAAGTGGAGATGTTGCCCATTAGCAACCAGATTATAGTTAACACCTTCTAGAAGATAATAGCTATAATCTGATTGGTTGCTATGGGCAAAGTGTAAGTACTTGTACAAACATATCAAAAAGAGGGCATAGTCCTTTTTCATACTAGGTTCCTACAAAACACTGAATGCAATTTAAATTATACATGGAAAAGTAACAAGTGTGTAAAGTGACGTGAAACAATGCTCTAAAAGAACATGTTCTTTGTTTTTTACAAATAAGAACCCCAAGATTACAGTGGATATTTACAGAATTATATCAAAGGTCTGAATAAACAAATTACTTCACATTTGAGAAAGCACTGTTGCTGTGACACTAGCTGTACAAAATATAAATAAAATGATATGCAGACATCAAACTATAAATTAGAGAGATTCCATAGATATTATAAATGATGCTCCACAATGAGAAGCAAAACATACAAATGCTTTGGTTCATGTCTCAAAAAACCCTATAAATACATATATTCCTCTGTTAACATAAAACAATGGCAACAATTATGTATGTGGTCGTTTGTTCTGAACTTCTTAATATGCAGAGACTTCATCCACTGCACGTGTCAAAACAAACAAAAATAATAATAAAAAAATTAAAAACTTATATCTCACGATGTTACTTAATGCCTAATTCAACATGTCATTAAATAGGGAAGGGGGGACATAGCAGAGATGAATCCCTTTGTACTATTAAAGGGATAAAATCTGAGCTCATGTAAACCAGCTTCATCCAGAGACAAAAGTTTGACTTGGTCAAGAAAGTGGAATATGGGCATGGTGGTACAATCACAGTCTGTTAGAAGTCTAGTATGTTCTGCGGGTGGTATAATCGAGGACCATACTCGCTGCGCCCAGTAGAGCTGGCTCAGATAAGTCTGATACAACAACACTGACATCTTGGACTGAAGCTAATCCTCTTTTCTGGATCACTTCTTCCACCACAGTGACGTACTGGTTTGCTAGGACACCAGAGAGGATAACTAACTGTGGATTTATGGTGTGAAGAATGTTCACAATCCCAATACCCAGAGCTGTAGCAGCTGTTTTAATAGAGAAAAAAAAATGTTTAGCTTACATTTTCATTACTCATACATACAGGTAACATTCTAGGTTATTAATCACTAGTCGTCAGAGGAATGCACGTGGCTCACAGACAGTGATTTTCCTTTAGTATTATCTATGTAAGTGGGTCATGTAACTACCAATCATCAATAAAAGGAATGCATACAATTTGCAGATGGTTGTCCTATTAAATAACCCTATTCAAATAAGTGTATAGTGACTGATTAGGTGATATCAGATTTTTTACTTTCTTTACGATTTTCTTCCCACGATCTTTAATCCCTAACATACAATGTGCATTAATTCTTTCCAAAAGTAACGGTCATTCCACAGTCATATGTAATAATTCTATTGTAGGTTTTGTTAGTAGGATAACTGGATCATTATGCCAATTCATGTTGGGACACTTTTCTTTAGTCAGGTATTTAAATACTTTAGCTGCTAGTGCACAACAGGTTCCTCACACGGCAACTCCATTAAATACAAATGTAACCAGGGGCGTTTTAAGAGCGGAGGGGACCCGCGTGCAGCAGTATAAACTGGCATAATTCCAGAGTTTACTGCGCAGGGCTCTGGAAACATGGCGCCCGCGCCTTGTTTCCTGGGGACATCTCAGTTATCTAGTATTTGATAAATTGTAAGATTAAGGACCTCAGTTTAATAACGTCCCGCGCTCTTGTTGCTGGTAGCGATGGGCTGCTGTGTCATGCACAACGGCTAATCTGCACATGTGCATTACACTTTCACCTGTCAGGAACCCAGCAATGTCTTGAAGGCTTCGCTGAAGCTGGAAAAGCTGCTGCTAGGTCCCCATTGCTGGCAATGGGGACCATATCACTCTCACCATCTTCAGATGGTGTAAGCGGTACAGAGGCAAACAGTGGTATGCTAAGCTTACTGCTATTTGTTATATACTGAGAGGAGGACATATGCACTTTAGCAAATGTTAGTTAGAATTATTTTTTGCTAGTGCTGGGAAATTTTTGTTAATACTTTAACTTTAGTACCTGTCTTCAGAATATCATTGGCTTTTGTGTTGCCCAGCTTTGCTGCTTGGATAAGGTGAACAGCTGTAACAGACTCGTCATTCTTTAAGGACATTCCTTCCACTAATAGGGAGTCCTCTGCGTAACAATGGAAAAGGAACAGGCGTTAAATATTTACAGTGCAATTCTAGGGTTAACAGTTTTAGCATAATATTTCCATGAGTGTCGCAAAGAGTAAAAGCTGGATACCCACTATAAGATTCTGTCCAATCTGGCTAGTTGGAACCAAAATCTGGCAATGTATGGGAGCAAATTAAAAATGTACCATTTGCTCCCAAAATCCTGAAAATGGACATAAACAACAATTGTTCGGATAAAATTGGTTAAATCAAACGGATCTAAACAGATTTGTCTGAATGAGCATTTTTGTCAGTTTTTCAGAAAGACATAACAGATAATCTTCTAGTATGTACCCAGCTTAAGTTTCTAACAATTAAAGCTTTGCAAATGATTCAAAACCATTAAATATAAATTGAGGACGTTAAAATAAGGTAAACGTTTGCTGTGATGTAATAAAAAAAAAATCTATAAGAACATTGCAAAGGTAGATCATACGAAATATTAGTATGTGACAAAGAACCATACATACAATTGTTGAACTAAGACAAGAGTTAGACTGGCACCTAGTGGCAGCACTTTACTTTGCATGAAGAAAATCTTAAATGGCAGATTTATACAGGTATACTGCAATTCTGTGGTACTGTATGTGCCGACTGCAAGTTACCATGACGATGGGTTTTATCCTCCACTACAAAATGTGTGTGTGTGTGTGGGGGAGGGGGGGGGGGGGTTAGTTTCACAGTGAAGCCTACACACAGTTTAAAGAATTTAAAAATAATGTACAACACTACACTTGTATGCACATTTAAATGTATAGCCATTTCTTGAAATTTATTTTTTAAAGTTTTTTCAGAAGCAGAGAATATATAGCATTTGTATTAATGGTTTTCCTTTGATATCAATATAAAGTGTGTGATAGGTCCAAATTATTTACAGGAAATAGCTAAAAGGTGCTCCAACTGAGGCTAGTACATAATGAGTTTACATCTTAAGTAAGGAATATAGGGGGTATATGTATTAAGCCTGGAGAAGTGATAAAGAAGTGACAAGTGGAAGGTGATAACACACCAGCCAATCATTACGAATATGAAAAATGACAGTTAGGAGCTGATTGGCTGGTGCATTATCACCTTGCACTGATCACTGCTTTATCACTTCTCCAGGCTTAATACAAGCCATGGCCAGTGATAAAGTGGAGGGAGGTAAACTACAAACCAACCAACCAACCAACCAACAACTAACTGTAATATTTCAAACCCAGCCTGTAACATGGCAGTTAGGAGCTGATACTTTATCTCCATCCATTTTATTTCTCCTTTGCGGCTTAGTACATAGAACCACCCAGAAGTATATAATAACTTCGAAACAGACTTGAAAAGGTGGTTATTAAGTTATTTTACAAGAAGACTCACTATCATGCAGGTTCTTTGCATCTCTCTGCAGAGCAATTCCAGATGCATATGCTTCAATACAGCCACGGCTGCCGCACATACACTCCGGTCCTTCTAAAGACACCATGATGTGGCCCAGTTCACCAGCACAATATGAGCTGCCATGTACAAGTTCATGCTGATGAATCACTCCTCCTCCAATACCTGAAACAGGGGACAACATAGATACCAGCACATTAGCAAGTCATCGGAGAGCGATAGATCGTTATTGTAATTAAGTAGGGACAACACAAACTGACATGTTGCGAGAACTGCAATACCCCATATACAGAGCAACCAGAAAATAAATAAATAAATAAAACACACATCAAATTGGTAATTCCAAAGATTTCAAATGTGGTAAAAGAATGAAGAGCCACCTATAACCCGACTGCTACAGTGGTAACCAACCACATACAAACATTTCCTAACCCTATTCTGAGGTTTACCGGCACGGAGCCAGCCACTGTGGAAACACTGACACTTGAATACATAGCGTTTAATCAATTCAGATGTAAGAGTTTAATCAGGTGAGATCTAATGGAGCCGTGTACCATACATACAAGAGGGCAGTGCATAAACGACCCAGAGATTAAAAACTCAATAAAAATAAGATTTTAATCCTACCGGTAAATATTTTTCTCCTAGTCCGTAGAGGATGCTGGGGACTCCGTAAGGACCATGGGGTATAGACGGACTCCGCAGGAGACATGGGCACTATAAAGAACTTTTAGTATGGGTGTGCACTGGCTCCTCCCTCTTTGCCCCTCCTCCAGACCTCAGTTAGAGAACTGTGCCCAGAGGAGATGGACAATATGAGGAAAGGATTTTGTTAATCTAAGGGCAAAATTCATACCAGCCCACACCAATCATACCATGTAACCTGGAACATACGCAACCAGTTAACAGTATGAACAAAAAAAAACACAGTATCAGTCAAAGACCGATTCTAACTGTAACATAACCCTTATGAAAGCAACAACTATATACACGTCTTGCAGATGTAGTCCGCACTGGGACGGGCGCCCAGCATCCTCCACGGACTAAGAGAAAAAGATTTACCGGTAGGTTTAAAATCTTATTTTCTCTTACGTCCTAGAGGATGCTGGGGACTCCGTAAGGACCATGTGGTTTATACCAAAGCTCCCAACCGGGCGGGAGAGTGCGGATGACTCTGCAGCACCGACTGAGCAAACGCAAGGTCCTCATCAGCCAGGGTATCAAACTTGTAGAATTTTGCAAAAGTGTTTGAACCCGACCAAGTAGCTGCTCGGCAAAGCTGTAATGCCGAGACGCCTCGGGCAGCCGCCCAAGAAGAGCCCACCTTCCTAGTGGAATGGGCCTTTACTGAATTTGGTAACGGCAATCCAGCCGCAGAATGAGCCTGCTGAATCGTGTTACAGATCCAGCGAGCAATAGTCTGCTTCGAAGCAGGAGCGCAAACCTTGTTGGCTGCATACAGGACAAACAGAGCCTCTGTTTTCCTAACCCTAGCCGTCCTGGCTACATAAATCTTTAAGGCCCTGACTACATCCAGGGACTTGGAGTCCTCCCAGTCCCCCGTAGCCACAGGCACCACAATAGGTTGGTTCATATGAAATGAAGAAACCACCTTAGGCAAAAATTGAGGACGAGTCCTCAACTCCGCTCTATCCACATGGAAAATCAAATAGGGGCTCTTGTGGGACAAGGCCGCCAATTCGGACACCCGCCTTGCAGATGCCAAGGCCAATAACATGACCACTTTCCACGTGAAAAATTTTAATTCAACCGTTTGAAGAGGCTCAAACCAGTGAGATTTCAGGAAACTTAACACCACGTTAAGGTGCCACGGTGCCACTGGGGAAACAAAGGGGGGCTGGATGTGCAGCACTCCCTTCACAAACGTCTGAACTTCTGGGAGAGAAGCCAATTCCTTCTGAAAGAATATAGATAGGGCCGAAATCTGTACCTTAATGGAACCTAACTTCAGGCCCATATCCACTCCTGTCTGTAGAAAGTGGAGAAACCGGCCCAGATGGAAATCTTCCGTAGGAGCATTCTTGGCTTCACACCAAGATACATACTTCCTCCAGATACGGCGATAATGCTTTGCAGTCACCTCCTAGCCTTTATCAGAGTAGGGATGACTTCCTCCGGAATACCCTTCCCAGCTAGTATTCGGTGTTCAACCGCCATGCCGTCAAATGTAACCGCGTTAAGTCTTGGAACACGCAGGGCCCCTGCTGTAACAGGTCCTCCCTGAGAGGAAAAGGCCACGTATCTTCTGTGAGCATTTCCTGAAGATCTGAGTACCAGGTCCTTCGAGGCCAATCTGGAACAATGAGTATTGTCTGCACTCTTTTTTGTCTTATGATTCTCAATATTTTTGAGATGAGAGGAAGAGGAGGAAACACATAGACCGACCGAAACACCCATGGTGTCACCAGGGCGTCTACTGCTACTGCCTGAGGGTCCCGTGACCTGGCACAATACCTCCGAAGCTTCTTGTTGAGGCGTGACGCCATCATGTCTATTTGAGGAATTCTCCAAAGACTTGTTATCTCTGCAAAAACTTCTTGATGAAGTCCCCACTCTCCTGGATGGAGATCGTGTCTGCTGAGGAAGTCTGCTACCCAGTTGTCCACTCCCGGAATGAAGACAGCTGACAGAGCGCTTACGTGATTTTCCGCCCAGCGAAGAATCCTGGTGGCTTCCGCCATTGCCACTCTGCTCCTTGTCCCGCCTTGGCGGTTTACATGAGCCACGGCTGTGACGTTGTCTGATTGAATCAGAACCGGTAGGTCGCGAAGAAGATTCTCCGCTTGTCGTAGGCCGTTGTATATGGCCCTCAATTCCAGTATGTTGATGTGTAGACAAGCCTCCTGGCTTGACCATAGTCCCTGAAAATGTCTTCCTTGAGTGACTGCTCCCCATCCTCGGAGGCTCGCGTCCGTGGTCACCAGAACCCAGTCTTGAATGCCGAACCTGCGACCCTCTAGAAGGTGAGCACTCTGCAGCCACCACAGGAGAGACACCCTGGCCCTGGGGGACAGGGTTATTTTCTGATGTATTTGTAGATGGGACCCGGACCACTTGTCCAGAAGGTCCCACTGACAAGTCCTCGCATGAAACCTGCCGAAGGGGATGGCCTCGTAGGCTGCCACCATTTTTCCCAGAACTCGAGTGCATTGATGAACAGACACTCTTCTTGGTTTTAGCAGGTCTCTGACCATGTTCTGGAGATTCTGGGCTTTTTTCCAATGGGAGAAAAACCCTCTTTTGTTCCGTGTCCAGAACCATGCCTAGGAATGATAGCCGAGTCGTTGGAACCAATTGTGACTTTGGCAGATTGAGAATCCAACCGTGCAGTTGCAGCACTCTCAGGGAGAGCGACACGCTCTTCAGCAATTGATCTCTCGATCTCGCCTTTATCAGGAGATCGTCCAAGTATGGGATAATTGTGACTCCCTGCCTGCGCAGGAGCACCATCATCTCCGCCATTACACTGGTGAAAATCCTCGGGGGCCGTGGAAAGCCCAAACGGCAACGTTTGAAACTGGTAATGACAGTCCTGTACAGCGAATCTCAGGTACTCCTGATGAGGGGGATATATGGGGACATGAAGGTATGCATCCTTTATGTCTAGTGACACCATAAAATCCCTCTCTTCCAGGCTGGATATTACAGCTTGGAGTGATTTCATCTTGAATTTGAACTTTTTCAAGTACAGGTTTAGGGATTTTAAATTGAAAATGGGTCTGACCGAACCATCCGGCTTCGGGACCACAAACAGGGTTGAATAATACCCTTTTCCCTGTTGGACCAGGGGAACCTTGACAACCACTTGCTGTTGACACAGCTTTTGAATTGCAGCTAACACTACTTCCCTCTCCGGGGGTGAAGCTGGCAAGGCCGACTTGAAAAATCGGCGAGAGGGAACCTCTTTGAATTCCAGCTTGTAGCCTTGGGAAACAATTTCCATCACCCAAGGATCCACGTCTGAAAGAACCCAGATCTGGCTGAAAAGTCGAAGGCGTGCCCCCACTGGTGCGGACTCTCTTAGGGGAGCCCCAGCGTCATGCGGTGGATTTTGTAGAAGCCGGGGAGGACTTCTGCTCCTGGGAACTAGCCGAAGCAGGTGTTCTCTTTCCTCTACCCTTACCTCTGGCAAGGAAGGAGGAGCCCCGACCTCTTCTGGACTTATGCGACCGAAAGGACTGCATCTGATACTGTGGAGTTTTCTTTTGCTGTTGGGGAACAAAAGGTAAAAAGGTAGATTTACCCGCGGTAGCTGTGGAAACCAGGTCCGCGAGCCCCTCCCCAAACAACACTTCACCCTTGTAAGGTAAAACCTCCATATGCTTCTTTGAGTCTGCATCACCCGTCCATTGGCGGGTCCATAGAGCTCGTCTCGCAGAAATAGCCATGGCATTGGCTCTGGAACCCAACAGCCCAACGTCTCTTTGAGCGTCCCTCATATATAAGACTGCGTCTTTAATGTGGGCTAAGGTTAATAAAATGGTATCCCTGTCTAGGGTATCAAGGTCAGCTGACAAGGTATCTGTCCATGCTGCAACAGCGCTACATACCCATGCCGATGCTATTGCCGGTCTGAGCAAAGCACCTGTGTGCACATAAATAGACTTTAAAGAAGTCTTCTGTCTGCGATCAGCAGGATCCTTGAGGGCTGCCGTGTCCGGAGACGGTAACGCCACCTTCTTGGACAGGCGTGTTAAAGCCTTGTCCACCCTGGGAGAGGATTCCCAACGTACCCTGTCCTGTGCAGGGAAAGGATACGCCATAAGAACCCTTTTGGGTATCTGCAGTTTTTTATCTGGAGTTTCCAAAGCTTTTTCAAATAACTCGTTAAGCTCATGGGATGGCGGAAAGGTTACCTCAGGTTTCTTTTCCTTATACATGTGCACCCTCGTGTCAGCGACAGAGGGGTCATCAGTGATATGCAAAATATCTTTTATTGCAATAATCATACACTGAATACTTTTTGCCACCCTTGGGTGTAATTTTGCATCATCGTAGTCGACACTGGAGTCAGAATCCGTGTCGGTACCAGTGTCTACTATTTGGGATAGGGGACGTTTTTGAGATCCAGAGGGGCCCTGTGACCCAGTCCAATCCGTGGATTGACTCCCTGCTTTCTCCCTGGACTCTGCTTTGTCCAGTCTCTTATGTAATGAGGCCACACTTGCATTTAACATATGCCACATGTCCATCCAATCATGAGTCGGCGTTGCCGACGGAGACACACCACTCATCTGCTCCACCTCCTCCTTAGACGAGCCTTCCGCTTCAGACACCCCCACACACACAGGGATATATCTATAAGGGGACAATTCCCCAACAAGGCCCTTTGGAGAGACAGAGAGAGAGTATGCCAGCACACACCCAGCGCCAACTGACACTGGAATAAAACCCAGATCGCGCTATATATAAATAAAATATCAATGTGTATACACTCACTGCGCCTTAAAAATGCCCCCCCCTTCTTTTCAGCCCTCTGTCACCGAGTTCAGCAGGGGAGAGTCCGGGGAGCCAGCTTCTCTGCGGGGTTCTGTGGAGAAAATGGCGCTGTTAGTGCTGAGGGATCAAGCTCCGCCCCCTCCAGCGGCGGGCTTCGGTCCCGCTTCAAAATACAAAAAATGGCGGGGGATCTCTGCATTTACTGCCTCCGCAGCCTAATGTACCCTTATTGCCAGTCCAGAGGTTTATTGCTGCCCAGGGCGCCCCCCCTGCGCCCTGCACCCATCAGTGCCTGTTCCGTGTGTGTAGTGTGTGGGAGCAATGGCGCGCAGTGTTACTGCTGCGCGCTTACCTCAGTGAAGATCTGAAGTCTTCTGCTGCCTTGAAGTCTTCTTTTCTTCTTATACTCACCCGGCTTCTACCTTCCGGCTCTGCGAGGAGGACAGCGGCGCGGCTCTGGGACGAACGGCGGGGTGAGACCTGCGTTCCGACTCCCTCTGGAGCTAATGGTGTCCAGTAGCCTAAGAAGCAGAGCCTATCACTTAAGTAGGTCTGCTTCTCTCTCCTCAGTCCCATGATGCAGGGAGCCTGTTGCCAGCAGTGCTCCCTGAAAATAAAAAAACAAACAAAATTCTTTTTCAGAGAAACTCAGGAGAGCTCCCCTATAATGCACCCTATCTCCTCTGGGCACAAAATCTAACTGAGGTCTGGAGGAGGGGCATAGAGGGAGGAGCCAGTGCACACCCATACTAAAAGTTCTTTATAGTGCCCATGTCTCCTGCAGAGCCCGTCTATACCCCATGGTCCTTACGGAGTCCCTAGCATCCTCTAGGACGTAAGAGAAATAATATAATGTATAATTTAAAAACAAACCCCACATTATTAAAAGTTGACCACTACCTTTTACATTCCATAGTTTTGTAATGCATACCTGTCCCTGTAATAACGGTGACAAAATCTGCTACCCCTATGCCTTGGCCAAATTTCTTCTCTGCCAACGCAGCACAATTTCCATCATTATCCACCCACACTGGTAGATGCAGTGTGTCAGATATGGGGGTTCGCAGGTCAACTGAGCACCATTCTTGAATCAACTTTGTAGAATGAAGTACTACACCCTCTTGTGGGTTTACACGTCCACCTGTAGAAATACCTATGCAATATACAAAAGATAAATGAACATTTCATACACACAATGCAGATAAACACTATGCAGAGTTGCGTAAGTGTACCTACACCTCTAAACAGGCGTACGTACAAGTGCACAACTGCTTAAGACTAGCTAAAAACCAGGCACGCATATAAGGGGCAGGTGCTTCACATAATGCATACAGGCAAATATACCCATTTTTTATGTGCATTACAGCCTAAAATGTCATGTTTGGGACGGGAGTAGAGAGACAATACAGAAAATTGTTGCTTGGGAAGACAGAAGACTTAAAGAGGGTACTGACGGGAGACATGTGTGCTGAGCGATCTTAACACAGACCGCTCAGCACACATCTCTCCCCCCGCTCAGCGGGCGACGCTGAAGTGAGCGACCCGCTAGATTGAGCCTGCATGCAGGCTCACTCTAGCACCGGTGATAGCGATGCGCGGCTATCGCTGGGGAGCATACACACGGCAGATCCGGGCTTAAAATCTAAGCAATCTAGTCAGATTGCTTAGATTTTAAACACGGATCTTTCCGTGTGTACCCCCCTACAGACTGTGTGAATACAGTGAGATAAGAGTCCTACTATCACAAGCCAGCAGAGCAGAATGACATTACCACTTTGCAGGATAGCTTTATTTAAAAGATATGCTATGTGTGGCTGCGCACATTGTAGGCACTAGAGAGGGAAAACCTCATAGTGGTGCAAACAAAAATGAGTGCAACTATCCAGCCTGGAACCGGTATAAATGTAGCATGTGAGGGGGAGGTTCCGATAAAGCCTCACAGAGACAGCAAGTGATGAGTGCATTAGAGCAAACTTCTACAGCAACATACTAAGATTCTACACTAACGCTGGGTACACACTAGACGATATGTCAGCATATCGGACAGACACATCGGATACATTGTCTAGTGTATAGCCGCTCTGTCACTGATGATGTGCGGCCAGAAAAAGCTTAATGAATAAAGCAGTCTATCAGACAGGGCAGAAATATTATTAGAGCCAACTGCAAGCGGGGAGTGTAAATCCCATAGAAGTGTCTGCAAATGCAGAAAAGAAAAGAAAGACAAAGTCCTATTCAACAGAAGAGTGTCAGTAAAGTATCAGCACAGGGGAACAGAAGAAGTGCAAGATATTTGTTTTTCCTGATACCTGGTGCACTAAGCCGAAAATAATTACAAATAGTTTGTTCCTCTTTCCCCAGAGACTGCTCCCCCTCTCCAGTAATGCTTTAGCAGCGTTCCTCACAGACTATAAAGGAGGCACTTAGTCACCAGGTCTTCACTGCCACACACACACACACACACACACACACACACATTATTTATAGTAGATATATATATATATATATTGGGTAGTGAAGAGTACAAGCGCTAATGAGTATAGTGATAGTTATAATGGAATTAATTAGGTGGATTACAAGATTAGTAAAAATGGCCTTAGGCACTTATCTGATAAATACAAAACTTCAATCCGGTATTCATCGTTTTAGGAATCATGTAAAAGAAGAAACAGCAAACATAGTGTGTATCGTTCACAGATAAAAATAAAGCAATTTTGCTATAAAAGGTACCAGTATTTTAGGGAATTTTTGCTATTCCCAATAAAATTATAATCTGTAGCTTCACGACATAAAATACAGATTTTAATGAACAATACAGAACACGGCTAGACAACACACGTACAAGATTTTAAAATCTTAAAAGCTTATCTGTCCGTTCTATGTGCAAAGGAATCAGTAACCAATTGTTCCATGGACACAGGATAGCCAAAGGTTATGCGTACAGGATAAAAGTAGTTCAAATGCTTATCTGTCCATCAATAGGAGTTTCAGCAGCAAACGGTCCCAACGCGTTTCGTCCTTCAAGGTGTGGACTTCTTCAAGGGGATCAGCAGAATGAGCTAGGACTGCTCCATTTATACCATAAGGCAGGAAGTTGCAGTACATTTACTTAGTGACATCACATCCTGTGGTGTCAATTATTTATTATGTTTAAAAAACAAGTAAAAAATGCTAAAAAGCATACTGAATTAATAAGGGGGGGATAGGACTAGAGTGCAGTAAGTGGCCTGTGAATAAATTACATGAAAAGTGATGGTGAATGGTGTTAGGAAAGAAAAGACGGCGGTGGAACGCAAAAAGCCGTCCGGTGGAACGCACCGCCATCTTGTGTACGTCATTTCCGCTCGTTTTGTGACAGGACAAATGACCAGAAGAAGGAAAAAGCGGAGCGCCCGGTGGAACGCATATCCGCCCATGTGGTGGAACGCACCACCATCTTGTATTTAATCGAATGCGGAAGTGAGGTAAAAATTCAGCGGTGAAACGCATACTGACAATGCTGGAATGCACCGCCATCATGTGTGCGTCATATCCGCTCGTTTTTTGACGGGACAATTAACTGAAGATGGAAAATAGCGGAGCGCCCGGTGGACCGCTCCTTCTTCTGGATCCCATCCTGAAGGAAATACTCCCGTCTAAACCAGATATAGTTTTTCGCAAAACAAGCAATCTAAAGGACATTTTGGCCCCTAGCCACTTGCCAACTGAAATCACAAACACAAGGAACACCATTGGAACCTGCAAAGGCAGCTATAAATGTGGCAACTGTAATATTTGTAAATTTCTTCATCCCAACAGAAAAATTTTTTTCAATCACAACAATACAAAGGAATATCCAATCAAAGACTTCCTCAATTGCAATTCCACAATGATCATATATTTACTGGAATGCACTTGTGGCCTAAAATATGTGGGCAAAACCAAGAGAATTTTAAAACTTCGGATACAAGAACATATCCGAAATATTAAAAACAAAGTTGACAATCACACAGTTTCGAAACATTTCATAGACAAACACAGATCCAACCCAGAAGAAATCACCTATAAAGCGATCGAATGGGTCAAACTCGGAGATAGAGGTGGAGATATACTAAATAAACTCTCCAAGCGTGAAATGTTTTGGATACACGAACTACAAACATTATCACCACAAGGACTAAATGAAGCCTTTGAAATCGCCCCCTTTCTCCAATAATGATCTGTTTCATACACCTATCCATCACATGATGTCTTTTTATGATGTTTTATTATTACTAACACGAAAACCACATTTTTTCCGCAATCTTATATTTTTATTTTTTATATATACATATATATATATAATTTTACATAATACTGATATACTTTTTATTTCTGTCTTTTTCATTTTAGCATCCCTGTACCCCACAAAAATATAATCTGGCAACATTTTCCTCCCCCCAAAATGGGATATTATGTGTACATTGAAAAACATCATTCTGGCTTTCTCTTTTTATATATATATATTTTATCTGTGGTTTTATATATATAAATTAATATACCTGTACCCCATTTTTCATTTCCCTGCTGAATAGTATTAATCAAATACACATTTATTATAGAATTAATCAGAACGTCAGCACCATCACTGCACAGTCAGTAAACAAAAAATCTTATAAATAAACAATAAGCACTTTCACTTTAAGTCACAATAAGACTCCTGTCCTTCTAAACCCCTTCTTGTTTAATAGTATCCATAGTAACAAAGCTTTCCACTCTCCTTCCCCATTGACCACATCCGCATTGTGAATATGCGTTTCACCGCTGAATTTTCACTTCACTTCCGCATTCCAATTAATATAAGATGGTGGTGCGTTCCACCACATGGGCGGATATGCGTTCCACCGGGCGCTCCGCTATTTTCCATCTTCAGTTAATTGTCCCGTCAAAAAACGAGCGGATATGACGCACACATGATGGCGGTGCGTTCCAGCATTGTCAGTATGCGTTTCACCGCTGAATTTTTACCTCACTTCCGCATTCGATTAAATACAAGATGGTGGTGCGTTCCACCACATGGGCGGATATGCGTTCCACCGGGCGCTCCGCTTTTTCCTTCTTCTGGTCATTTGTCCTGTCACAAAACGAGCGGAAATGACGTACACAAGATGGCGGTGCGTTCCACCGGACGGCTTTTTGCGTTCCACCGCCGTCTTTTCTTTCCTAACACCATTCACCATCACTTTTCATGTAATTTATTCACAGGCCACTTACTGCACTCTAGTCCTATCCCCCCCTTATTAATTCAGTATGCTTTTTAGCATTTTTTACTTGTTTTTTAAACATAATAAATAATTGACACCACAGGATGTGATGTCACTAAGTAAATGTACTGCAACTTCCTGCCTTATGGTATAAATGGAGCAGTCCTAGCTCATTCTGCTGATCCCCTTGAAGAAGTCCACACCTTGAAGGACGAAACGCGTTGGGACCGTTTGCTGCTGAAACTCCTATTGATGGACAGATAAGCATTTGAACTACTTTTATCCTGTACGCATAACCTTTGGCTATCCTGTGTCCATGGAACAATTGGTTACTGATTCCTTTGCACATAGAACGGACAGATAAGCTTTTAAGATTTTAAAATCTTGTACGTGTGTTGTCTAGCCGTGTTCTGTATTGTTCATTAAAATCTGTATTTTATGTCGTGAAGCTACAGATTATAATTTTATTGGGAATAGCAAAAATTCCCTAAAATACTGGTACCTTTTATAGCAAAATTGCTTTATTTTTATCTGTGAACGATACACACTATGTTTGCTGTTTCTTCTTTTACATGATTCCTAAAACGATGAATACCGGATTGAAGTTTTGTATTTATCAGATAAGTGCCTAAGGCCATTTTTACTAATCTTGTAATCCACCTAATTAATTCCATTATAACTATCACTATACTCATTAGCGCTTGTACTCTTCACTACCCAATTTTACTATATGTGTATACCATGCACTAATTTTGTATTACGAGCTGCTACTCTTAAAAGAGCTAGACGAGTATTTTCCTTCTTACACCTTATACCGCACGTTTGTACTATAGCGCCTAGGTCTCTATTTCTCTCTCTATATATATATATATATATATATATATATATATATATATATATATATATAAAATGGTGACAGAACAACCGCCTGTTCGTGCAGTAATTCGTGACCTTTTTAGAATGAGTGTAAGATATGATAAGCCTACCAGACATCGTAGTATTGTATGCGCACAGGCGCTTGTTCCGTCTCCATTTTTCTAAGATTGTCTTGGCTACACACCTATTGGCACTACTGATGAACTGAGCAGCTACCCACAGATATACAGTGGGGAGTGCATTTGGAGACATGGGGGTATATTCAATTGAAGTCGAAAGCTGTCTATCCAAAAGACGTCAGTTTTTCGACTTTTTTAGGTCGGAAGGGGTTCAGACCTATTCACTATAACTGCAAATTTTTCGACAAGTTGAGGAATTCTACTTGTCGAAAAGCATGTGGATCGGCGGAATAGCTGCCGATCCACGTGCTTGTGTCGAAAACGGGGCCAAAACCGACAGGTTTTGGCCCCCTTTTCGACCATCTCAAAAAAAGTCGAAGTGAGATGGGGTGAGCAGCGCCTGGGAGGGCAGCGCTGGAGGATGTCACAGCCGCCGCTCACAGCAGCGTCCACCCGGCTCCAGCAAGCGAGCCGGGTGGACGCTGCCGTGAGCGGTGGCTGTGATGCAAGGACTGAGAGAGGAGGGACGGGGAGAGGCAGAGAGACTGAGGAGGGGTGGGGGGAGGGGGGGGGGGGGGGGGGGGGAGAGCTGCGGGCAGACGTGGGAGAGCAGCGCTACAGCAGCGGCTATATAGCGGTGCATTAAAATGGTGGGCCAAATGTATTAAGCCTTAAAAAGTGATAAAGTGGAGCACTTAAAGAGTGATAAAGTACCAGCCAATCAGCTTCCTAACTGCCAAATTACAGGATGTGTTTGAAAAATGACAGGAGCTGAGTGATCTGTCTCCACGGTATCACTTTTTAAAGCTTAATACACTTGGACATTCCAAAATTACTCCATGCAGAATGCCAAGCAGCTCATAATGGGAGGAGGCATTATTGTCTACAATTATGCTGTTGTCTGTGATGTGGCGCATGCCAATAAGGTCAATCATCGTGTTAAACAGCCTGATTAGTATTGCATGTACGGGAGCCGCGGGTCATCATTTATGCAAACGGGTGGGGGGTGGGATTTTTATCTACAGATCATCTACAGCCTACAAAGACAACCCATCCCAGAGGTGATATGACAGCTGGTAACAGGTACATACCCACTCCAAGTATTCTGCAGTTCAGAGTAACTGCTTCTGATGCTGCTTCAACACACATCTTTATAATTACATTTATCCTATCCTCATATGTCTTAGGATTGGGTTGTACATATTTCTTAATAATCTGCCCCTGCAAAACAGAATTGATATATAGTTAACATATATTCATTTTAAGCCCTGTGTCTGTGTATTAAAATATGGCATAAGAAATTAACTTTTCTATAAATGTATTAACTAAAAAGTACACAAAAAAGTAAATTACACACATAAGTAACCAATATTAATCAAATTACATAATTATTCCTCTTCATAGAATCTTAGGTCACCTCCTTGAACACTATGGCATATTATGTTGCCACTTCATAAAGGATGATGCTAAGATAAGTTGTAATATAATATACATTTACCTTCATGCTAACAATTGCTATCCTGAGGTTTGTCCCTCCTAGATCAACAGCCAAAGCGCTCAGCGTTTCCAAAATATGATCAATGTCTTGAGAGATGTTTTCTTTTACAGGAGGAAAGCAAAACTTCTTCTGTAACGGTTCTGACAAATTGATTGACTTCAAAAACTTCACAATCCTCGGGACAGAATTTCCATCCCCATAAATCTTTGAGCTAGGGAAAAGCAAGACATGGTGCTCCATTTCAAAGCATAAACAAATCAAAACACCCCTTAAAAAAAATCAGTCAGAGAAAAAAACAAAAAAAAAACAAACAAACCCCAACCTTACCAAGGGTAACGTTTTCCAAACTGCAGCTGAAGTGCATGAACGATTTTATTCTCTGTGTCTGCATCTCGAACATGAAGGACATTTTCACCTGACAATTAACACACGCATTAAGACATTCTCTAGACAATTCACGAATAAGAACATGTGTGCTGAAATATTTAATATAATACACCAAACATTTGACACTTGTACCCATCCTATACTAACACTGACTCTAAATAGTAACTAGACCAAAGCACGTCTTGATACAAGTAAAATATGTGATGAACCTGCCTGTCGCTACAATGTTACTCTGAACCAAATCTTTTCATCAAGGATAAGAGTCCATTTAAACAGTTGTGGAAAAATGTTATTTATACATTGTTTTGTCTGATCACAACAATTTTTTTTTACATTTAAGTTGCCACTATGGCCGGGTTTTGTCCAGCCCAAGTATAGTTTAATCCAGGGCTGGGGAACCTTTGGCCCTCCAGCTGTTGTTGAACTACACATCCCAGCATGCCCTGCAACTGTTTTAGCATGGCCAAATAGCAAAACTGTAGCAAGGCATGCTGGTATGTGTAGTTCAACAACAGCTGGAGGGCCAAAGGTTCCCCACCCCTGGTTTAATCCAACTCATGTCCACGTGTCCTCACCTGTTTCTCTGCCTGTCTGACGCGTTCCTAAATTGATCACTGGGGTTCCAAAAGCTCCTGCTTCCCGCACGCCACAGCTGCTGTTCCCAATCATACATCCTGCATGAGCAACCAACTGTATGAACTGTTCAAATGGTACATGCTTCACTGCTCGGAAGTTGGGATGGTGTTCCACTCCTTTCTTCCTAATTACTCGTACCATTTCTTTACTTCCTGTAACAAGCACAAGTTCATTATTCTCCTACTGTGGAACAGAATGACATTTTCTGCAAATCAAGTCAAACCCCAAATGAAGAGGTTTGATTACTAAAATCTGTAGAAAAAAACCCAAACAATTAGCTATCTACACTACCGCAGAAACTCACCCGCATCAATGTTTGGGAAGAGAATCAAGGTTTTCTTATTGAATGAAATCAGTGCATCCAAAGTAAATTCAAACATCTTCACTGAATGTTTAATATCGGTGGTGACTGGATGCTGCAAAGCGACAATATATTCCTCAGGCTTCACATCATCACCTATGGAGAGAAAATGTATACATAAATGTGAAGAGTAGCGTTACTGCTTCCTTCAGGAAACCCATAATCGAAGTTCCCTGTACAAGTTGTAGTGCCTGGAGTGCTGATCCCGGGAAAATGGACTTTACTCTCTTTTACAGTTTTGCTGTCATTAAGCCGTTGAAGATCCCCACACATTTAGGGGTGGTGGTGGTGGGAAATCGATCCACAAAAACAAACCTTCTCAGAATTGTTTGGGTAAATAATTAGTCCACGGAATAAAATTATTTTGACATGCATACAAGTGTCTGCAGCTATGATTTATTGTTGAATTACACATACCAAGCCATTTCTTGATCACGCCCATGTAGTCCTTGTTTTTCAAATTGAGAAGCTTGTCATAAGAGGGGCAGCCAGCCAAGAGGATGCGGTCATGGTCCTCACACATGGCAATGAGGTGCTGTTCTGCACTACGGGTGCAGCACACATGGTAATGGGCCAGTTTAGTGATGGAATGTCTGATTGAGTCATCTATTGTTCCACTGACTTCACCTCCTTCTATATGAAGAATTCTTATGTTCATCAAGGCAGCGGTTGTAGCTAAAGCTAGAGCATCAAATCTATCCCCGTGGACAACTATTATGTCTGGCTGTAACCGGTTTAAAACATCTGGCAATTTCACCAAAGCAAGGCCTACTGACTCCACCATGGCAGCTTCATCCTCGCCCCTCACAATGGTATGTAGTCTCGCCTGTATATCAAAATCGTCTTGCTCAATCATTCTATATGTATTCCTAAGAGAATGGAGATAAAACCACTGTTAGTACGAGAAACATAACCATCTTACCTAGCGAAATAAAAAGATACATATGGTATAAATTTCACAAAAATCACAGGGTGCTCTCTCAAAGTCGCACTGATAAACCAACTCTTATCCCCTGATCCCGTCACTTATCGGAGATTATGCGTCACATGCAACCGCAGTAAGTACAGTGAAAATATATAGGTCCGCAGCTTTTCGCATGAAAAATGGGTGTTTTTAGCATGAGTTAATTGGATAGGGGTGAAAAACGAAACTTGAAAACACCCGTTTTTCGCAGTCAGGGCACTATTGTGGGTGACTGGATACCCTCCTAAGACTGCATAGGTCAACGTCTATACACAAAATTATCCTTTTGATGTCTACGTTTTACCAATTTTAATAATTCAAAGTAATTTGTGTGATAAAATAAGAATTTACTTACCGATAATTCTATTTCTCGTAGTCCGTAGTGGATGCTGGGAACTCCGTAAGGACCATGGGGAATAGCGGCTCCGCAGGAGACTGGGCACAAAAGTAAAAGCTTTAGGACTACCTGGTGTGCACTGGCTCCTCCCCCTATGACCCTCCTCCAAGCCTCAGTTAGGATACTGTGCCCGGACGAGCGTACACAATAAGGAAGGATTTTGAATCCCGGGTAAGACTCATACCAGCCACACCAATCACACCGTACAACTTGTGATCTGAACCCAGTTAACAGCATGATAACAGAGGAGCCTCTGGAAAGATGGCTCACAACAACAATAACCCGATTTAGTTAACAATAACTATGTACAAGTATTGCAGACAATCCGCACTTGGGATGGGCGCCCAGCATCCACTACGGACTACGAGAAATAGAATTATCGGTAAGTAAATTCTTATTTTCTCTGACGTCCCAGTGGATGCTGGGAACTCCGTAAGGACCATGGGGATTATACCAAAGCTCCCAAACGGGCGGGAGAGTGCGGATGACTCTGCAGCACCGAATGAGAGAACTCCAGGTCCTCCTCAGCCAGAGTATCAAATTTGTAGAATTTAGCAAACGTGTTTGCCCCTGACCAAGTAGCTGCTCGGCAAAGTTGTAAAGCCGAGACCCCTCGGGCAGCCGCCCAAGATGAGCCCCCTTCCTTGTGGAATGGGCTTTTACAGATTTTGGCTGTGGCAGGCCTGCCACAGAATGTGCAAGCTGAATTGTACTACAAATCCAACGAGCAATAGTCTGCTTAGAAGCAGGAGCACCCAGCTTGTTGGGTGCATACAGGATAAACAGGGAGTCAGATTTTCTGACTCCAGCCGTCCTGGAAACATATATTTTCAGGGCCCTGACAACGTCCAGCAACTTGGAGTCCTCCAAGTCCCTAGTAGCCGCAGGTACCACAATAGGCTGGTTCAGGTGAAACGCTGAAACCACTTTAGGGAGAAATTGTGGACGAGTCCTCAATTCTGCCCTGTCCGTATGAAAAATCAGGTAAGGGCTTTTATAAGATAAAGCCGCCAATTCTGACACGCGCCTGGCCGAAGCCAGGACCAACAGCATGACCACTTTCCATGTGAGATATTTCAAATCCACAGATTTAAGCGGTTCAAACCAATGTGATTTTAGGAACCCCAAAACTACATTGAGATCCCAAGGTGCCACTGGAGGCACAAAAGGAGGCTGTATATGCAGCACCCCCTTGACAACGTCTGAACTTCAGGAACTGAAGCCAGTTCTTTCTGGAAGAAAATCGACAGGGCCGAAATCTGAACCTTAATGGATCCTAATTTTAGGCCCATAGACACTCCTGTTTGCAGGAAATGCAGGAATCGACCCAGTTGAAATTCCTCCGTTGGGGCCTTCCTGGCCTCGCACCACGCAACATATTTCCGCCAAATGCGGTGATAATGCTTTGCGGTCACATCCTTCCTGGCTTTGATCAGGGTAGGAATGACTTCTTCTGGAATGCCTTTTTCCTTCAGGATCCGGCGTTCAACCGCCATGCCGTCAAACGCAGCCGCGGTAAGTCTTGGAACAGACAGGGTCCTTGCTGGAGCAGGTCCCTTCTTAGAGGTAGAGGCCACGGGTCCTCTGTGAGCATCTCTTGAAGTTCCAGGTACCAAGTCCTTCTTGGCCAATCCGGAGCCACGAGTATAGTTCTTACTCCTCTCCGTCTTATAATTCTCAGTACCTTGGGTATGAGAGGCAGAGGAGGGAAACACATACACTGACTGGTACACCCATGGTGTTACCAGAGCGTCCACAGCTATTGCCTGAGGGTCCCTTGACCTGGCGCAATACCTGTCCAATTTTTTGTTGAGGCGGGACGCCATCATGTCCACCTTTGGTTTTTTTCCAACGGTTTACAATCATGTGGAAGACTTCTGGGTGAAGTCCCCACTCTCCCGGGTGGAGGTCGTGCCTGCTGAGGAAGTCTGCTTCCCAGTTGTCCACTCCCGGAATGAACACTGCTGACAGTGCTATCACATGATTTTCCGCCCAGCGAAGAATCCTTGCAGCTTCTGCCATTGCCCTCCTGCTTCTTGTGCCGCCCTGTCTGTTCACGTGGGCGACTGCCGTGATGTTGTCCGACTGGATCAGCACCGGCTGACCTTGAAGCAGAGGTCTTGCTTGGCTTAGGGCATTGTAAATGGCCCTCAGCTCCAGGATATTTATGTGAAGTGATGTCTCCAGGCTTGACCACAAGCCCTGGAAATTTCTTCCCTGTGTGACTGCTCCCCAGCCTCGCAGGCTGGCATCCGTGGTCACCAGGACCCAGTCCTGAATGCCGAATCTGCGGCCCTCTAGAAGATGAGCACTCTGCAACCACCACAGGAGAGACACCCTTGTCTTTGGTGACAGGGTTATCCGCTGATGCATCTGAAGATGCGATCCGGACCATTTGTCCAGCAGGTCCCACTGGAAAGTTCTTGCGTGGAATCTGCCGAAAGGGATTGCTTCGTAGGAAGCCACCATTTTTCCCAGGACCCTTGTGCATTGATGCACTGACACTTGGCCTGGTTTTAGGAGGTTTCTGACTAGTTCGGATAACTCCCTGGCTTTCTCCTCCGGGAGAAACACCTTTTTCTGGACTGTGTCCAGGATCATCCCTAGGAATAGAAGACGTGTCGCCGGGATCAGCTGCGATTTTGGAATATTGAGAATCCAACCGTGCTGCCGCAACACTACTTGAGATAGTGCTACCCCGACTACCAATTGTTCCCTGGATCTTGCCCTTATCAGGAGATCGTCCAAGTACGGGATAACTAAAACTCCCTTCCTTCGAAGGAGTATCATCATTTCGGCCATTACCTTGGTAAAGACCCGGGGTGCCGTGGACAAACCAAACGGCAGCGTCTGAAACTGATAGTGACAGTTCTGTACCACAAACCTGAGGTATCCTTGGTGAGAAGGGTAAATTGGGATATGGAGGTAAGCCTCCTTGATGTCCAAAGACACCATATAATCCCCTTCTTCCAAGTTCGCAATCACCGCTCTGAGTGACTCCATCTTGAATTTGAACCTGTGTATGTAAGTGTTCAAGGATTTCAGATTTAAAATAGGTCTCACCGAGCCGTCCGGCTTCGGTACCACAAACAGCGTGGAATAATACCCCTGTCCCTGTTGCAGGAGGGGTATCTTGATTATCACCTGCTGGGAATACAGCTTGTGAATGGCTTCCAATACCGCCTCCCTGTCGGAGGGAGACGTCGGTAAAGCAGACTTTAGGGGAGTGCCTGAGTCCGCTTGTAAAGCCCCAGCGTCATGCTGAGGACTTGGCAGAAACGGGAGAGGGCTTCTGTTCCTGGGAACTGGCTGTTTGCTGCAGCCTTTTTCCTCTCCCTCTGCCACGGGGCAGAAATGAGGAGCCTTTTGCCCGCTTGCCCTCATGGGGCCGAAAGGACTGCACCTGATAATACGGCGTCTTCTTATGTTGAGAGGCTACCTGGGGTAAAAATGTGGATTTCCCAGCAGTTGCCGTGGCCACCAGGTCTGATAGACCTACCCCAAATAACGCCTCCCCTTTGTAAGGCAATACTTCCATATGCCTTTTGGAATCAGCATCACCTGACCACCGCCTCGTCCATAACCCTCTTCTGGCAGAAATGGACAGCGCACTTACTCTTGATGCCAGTCGGCAAATATCCCTCTGTGCATCCCGCATATATAGAAATGCATCTTTCAAATGCTCTATAGTCAGTAATATACTGTCCCTATCCAGGGTATCAATATTGTCAGTCAGGGAATCCGACCAAGCCACCCCAGCACTGCACATCCAGGCTGAGGCGATTGCTGGTCGCAGTATAACACCCGTGTGAGTGTATATACATTTTAGGATATTCTCCTGCTTTCTGTCAGCAGGTTCCTTAAGGGCGGCCCTATCAGGAGACGGTAGTGCCACCTGTTTTGACAAACGTGTGAGCGCTTTATCCACCTTATGGGGTGTTTCCCAACGTGCCCTATCCTCTGGCGGGAAGGGTATGATGCTAATAACCTTTTAGGAATTATCAGTTTTTTATCGGGGGAAACCCACGCTTCATCACACACTTCATTTAATTCCTCAGATGCAGGAAAAACTACAGGCAGTTTTTTCTCACCAAACATAATACCCTTTTTAGTGGTACTTGTATTATCAGAAATATGTAAAACATTTTTCATAGCATCAATCATGTAACGTGTGGCCCTACTGGAAGTCACATTCGTCTCTTCATCGTCGACACTGGAGTCAGTATCCGTGTCGGCGTCTGTATCTGCCATCTGAGGTAACGGGCGTTTTAGAGCCCCTGATGGCTTTTGAGACGCCTAGACAGGCACGAGCTGAGTAGCCGGCTGTCTCATGTCATCAACCGTCTTTTGTAAAGAGCTGACACTGTCACGTAATTCCTTCCATAAGCTCAGCCACTCAGGTGTCGACTCCCTAGGGGGTGACATCTCCATTACAGGCAATTGCTCCGCCTCCACACCATTTTCCTCCTCATACATGTCGACACAATCGTACCGACACACAGCATACACACAGGGAATGCTCTGATAGAGGACAGGACCCCACTAGCCCTTTGGGGAGACAGAGGGAGAGTATGCCAGCACACACCAGAGCGCTATATATATATATATACAGGGATAACCTTATAGAAGTGTTTTTCCCCTTATAGCTGCTGTTTTATTTATACTGCGCCTAATTAGTGCCCCCCTCTCTTGTTTTACCCTTTTCTGTAGTGCAGGACTGCAGGGGAGAGTCAGGGAGACGTCCTTCCAGCGAAGCTGTGAGGGAAAATGGCGCCCGTGTGCTGAGGAGATAGGCTCCGCCCCCTTCTCGGCGGACTTTTCTCCCGCTTTTTGCTGTATTCTGGCAGGGGTTAAAATACATCCATATAGCCCTGGGGGTTATATGTGATGTATTTTCGCCAGCCAAGGTGTTTCTATTGCTGCTCAGGGCGCCCCCCCCCAGCGCCCTGCACCCTCAGTAACCGGAGTGTGAAGTGTGCCTGAGGAGCAATGGCGCACAGCTGCAGTGCTGTGCGCTACCTTGGTGAAGACTGATGTCTTCTGCCGCCGATTTTCCGGACCTCTTCTTGCTTCTAGCTCTGTAAGGGGGCCGGCGGCGCGGCTCTGGGACCGGACTCCGAGGCTGGGCCTGTGTTCGGTCCCTCTGGAGCTAATGGTGTCCAGTAGCCAAGAAGCCCAAGCTGGCTGCAAGCAGGCAGGTTCGCTTCTTCTCCCCTTAGTCCCTCGATGCAGTGAGCCTGTTGCCAGCAGGTCTCACTGAAAATAAAAAACCTAAAACTAAACTTTTACTAAGAAACTCAGGAGAGCCTCCTAGAATGCACCCTTCTCGGCCGGGCACAAAAATCTAACAGAGGCTTGGAGGAGGGTCATAGGGGGAGGAGCCAGTGCACACCAGATAGTCCTAAAGCTTTACTTTTGTGCCCAGTCTCCTGCGGAGCCGCTATTCCCCATGGTCCTTACGGAGTTCCCAGCATCCACTAGGACGTCAGAGAAAGGGATATTACAGTAAAAAGTTATTTTCTAAGAATACATTCCCCCCAAAAAATGTAAACAAGACAATCTTTGTGACATAACACAGATGATCATCATACAAGCAAAGTCATGGGTTAACACAATGTGATGTTGCCAATCTATGGAAACAAAAGACAATTGTAAAAGGTGCAGACTGCAGGAAATTATGTCTACTCAAACAACTCTGAAATAAAGCTCAATTACCTACTTAGCATACATAACCTTTCTACTGCAGTTAAACTTCATTAAATAAACAGGGGTTAGGCAGAGTTAGGAGAAGAAGAAAACAGTTTACTCCTAGAACAAACAGAGTTTCAACGCGGTGTGGCAAATGCTTTTGCCTGTAGAAAACCCATAATACTGGGCAGCTTTGTTTGTAGACTGGAATATAAAATTAAGATAGGACACATCACTTTTCAAATCTTATGGGCCCTACACACTTGTCGCCCCGCCGCCGAGCTGCCAGATGGCAGAGATTGTCCATATTGGCCTGCATGCATAAGCGACCCAGCACCAACGATGAACAAGCGTGGGGCTGCGCATCGTTCATCATTGGTGCTTCCACACTGAACTATATAAACGAGTTCTCGTTCATTAATGAACGAGAACGTTCATATCGTTCAGTGTTATCTTCCAATGTGTAGGGCCCATTACTCTCTGCACATTTTAAATCTGCACCAACTGCTGTGCAGCGTGGTTTTACCCAGAGCCATAGTTACAGTCAGTGCCTTATTGGAGTAGCTACACTGTCCATCATCTGCATCACATCTCTTTACTACAGTTAGTAGTGAAAACAAAGCAAGTACATAGTTGCAGTTTTCAAATGGTGTTATCTAGTCACAAGGGCTTATATGTAAAACAGTACTCCTTTATTCTTCACATTAGAGCTGTCATTTTACCACCAGTAATAGTCTCCGCGTGGGCCCTTATATGACCAGTTCTGACTTCCCTATCTT
This sequence comes from Pseudophryne corroboree, assembly GCF_028390025.1. Lineage (NCBI taxonomy): Eukaryota > Metazoa > Chordata > Amphibia > Anura > Myobatrachidae > Pseudophryne > Pseudophryne corroboree. The sequence continues at coordinate 648,172,742 of NC_086444.1, read as the reverse complement.
CAGTTTTCCAAAATTAGAGAATACTTTTGTGCCTACAGCCCTTTATAAAGTCATCTGACCCCACACTTACATGCACTGTGAGGCTAAAAAATAAATAAAAACCAGTGATCGTGCTGAGCCCCAAAAAAAAAAAAAGTGGGTCCCACGGACCTCTCACTTTTAATAATTGGGGTCCTATCTGTCCTTTTCTGGGTCCCATCGGAATGAAGGTTCATGTTAATCTTATTAATTATTCAAATATAAAAACAGAATGGACTTGGACACTACGAAAGTGGTGCAAGGGGGAGAGGGGGTGACAATGCTGCTGGGCTGTGTAGCATACAGGACACTCTGCACCAGAGCTGTAACTAGACATTTCGGTGCCCTGTGGCAGAAAGTAAATTGGTGCTCCCCCTCCCACACTTTACTTTTTTTTTTTTAGGGACGTGGCTTCATCGGGAAAGAGCATGGCCACATAATAGTACCAATTCACATTACACCACACAGGTAGAGCACGTTAGACACACTGCACCAGGTAGAGCACGTTAGACACACTGCGCCAGGTAGAGCACGTTAGACACACTGCGCCAGGTAGAGCACGTTAGACACACTGCGCCAGGTAGAGCACGTTAGACACACTGCGCCAGGTAGAGCACGTTAGACACACTGCGCCAGGTAGAGCACGTTAGACACACTGCGCCAGGTAGAGCACGTTACACACACTGCGCCAGGTAGAGCACGTTACACACACTGCGCCAGGTAGAGCACGTTACACACACTGCGCCAGGTAGAGCACGTTACACACACTGCGCCAGGTAGAGCACGTTATACACACTGCGCCAGTTAGAACACGTTATACACATTGCACCAGGCAGAGCACGTTTTACACATTGCGCCAGTTAGAGTTCTATACACATTGCGCCAGGTAGAGCATGTTATACACATTTTATATGGTAGCAGGGAGTAGGGACAGAGCGAGGCACCAGGAGAGGACAGAGGCACAGGGAGGGGGACAGAGGCACCAGGGAGTAGGGGACAGAGGTAGCAGGAGAGAGTGCAGCCTGGAACCCCCATTGGGGAGCACCACCGTACCAACACCCTCCAGGGACCAGGCCCTCACCGCGTACCTGTAAAAAGAGCACTCCGGGCTCTTCCATGGATACTGCCAGCAGCAGCAGAGCCAAGCCAGGGAGAATAGTCCGGGGATCGGCATGAGGCCTACACTGCCAGCCTGGAGTCAGAGGATGCGGCCAGGGGGAGCGGAAAATGTGGAGGGGGCGGCCGCCTGGGTGGGGAGGGAGAAGAGGGGAATCAGCAGGGAGAGCGGCGGCATCCAGCCGGGGGCACAGGTACCGAACTGCCCCCACCTATACAGCAGCGGAGTCAGCCGGGCAGGTGTCCAGTCGGCTGCCAGGGAGCAGTGGTTGAGTCACAGCCACACTACTTGCGGAGGGAGGGCACCTGCAGCCGCTATTCATGGGGGTGGGGGGGCATGCAGAGCTGGGGGTGGGGGGAGGGCGGGAGATCATACTCTTCATGGTCTCCGCCTCTTCCAAGTTCCTCCCTCTGTTGTTGTGGAGACCGGACTGACTGACTGCACAGGACAGCTCTGCCGGTTACAGCGCATCCTGAGGGACCCAGCGTTTTTTTGTGTCCCCACCATCAATTCTGGGGTAAAATACGCACCATAGCGCGTTTTTTTGATCACTGAAAAATTAATATATAGCATAAAACATACCCATAGTCATCAATCAGGTGAGATCCTATAACCACTACACTCAGTTCAAAGTTGTCCGATTCTGCTTTGATGCCAAACATAATAGGAGCCAGCTTGGAGTAATCTGCCCTGTTGCAGGTAGCCACACATACTCGAAGTTTTCTTTGGTTTGCTTTCTTCTCCATGACAACTTTCTGCCTTGATAGTGTTTCAAAATAAAGTGCCTACAAAACACAGCAGACATGAAGGTTTAAGAAATTATACCACAATTTAAAACAAAACTTAACCTATAAGCGTCAATACAATACATTATAGGGTCTATTTAGAGAGAGAGAGAGAGAGAGAGAGAGAGAGAGAGAGAGAGAGAGAGAGAGAGAGAGAGAGAGGGGGGAGAGACTATCATCTCCCAACTGCCATGTTACAGGCTGTTTGGAAATGTGACAGGTGTGGCTGGTAGTTTATCTATTTCCCCTTTATCACTCTCCATGACTTAGTACATAGACCAGTGTTTTTCAACCGCCGTGCTGCGGCACACTAGTGTGCCGCCAGTGGTTCTCAGATGTGCCGCCACAGTTGCCTGATGCCTAGCCGCCGACTATCTGGTTTTGACTGCGCTGGCCTGTAACCTATGATACGCAGCGTGACTCGTCACACATACCATGTCCTGCCCGCCCGCTAACCTGCCCGCTGTCTCACCTCCGGCTGCATACACTGCAGATGCGAAGGCAGGGAGAGGGAAATATGAACTGCCCGCTCTCACCCCGTGCTGCTCCTTGCTTCTCCGGCTGCATAAACTTCAGCGCCTGAGGCAGGGAGAGTGAAACATGAGCCTCATATCCACTGACTCCCAGGTAGGAGCCAGTGAATTTGTATTTATTTAATTGCTGTGGGAGTCAGTGTGTGGAAATACTGTTGGGGTGCAATGTGTGGTATTACTGTGTGTGTGTGTGTGTGTGTGGGGGGGGGGGCATGTGTGGTATTACTGTGGGGGGCCATGTGTGGTATTGCTGTGGGGGGGGGGGGGGACACAATGTGTGGAATTACTGCAGAGGCCAATGCATTTGTTTAATTACTGTGGGGGCCAATGTGTGTGTGTGTGTGTGTGTTTCCCCCCCCCCCCATGGGAGCCAATGTGTGGGTTTTTTTCTTCTTTTTTTTGGGGGGGGGGGGGGGGGGGATGGTGTGCCTTGGCAATTTAAAAATCTTGGTCGGTGTGCCGCGACTTGAAAAAGGTTGAAAATCACTGACATAGACCCTTAAATGTGAAATTTGAAAGACATTCTAACAAATGTGCACTTACACGTGTATGTTTTGTTTATTCCACAAGAATCGTAGCATGCACTGGCACCTTAAGGTCAGAAGAATTCTCTAGAAAGCCCTGAAAGCTTGCAATGAACACCAGTATAATGGGTTCTTCAAATGGCAAAAATTATTAATTACTCCACAGTAGCTACGTCATAGCTTTTTCTATTGGCTAACAATACAATTTCTCACGGTTTACAATTGCCATTTTCTACATACAAACAAGATTAGAGTTATTAAATAAGTATTGTAAGCATTTCAACATTAGTTTTTCCCATTTGTAATGGAACGATGATTCATTTGATTAAAAGTTAATATGTCAAGAATGAAAGCATTTGCAATCCACACCCAAGATTAAATGTTTATATAGGATTAAGCTATGGCGTCATACAAAGTCATGTTCTGTGGAAAACGGCTGGCACTGCCCAGGGTGCACTTCAATAACTAAATACAATTACGCTTTGAGAAACAGCAGCCACTTTTGAAAATTTTGACTGTATAATGATATCATAATAGGAATAAAAATAAGAATTTACTTACCGATAATTCTATTTCTCGTAGTCCGTAGTGGATGCTGGGGACTCCGTCAGGACCATGGGGATTAGCGGCTCCGCAGGAGACAGGGCACAAAAGTAAAAGCTTTAGGATCAGGTGGTGTGCACTGGCTCCTCCCCCTATGACCCTCCTCCAAGCCTCAGTTAGGATACTGTGCCCGGACGAGCGTACACAATAAGGAAGGATTTTGAATCCCGGGTAAGACTCATACCAGCCACACCAATCACACTGTACAACCTGTGATCTGAACCCAGTTAACAGCATGATAACAGCGGAGCCTCTGAAAAGATGGCTCACAACAATAATAACCCGATTTTTGTAACAATAACTATGTACAAGTATTGCAGACAATCCGCACTTGGGATGGGCGCCCAGCATCCACTACGGACTACGAGAAATAGAATTATCGGTAAGTAAATTCTTATTTTCTCTGACGTCCTAAGTGGATGCTGGGGACTCCGTCAGGACCATGGGGATTATACCAAAGCTCCCAAACGGGCGGGAGAGTGCGGATGACTCTGCAGCACCGAGTGAGAGAACTCCAGGTCCTCCTCAGCCAGGGTGTGCCCCTGACCAAGTAGCAGCTCGGCAAAGTTGTAAAGCCGAGACCCCTCGGGCAGCCGCCCAAGATGAGCCCACCTTCCTTGTGGAATGGGCATTTACATATTTTGGCTGTGGCAGGCCTGCCACAGAATGTGCAAGCTGAATTGTACTACACATCCAACTAGCAATCGTCTGCTTAGAAGCAAGAGCACCCAGTTTGTTGGGTGCATACAGGATAACAGCAAGTCAGTTTTCCTGACTCCAGCCGTCCTGGAAACCTATATTTTCAGGGCCCTGACAACATCTAGCAACTTGGAGTCCTCCAAGTTCCTAGTAGCCGCAGGTACCACAATAAGCTGGTTCAGGTGAAACGCTGACACCACCTTAGGGAGAAACTGGGGACGAGTCCGCAGCTCTGCCCTGTCCGAATGGACAATCAGATATGGGCTTTTGTGAGACAAAGCCGCCAATTCTGACACTCGCCTGGCCGAGGCCAGGGCCAACATCATGGTCACTTTCCATGTGAAATATTTCAATTCCACAGATTTGAGCGGTTTAAACCAATGTGATTTGAGGAATCCCAGAACTACGTTGAGATCCCACAGTGCCACTGGAGGCACAAAAGGGGGTTGTATATGCAGTACTCCCTTGACAAACTTCTGGACTTCAGGAACTGAAGCCAATTCTTTCTGGAAGAAAATCGACAGGGCCGAAATTTGAACCTTAATGGACCCCAATTTGAGGCCCATAGACACTCCTGTTTGCAGGAAATGCAGGAATCGACCGAGTTGAAATTTCTTCGTGGGGCCTTCCTGGCCTCACACCACGCAACATATTTTCGCCACATGTGGTGATAATGTTGTGCGGTCACCTCCTTCCTGGCTTTGACCAGGGTAGGAATGACCTCTTCCGGAATGCCTTTTTCCCTTAGGATCCGGCGTTCAACCGCCATGCCGTCAAACGCAGCCGCGGTAAGTCTTGGAACAGACATGGTACTTGCTGAAGCAAGTCCCTTCTTAGCGGCAGAGGCCATGAGTCCTCTGTGAGCATCTCTTGAAGTTCCGGGTACCAAGTCCTTCTTGGCCAATCCGGAGCCACGAGTATAGTTCTTACTCCTCTACGTCTTATAATTCTCAGTACCTTAGGTATGAGAAGCAGAGGAGGGAACACATACACCGACTGGTACACCCACGGTGTTACCAGAACGTCCACAGCTATTGCCTGAGGGTCTCTTGACCTGGCGCAATACCTGTCCAGTTTTTTGTTCAGGCGGGACGCCATCATGTCCACCTTTGGTCTTTCCCAACGGTTCACAATCATGTGGAAGACTTCCCGATGAAGTCCCCACTCTCCCGGGTGGAGGTCGTGCTGAGGAAGTCTGCTTCCCAGTTGTCCACTCCCGGAATGAACACTGCTGACAGTGCTAACACATGATTTTCCGCCCCCTGCTTCTTGTGCCGCCCAGTCTGTTTACGTGGGCGACTGCCGTGATGTTGTCCCACTGGATCAATACCGGCTGACCTTGAAGCAGAGGTCTTGCTAAGCTTAGAGCCTTGTAAATTGCTCTTAGCTCCAGTATATTTATGTGGAGAGAAGTCTCCAGACTTGATCACACTCCCTGGAAATTTTTTCCTTGTGTGACTGCTCCCCAGCCTTTCAGGCTGGCATCCGTGGTCACCAGGACCCAGTCCTGAATGCCGAATCTGTGGCCCTTTAGTAGATGAGCACTCTGCAGCCACCACAGAAGAGACACCCTTGTCCTTGGAGACAGGGTTATCCGCTGATGCATCTGAAGATGCGATCCGGACCATTTTTCCAGCAGATCCCACTGAAAAGTTCTTGCGTGAAATCTGCCGAATGGAATCGCTTCGTAAGAAGCCACCATTTTTCCCAGGACCCTTGTGCAATGATGCACTGACACTTTTCCTGGTTTTAGGAGGTTCCTGACTAGCTCGGATAACTCCCTGGCTTTCTCCTCCGGGAGAAACACCTTTTTCTGGACTGTGTCCAGAATCATCCCTAGGAACAGCAGACGTGTCGTCGGAGACAGCTGCGATTTTGGAATATTTAGAATCCACCCGTGCTGTCGTAGAACTACTTGAGATAGTGCTACTCCGACCTCCAACTGTTCTCTGGACCTTGCCCTTATCAGGAGATCGTCCAAGTAAGGGATAATTAAGACGCCTTTTCTTTGAAGAAGAATCATCATTTCGGCCATTACCTTGGTAAAGACCCGGGGTGCCGTGGACAATCCAAACGGCAGCGTCTGAAACTGATAGTGACAGTTTTGTACCACGAACCTGAGGTACCCTTGGTGAGAAGGGCAAATTGGGACATGGAGGTAAGCATCCTTGATGTCCAGGGACACCATATAGTCCCCTTCTTCCTGGTTCGCTATCACTGCTCTGAGTGACTCCATCTTGATTTGAACCTTTGTATGTAAGTGTTCAAATATTTCAGATTTAGAATAGGTCTCACCGAGCCGTCTGGCTTCAGTACCACAATATAGTGTGGAATAATACCCCTTTCCTTGTTGTAGGAGGGGTACTTTGATTATCACCTGCTGGGAATACAGCTTGTGAATTGTTTCCAATACTGCCTCCCTGTCGGAGGGAGACGTTGGTAAAGCAGACTTCAGGAACCTGCGAGGGGGAGACGTCTCGAATCTCCAATCTGTACCCCTGGGATACTACTTGTAGGATCCAGGGGTCCACTTGCGAGTGAGCCCACTGCGCGCTGAAACTCTTGAGACGACCCCCCACCACAGCTGAGTCCGCTTGTACGGCCCCAGCGTCATGCTGAGGACTTGGCAAAAGCGGTGGAGGGCTTCTGTTCCTGGGAATGGGCTGCCTGCTGCAGTCTTCTTCCCTTTCCTCTATCCCTGGGCAGATATGACTGGCCTTTTGCCTGCTTGCCCTTATGGGGACGAAAGGACTGAGGCTGAAAAGACGGTGTCTTTTTCTGCTGAGATGTGACTTGGGGTAAAAAAGGTGGATTTTCCAGCTGTTGCCGTGGCCACCAGGTCCGATGGACCCACCCCAAATAACTCCTCCCCTTTATACGGCAATACTTCCATGTGCCGTTTGGAATCTGCATCACCTGACCACTGTCGTGTCCATAAACATCTTCTGGCAGATATGGACATCGCACTTACTCTTGATGCCAGAGTGTCTATAGTCAATAAAATACTGTCCCTGTCAAGGGTATCAATATTTTCAGTCAGGGAATCCGACCAAGCCACCCCAGCGCTGCACATCCAGGCTGAGGCGATCGCTGGTCGCAGTATAACACCAGTATGTGTGTATATACTTTTTAGGATATTTTCCAGCCTCCTATCAGCTGGCTCCTTGAGGGCGGCCGTATCTGGAGACTGTAACGCCACTTGTTTTGATAAGCGTGTGAGCGCCTTATCCACCCTAAGGGGTGTTTCCCAACGCGCCCTAACTTCTGGCGGGAAAGGGTATAACGCCAATAATTTTCTATCGGGGAAAACCCACGCATCATCACACACTTCATTTAATTTATCTGATTCAGGAAAAACTACAGGTAGTTTTTTCACACCCCACATAATACCCTCTTTTGTGGTACTTGTAGAATCAGAAATATGTAACACCTCCTTCATTGCCCTTAACATGTAACGTGTGGCCCAAATGGAAAATACGTTTGTTTCTTCACCGTCGACACTGGAGTCAGTGTCCGTGTCTGTGTCGACCGACTGAGGTAAATGGGCGTTTTAAAGCCCCTGACGGTGTTTGAGACGCCTGGACAGGTACTAATTGGTTTGCCGGCCGTCTCATGTCGTCAACCGACCTTGCAGCGTGTTGACATTATCACGTAATTCCCTAAATAAGCCATCCATTCCGGTGTCGACTCCCTAGAGAGTGACATCACCATTACAGGCAATTGCTCCGCCTCCTCACCAACATCGTCCTCATACATGTCGACACACACGTACCGACACACAGCACACACACAGGGAATGCTCTGATAGAGGACAGGACCCCACTAGCCCTTTGGGGAGACAGAGGGAGAGTTTGCCAGCACACACCAAAAACGCTATAATTATACAGGGACAACCTTTATATAAGTGTTTTTCCCTTATAGCATTTTAATATATATAGTCATATCGCCAAATAAGTGCCCCCCCTCTCTGTTTTAACCCTGTTTCTGTAGTGCAGTGCAGGGGAGAGCCTGGGAGCCTTCCCACCAGCATTTCTGTGAGGGAAAATGGCGCTGTGTGCTGAGGAGAATAGGCCCCGCCCCCTTTTCGGCGGGCTTCTTCTCCCGTTTTTCTGAGACCTGGCAGGGGTTAAATACATCCATATAGCTCCCAGGGGCTATATGTGATGTATTTTTAGCCAGAATAAGGTACTATCATTGCTGCCCAGGGCGCCCCCCCCCAGCGCCCTGCACCCTCAGTGACCGCTGCTATGAAGTGTGCTGACAACAATGGCGCACAGCTGCAGTGCTGTGCGCTACCTTATGAAGACTGAAAAGTCTTCTGCCGCCGGTTTCTGGACCTCTTCACTTTTCGGCATCTGCAAGGGGGTCGGCGGCGCGGCTCCGGGACGAACCCCAGGGTGAGACATGTGTTCCGACTCCCTCTGGAGCTAATGGTGTCCAGTAGCCTAAGAAGCCAATCCATCCTGCACGCAGGTGAGTTCACTTCTCTCCCCTAAGTCCCTCGATGCAGTGAGCCTGTTGCCAGCAGGACTCACTGAAAATAAAAAACCTAACAAAACTTTTACTCTAAGCAGCTCTTTAGGAGAGCCACCTAGATTGCACCCTTCTCGGCCGGGCACAAAAATCTAACTGAGGCTTGGAGGAGGGTCATAGGGGGAGGAGCCAGTGCACACCACCTGATCCTAAAGCTTTTACTTTTGTGCCCTGTCTCCTGCGGAGCCGCTAATCCCCATGGTCCTGACGGAGTCCCCAGCATCCACTTAGGACGTCAGAGAAATGTTAAATAATTATACAAGCACACAATACATTATCCTTTTTGACTGACATCCTCCAATTGGGTCAGAATTCACCTTGCACCTCATAGGTCAGTTGTTCTATATCCACTATTGTTAAAAACATATTATAGAAAAAAATTGTGCTTATTAGCTTAAAGTACATAGAAAGGTAAGAGAGCATTATGGTATATAAAATGCAATTTGTTTACCCCACAAGAATCATGTAATTTGTACCTTTTGTTTATACAAGGTTATAAAAAGTTAATGACAGAATAATTTAATGTTGTGAAATAGAATATTGTATTGTTTACGTGTAACTTTCATTTAACAGGCTGCGTTTAAAAAAATGAAAGTTATGAGCCGATTGGTTAGTACTCGATCTCTCTCCAAGCTTTGATAAATCTCCCCCATAGTGTATTATCTGTGACAGAACCATTTTGATCTTTGAGTATTATTTAAAAAGTTCATAGATAAAATAAAATGTCTGATATCGATGGAGATTTTATAGAATAAACACGGTATAATATTATATGGGTAGGACATTCACAAATAGTGGGCAAAACAAGTAAGAACCCCCAATAATATCAGTTAATATTGAACTGTACAGGGAAGACGGGATGATGGTGGTCTGCAGCACCAGTTTTCAACTGGAAAGTTGTTAAATGACATTCCCGATCTACTCTGTGGTCCATTGTCGGATCTCTTTGCGACACTGACCTCTCAAAAGTTGAAACGGATATAGGTACTACAACTTAATGGGGATTCTTGACACTACAGAATTCTCAAACAGTTTTTTAAGGAAATGACTGATCAGGCCAAGGATTTAATCTGCAGTTGATTGCAATGTTTTTCCATGCACTTCTAATCAATGCACATGCAGTTAGCAAATTATGTTCTTCCATAGGATCAACTTAGACACTGTTCTCTATTAAATATTAGCAAGTTGAGCTAGAAATAGTCACAGACGCATTTCGTCCAATCAGACTAGTTGAAACATGTGGGTGTGGCCAGCAGAGATGCAATTGCAGCTAATCCTGGAGGTCCAAGAGACAAGCGTGGATTGCAGACAGACACGAGGGTCACTGGTTTCCATGCGAGGATGGGGTATTTTTGCCTTATTCATGCGCTATTTGTATATATCACATCGTCCTATGCAGTTTTATGCTTTGGAGTGAAGTTTTCATTTTGATAAAACGATCTTCACTATTGTGCGCAACCCATTATTTACCTATATTATATACTAGTATTTGTTTGTGGCTTCCCTAAGGAAGATGTCTGTTATTGCTCAGCAGAACTAATTTTACAAAGACGATCATGCCATTTAATATTGTGATGTATATTTTATATTGTACAAGTTGATCAGTAAATTTATTTGTAAACAATATTTGCAGTTTTTCCTTAAGGGACTAACACAAAAAGATGCTTAGGGCTACTTGAGAGCAATCCACGTAAAAATGCCCATGGGATAAGCAGCTGGTCCTGAGATTTACCCCTGCAGCCCTGAGTGTTTGCGCCTAAGACTTGTTGATCGTTATAGCGAAGTAGACGCTTACAGGAAACTGCAGGCGCTTGAATTGAAAAGGACAATTGTTGGGTATAACAAGTGGTCTACGTGGTATAAAACACAATCTCATCTGTGCCACATCCCGTTAGAAACTCGCCCTCAATTAGGTTCTTCTGCAGAGTAGTCACTTTAAGTTGGGTTCTGTTGCATAACTTGGGCAGAGCCAAGTTCCGTAGTTACATACATGATCAGAACACCAACTTTCAGTGCCCTGAGTGTCAAGAGTCATACCCTGATGTCATGTCATACCTCTGTTTCTTTCTAGTTCACTAAGCTATACAATAGTGAAAAAGTGATCCAAATTCTACCAGTAGTTTTTGTGTGATGCTGGAGCGAATAGACAAACCAAAATCCCGTGAAAATTTTTTTTTAGCCTCCATAGTTCATAAACAGTCCCTAGAATGATGTCTCTCAAGAAAAAAAAAATGATGTTGATATATACATATTTACAGTTTTATTATATGTATATAACAAATAAAATGTCAAACCAGCATTAAATTAATTCACAAGACCACATACTTTATTGCTACAGTACATAATAACAATAATAAAATCTATAGCTTTGCAAACAATATTCCTAGCAAAGATATAAACTGCAACAAAGGGATCATTAAAAGGCAATTTTGTTTCCTTTAAACAGCACACATTAGATTATTGCAACTGTTATAAAACAAACATTCCTGGATATAGCAGTGGATCATAAAAGTGTCATGTCCAGAACTTGACATGGGTACAGTCCTATTTATACTTGTAGGTATAGCAGATCTACAGTTGACAGTGAATAGGTCAGCATAAGTTTATTATGGGTTGTTTTTTGTATGTTTGGTTTGTATGTTTCATCACCAATTATACTCCTTTCAGAAATCCTCCAAAAACCAAAATCCCGGGTCGACAACCTTGCAATTGACCTGGGTTTTTACCGGGTCTTTCGTCCCGAGTAAACAACCCGGGTAAAGTGTGAATGGTGCGACCCGGGAATTTACTCCAAGGTCGCATCTAGATGCCTCTGATTGGTGTTTACAGCCTGGAGGGGGTGGGGCTGCCTGGAGGGGGTGTTCGCCAGCTGCTGCTGTCCGTGCTGCAGTATGTAGTAGAAGCAGCCTAGCAACAGAGACACGGCCGTTATGGTGAGGTCTGATGGCTGGTGCGTAACATGTATGTATGTGTGTGTGTATCAGTTTGGCATGTGTGTGTAAATGACATGTATGTGTGTGTTTGAGTGTGACATAAGTATGTGTAAGTTGTGTGTAAGACATGTATGTGTGACGTATGTATGACAGGTGACATGATAGTAGCTTGGTCTACCCTGGCTTGCAGAATGCCAGGGCAGACCAGACTTATGTCTGAAAGGGGTCAGCCAGGCTATTTCCCAGGTCTCAGGTTTAGTGTGAAAGGGGTCTCCAGCAAAAACCCGGGATTTTTCGGAGGTGAAAAACCCGGGACTGAGCAGGGAAATTCCCGGGTCGTTTGTCTGAAAGGGGTATAAGTGGTAACGTAGACCCTCATGCGCTAGATTCACTCGCCATGTTGTGTGTAAGGTGCCTCGATCAGATACCACTGCGCTCGGCACAGGTTACTATTCCCAATCGTGCTCCATGTGGATGGGAAACGAAACATGCAATAGTTGCCCCCTTCCCTCAAAAAATAAGAATTTACTTACCGATAATTCTATTTCTCGGAGTCCGTAGTGGATGCTGGGGTTCCTGAAAGGACCATGGGGAATAGCGGCTCCGCAGGAGACAGGGCACAAAAAGTAAAGCTTTAGGATCAGGTGGTGTGCACTGGCTCCTCCCCCTATGACCCTCCTCCAAGCCTCAGTTAGGATACTGTGCCCGGACGAGCGTACACAATAAGGAAGGATTTTGAATCCCGGGTAAGACTCATACCAGCCACACCAATCACACTGTACAACCTGTGATCTGAACCCAGTTAACAGTATGATAACAGCGGAGCCTCTGAAAAGATGGCTCACAACAATAATAACCCGATTTTTGTAACTATGTACAAGTAATGCAGATAATCCGCACTTGGGATGGGCGCCCAGCATCCACTACGGACTCCGAGAAATAGAATTATCGGTAAGTAAATTCTTATTTTCTCTATCGTCCTAGTGGATGCTGGGGTTCCTGAAAGGACCATGGGGATTATACCAAAGCTCCCAAACGGGCGGGAGAGTGCGGATGACTCTGCAGCACCGAATGAGAGAACTCCAGGTCCTCCTTAGCCAGGGTATCAAATTTGTAGGATTTTACAAACGTGTTTGCCCCTGACTAAATAGCCGCTCGGCAAAGTTGTAAAGCCGAGACCCCTCGGGCAGCCGCCCAAGATGAGCCCACCTTCCTTGTGGAATGGGCATTTACATATTTTGGCTGTGGCAGGCCTGCCACAGAATGTGCAAGCTGAATTGTATTACACATCCAACTAGCAATAGTCTGCTTAGAAGCAAGAGCACCCAGTTTGTTGGGTGCATACAGGATAACAGCAAGTCAGTTTTCCTGACTCCAGCCGTCCTGGAACCTATACTTTCAGGGCCCTGACAACATCCAGCAACTTGGAGTCCTCCAAGTCCCTAGTAGGCGCAAGGCACCACAATAAGCTGGTTCAGGTGAAACACTGACACCACCTTAGGGAGAGAACTGGGGACGAGTCCGCAGCTCTGCCCTGTCCGAATGGACAAACAGATATGGGCTTTTTTGAGAAAAAACCCACCAATTTGACACTCGCCTGGCCCAGGCCAGGGCCAAGAGCATGGTCACTTTTCATGTGAGATGCTTCAAATCCACAGATTTGACTGGTTTTAAACCAATGTGATTTGAGGAATCCCAGAACTACGTTGAGATCCCACAGTGCCACTGGAGGCACAAAAGGGGGTTGTATATGCAATACTCCCTTGACAAACTTCTGGACTTCAGGAACTGAAGCCAATTCTTTCTGGAAGAAAATCGACAGGGCCGAAATTTGAACCTTAATGGGCCCCAATTTGAGGCCCATAGACACTCCTGTTTGCAGGAAACGCAGGAATCGACCGAGTTGAAATTTCTTCGTGGGGCCTTCCTGGCCTCACACCACGCAACATATTTTCGCCACATGTGGTGATAATGTTGTGCGGTCACCTCCTTCCTGGCTTTGACCAGGGTAGGAATGACCTCTTCCGGAATGCCTTTTTTCCTTAGGATCCGGCGTTCCACCGCCATGCCGTCAAACGCAGCTGCGGTAAGTCTTGGAACAGACATGGTACTTGCTGAAGCAAGTCCCTTCTTAGCGGCAGAGGCCATAAGTCCTCTGTGAGCATCTCTTGAAGTTCCGGGTACCAAGTCCTTCTTGGCCAATCCGGAGCCATGAGTATAGTTCTTACTCCTCTACGTCTTATAATTCTCAGTACCTTAGGTATGAGAAGCAGAGGAGGGAACACATACACCGACTGGTACACCCACGGTGTTACCAGAACGTCCACAGCTATTGCCTGAGGGTCTCTTGACCTGGCGCAATACCTGTCCCGTTTTTTGTTCAGACGGGACGCCATCATGTCCACCTTTGGTATTTCCCAACGGTTCACCATCATGTGGAAAAACTTCCCGATGAAGTTTCCACTCTCCCGGGTGGAGGTCGTGCCTGCTGAGGAAGTCTGCTTCCCAGTTTCCACTCCCGGAATGAAACACTGCTGACAGTGCTATCACATGATTTTCCGCCCAGCGAAAAGTCCTTGCAGTTTTTGCCATTGCCCTCCTGCTTCTTGTGCCGCCCTGTCTGTTTACGTGGGCGACTGCCGTGATGTTTTTCCCACTGGATCAATACCGGCTGACCTTGAAGCAGAGGTCTTGCTAAGCTTAGAGCATTATGAATTTACCCTTAGCTCCAGTATATTTATGTGGAGAAAAGTCTCCAGACTTGATCACACTCCCTGGAAATTTTTTTTTTTTTCCTTGTGTGACTGCTCCCCAGCCTCTCGGGCTGGCCTCCGTGGTCACCAGCATCCAATCCTGAATGCCGAATCTGCGGCCCTCTAGAAGATGAGCACTCTGTAACCACCACAGGAGAGACACCCTTGTCCTTGGATATAGGGTTATCCGCTGATGCATCTGAAGATGCGATCCGGACCATTTGTCCAGCAGATCCCACTGAAAAGTTCTTGCGTGAAATCTGCCGAATGGAATTGCTTCGTAGGAAGCCACCATTTTTACCAGGACCCTTGTGCAATGATGCACTGACACTTTTCCTGGTTTTAGGAGGTTCTTGACTAGCTCGGATAACTCCCTGGCTTTCTCATCCGGGAGAAACACCTTTTTCTGGACTGTGTCCAGAATCATCCCTAGGCACAGCAGACGTGTCGTCAGGATCAGCTGCGATTTTGGAATATTTAGAATCCATCCGTGCTGTTGTAGCAGTATCCGAGATAGTGCTACTCCGACCTCCAACTGTTCCCTGGACTTTGCCCTTATCAGGAGATCGTCCAAGTAAGGGGTAATTAAGATGCCTTTTCTTCGAAGAAGAATCATCATTTCGGCCATTACCTTGGTAAAGACCCGGGGTGCCGTGGACAATCCAAACGGCAGCGTCTGAAACTGACAGTGACAGTTCTATACCACGAACCTGAGGTACCCTTAGTGAGAAGGGCAAATTTGGGACATGGAGGTAAGCATCCCTGATGTCCCGGGACACTATATAGTCCCCTTCTTCCTGGTTCGTTATCACTGCTCTGAGTGACTCCATCTTGATTTGAACCTTTGTAAGTGTTCAAATTTTTTTAGATTTAGAATAGGTCTCATCTAGCCTTCTGGCTTCAGTACCACAATATAGTGTGGAATAATACCCCTTTCCTTGTTGTAGGAGGGGTAATTTGATTATCACCTGCTGGGAATACAGCTTGTGAATTTTTTCCCATACTGCCTCCTTGTCGGAGGGATACCTTGGTAAAGCAGACTTCAGGAGCCTGCGAGGGGGAAACGTTTCGACATTCCAATCTGTACCCCTGGGATACTACTTGTAGGATCCAGGGGTCCTGTACGGTCCCAGCGTCATGCTGAGAGCTTGGCAGAAGCGGTGGAAGGCTTCTGTTCCTGGGAATGGGCTGCCTGCTGCAGTCTTCTTCCCTTTCCTCTATCCCTGGGCAAATATGACTCTTATAGGGACGAAAGGACTGAGGCTGAAAAGACGGTGTCTTTTTCTGCAGAGATGTGACTTAGGGTAAAAACGGTGGATTTTCCAGCAGTTGCCGTGGCCACCAGGTCCGATGGACCGACCCCAAATAACTCCTCTTCCTTTATACGGCAATACACCTTTGTGCCGTTTGGAATCTGCATCACCTGACCACTGTCGTGTCCATAAACATCTTCTGGCAGATATGGACATCGCACTTACTCTTGATGCCAGAGTGCAAATATCCCTCTGTGCATCTCGCATATATAGAAATGCATCCTTTAAATGCTCTATAGTCAATAAAATACTGTCCCTGTCAAGGGTATCAATATTTTTAGTCAGGGAATCCGACCAAGCCACCCCAGCTCTGCACATCCAGGCTGAGGCGATCGCTGGTCGCAGTATAACACCAGTATGTGTGTATATACTTTTATATGATATTTTCCAGCCTCCTGTCAGCTGGCTCCTTGAGGACGGCCCTATCTATAGACGGTACCGCCACTTGTTTTGATAAGCGTGTGAGCGCCTTATCCACCCTAAGGGGTGTTTCCCAACGCGCCCTAACTTCTGGCGGGAAAGGGTATACCGCCAATAATTTTCTATCGGGGGGAACCCACGCATCATCACACACTTCATTTAATTTATCTGATTCAGGAAAAACTACAGGTAGTTTTTTCACATCCCACATAATACCCTCTTTTGTGGTACTTGTAGTATCAGAAATATGTAACACCTCCTTCATTGCCCTTAACGTGTGGCCCTAATAAGGAATACGTTTGTTTATTCACCGTCGACACTGGATTCAGTGTCCGTGTCTGTGTCTGTGTCGACCGACTAAGGTAAACGGGCGTTTTAAAACCCCTGACGGTGTTTTTGAGACGTCTGGACCGGTACTAATTGTTTGTCGGCCGTCTCATGTCGTCAACCGACCTTGCAGCGTGTTGACATTTTCACGTAATTCCCTAAATAAGCCATCCATTCCGGTGTCGACTCCCTAGAGAGTGACATCACCATTACAGGCAATTGCTCCGCCTCCTCACCAACATCGTCCTCATACATGTCGACACACACGTACCGACACACAGCACACACACAGGGAATGCTCTGATAGAGGACAGGACCCACTAGCCCTTTGGAGAGACAGAGGGAGAGTTTGCCAGCACACACCAAAAAACGCTATAATTATATAGGGACAACCTTATATAAGTGTTTTCCCTTATAGCATCTTTTTATATATTTCTAACGCCAAATTAGTGCCCCCCCCTCTCTGTTTTAACCCTGTTTCTGTAGTGCAGTGCAGGGGAGAGCCTGGGAGCCTTCCCTCCAGCCTTTCTGTGAGGGAAAATGGCGCTGTGTGCTGAGGAGATAGGCCCCGCCCCTTTTTCGGCGGGCTCGTCTCCCGCTCTTCAACGGATTCTGGCAGGGGTTAAATATCTCCATATAGCCCCCGGAGGCTATATGTGAGGTATTTTTTGCCAAAAAATAGGTTTACATTGCCTCCCAGGGCGCCCCCCTCCCAGCGCCCTGCACCCTCAGTGACTGCCGTGTGAAGTGTGCTGAGAGCAATGGCGCACAGCTGCAGTGCTGTGCGCTACCTTAAGAAGACTGAGGAGTCTTCTGCCGCCGATTCTGGACCTTCTTCTCTTTTCAGCATCTGCAAGGGGGCCGGCGGCGAGGCTCCGGTGACCATCCAGGCTGTACCTGTGATCGTCCCTCTGGAGCTAATGTCCAGTAGCCAAAGAAGCCAATCCATCCTGCACGCAGGTGAGTTCACTTCTTCTCCCCTAAGTCCCTCGTTGCAGTGATCCTGTTGCCAGCAGGACTCACTGTAAAATAAAAAACCTAAGCTAAACTTTTCTAAGCAGCTCTTTAGGAGAGCCACCTAGATTGCACCCTTCTCGGCCGGGCACAAAAATCTAACTGAGGCTTGGAGGAGGGTCATAGGGGGAGGAGCCAGTGCACACCACCTGATCCTAAAGCTTTACTTTTTGTGCCCTGTCTCCTGCGGAGCCGCTATTCCCCATGGTCCTTTCAGGAACCCCAGCATCCACTAGGACGATAGAGAAAAACACATGTGTCGACCATTGTCATGTCAACCATATGGTGTTGACCTACTGTCTATCTATAGTCCGGATCCCCGTATGGAGTGCCCTACTTGTTTTGCTTTTAAATGTCAATTTAAAAGTTACTTTATAACTCCCTTCAATATTCCAGCTTGATGGCCACAAATATGTAAATACAGTTCCTTAGGTGTGTATGCTGCTGAAAACTCAGTTTCATAAATGTGGGTAAATATGCCATCATACACCCCACCACCAAGGGTGGAGTTCTTGTTATCCAAAATACAACAGATTATTGTATAAAATGAACGAAACAACTTGGTGACAGCTGATCATCTAGAGATCCAACAGCTAAATTCAAAGTGAACAAATAGTGAAGATGGTGGGTGGGCGTGCATTAAAGAGGCATACAGGGAGTAGCTATGCTACGGAGGTCACCAGCCTCCCCTACATCTGACCCACCTTCCAGGAATGACAGAGCCAGTCATGGGGCTGCCCCACATTTATCCCCACATCCGTAAATCAGAAGATATGGCTCCCTAGACCAGAGGCTGGCTCTCCACTGCTCAGCAGTATCCTTCCTTCATCTGAGCTGCCGCCCCGCTGCCACCCAACCGCCTGGCACCATTTTAAAGCTCAAGTGACACAATATGCAACTCTCTCCAATAGATGATGCAGTGGTACGAAATGCCCTGCTAGCTCCAGCGAGCCAGTGGAAGGAACAATAGAAACCGCAGACACGCGCCCCCTAGATCTGGAATCAGGATGAGCATATATTTTCAATACGTCTCATTCATCAAAATACGCATAAGACATTTTTTAAAGCGTGCCTGTCATTTCAATGTCATGTCATGTCAACCTTAATCCAGTCACTGGACCACACTGTCATACAAAATGGCAGCTTCCATACAGACTGATCAACAACTTATCAGGAACGTTCTACACAGAAATCCAAGTCCCTGTCATTCTAAGCAGGATGTAGTCATAATGTTGACATTAACAATGTAGTGTCGGCATGTGCAGAATGTCGACAAGTGACATATTGACATTACACATGGACCAGCAGCAGAGGGTTAGGCAGAGGTTGGGGAAGTTAGGTGTTAGGATTAGTCATACTTTCCACCAGTAGCATGACCGGATCAGCTAGAAGTCATTATCTGGCCACCAGATCTGGAGCTGCTGGACCTGTCATGCCGGGTAAAGCACCATTGACCACAGGGGCGATTTTGTCAACATTCTAATTAGAAATGTTGACAAGGCCATGATGTCATTCTCATGTCGACATGAATATATATAAAATATACCACCATCCGTTCTAAACTTGCAATTGTGACAGCTCCTAGTTTAGAACACTGTCCTTTGAAATATGCATTTTACAAGGCATGCTTTGATAGGGTTCAGTATGATATCCCGATGGACAGGATGCTGGCGGTCAGAATCCCGAATTGGCATTCTAGGCCATTTAGAATCCCGAAAACCCCTCCAAAAGTACTCTAACCCTCCCCTGCCAACTACCCTAAGCCTCTCTTGTGGGTGCCTATCCCTAACCTTCCCCTCCCCGCTGCCTAACCCTCCCCCACTTGATGCCTAACACAAACCTTCCCTCCCCGGTACCCAACCATACCCTTCCTATCCCTGCACCCTAACCCTCCTAATGGCTAATCCTAATCCTCCACCCCCCACGCACGCCAGGACGCAAGCACATCCCGCTTGAAGAAATTTCGGGATCCCGAGCTCTGTCGGGTTTTTTTTGCTGGGAATTATGCCGTCGGTTGGGATTCTGGCGTCAGTATTTCGACTGCCGGGATTCCGTCTGGCGGCATTTTAACTACATCCCCTATGATGCATTCAAAATGATAGGAAACAAAGGAAAATAATTTGAAATGCAGATGAAACACATTTCAAATATCATGCTAGCATAAAAGAGCAAAAAAACTAAAATCCACACAATTAACATCAGCAGCTATATAGCCATAAGAATACTTACAAAAATAATGACAATTTATTCTCTGAATAGCTAGGGCATGTTTGCGGGAATTATTTTTTTAGCATGTAACACAAACAACTGACACAGATAGTCCTCCAAAAACATAAAAAATGAATATAGGCAAGTATTTTTCCATAAGCAATGTCGCTCTTAAAGCGATGACAGAGTACACGGCACTACACTTTTAAGGGTTATTGATTTTCAATGCCTTGTGTGTTCAAGTCCTTACAAAATTTATAGACTGTCGCAATCTCCACACTAAACTAACCAAACTCTCAGAAGCTAATGGGCCCTACACACTGGCAGATAACAGTGAACGATATGAACGTTCACATTCATTAAAGAACGAGAACTCGTTCATATCGTTCAGTGTGTAGGCACCAACGATGAACGATACGCGGCCCCGCGCTCGTTCATAGTTGGTGCCGGGTCGCATATGCATGCAGGCCAATATGGACAATCTCGTCCATATTAGCATGCATTGCTATGGAGCCGGGTGACAGGGAGTGAAGAAACGTCTGCCTTATCGGCCGTCGGGCAGCTCAGCGGCGGGGTCATGTGATGTGTAGGGCCCATAAGTAACATTGTTATCTAGATTACTTTCTACACAAAGTGTAAGTTTAAGCAATACTGAGTGACAGACAAAGGTCGCAAAACAGAAGTGACAGACTTTTGATTACTTTGAGAAAGCGTACAAACAATGATTTGTCAAAGAAAAACGGTATGATGACCCCACTATGTATATATACACAATACTTTCATCAGGCCCCTGTCGCAGCAGCTGCATGAAAAAACGTCAGGTTACACAACAGGCAGCACAACATGCTCGAAAGATCAATAGAACTTATTTTGGTTTGAATAGAAAAAGGCTTTCTCACTGGTCAAACATCATTACTTTCCCTTAACGATTTGTACTTCCAACTCAAGTATCAATAAAGGGGAGTCTGAAGTAACTTCTTGTGAAGGTATCCGGACTCAAGGTCGACAACAAAAAGGTCGACACACCTTAGGTCGACGCCAATTGGTCGACACCTTAGGTCGACATGGAAAAAGGTCGACATGGAAAAAGGTCGACATGAGTTTTTCACAATTTTTTTCTTTTTTGGAACTTTTTCATACTTAACGATCCACGTGGACTACGATTGGAACGGTAATCTGTGCTGAGCGGAGCGAAGGCACCATGCCCGAAGCATGGCGAGCGAAGCGAGCCATGCGAGGGGACTCGGTGCACTAATTGGGGTTCCCGGTCACTCTACGAAGAAAACGACACAAAAAACACAAAAAGTAATGTCGACCTTTTCCATGTCGACATTGTTCCTGTCGACTTTTTGTCCATGTCGACCAATTGACGTCGACCTAAGGTGTGTCGACCTGGAGTCCCAGAACCCTTGTGAAAATGACCACCTTTTAGTATGTGCAGTTTCTTAAACCATAAATAAAAGGTGACAAAATACTGTGTACATGTAATAAAGGAAAATAGGCTGCTTATCTAACACTTCCTCTCTTCCAAATCCAGGTATTCAGACGTGAGGGTGGATTCTTTTGTGAGCATACTTTAATTGGGGGTCCCTCTCCTTTTAAATAAAAATGTACATTGCTTTATTGTATTGCATTACGCTGCCCAAGGGTTTCTTTTTATGTCTGTGTGGCTTGTCAATTGCGGTATTACTTAAATCTTCTGTATTATGTACATTGTTTTTGATATCTGTAAAGCGCCTTTGAATCCTGTTGGAGAAAGAGCGCTATATAAATAAAATTATTATTATTGAACCATAGTGCACTTATGTGTTTATTAAAGGTTATGCTGCTGGTGGGTGTGGATGAAAAGACCGACAGTATATAGACAGTCAATAGGTCACCACACAATGATCAAAGTCAGTAGGCTGACAGGGTCAAAAAGTAAACATAGATAAAGAAGACTTTTGTTTTTACCCTAACTGTTCAGCAGCCTAGCCCTTAACCCTAACCCTAAAAATCATGAAAACCTTCTGTGTCAACAATTTGCATATCGATCTTTTGAGCCTATCGACCTATTGACTATCTTCCATTTGGTCACCGCTGCTGGTGACCGGCATGTTTTGATACCTGGATTTGGAAAATTGAAAAACGTCATCAGATAAAACATTTTTCTTTATTAAAACGTACGCAGTAGCTTTGCACACCTTATTTATGTGGGTATCTGGTCTTTAGGTCCACAGTAAGGTCGGCAGTCAATAGGCCGACATGCATAAGGTCAACATGACTATGGTCGACATGAGTTTTTCCACATTTAAAAATGTTTTTCTAAATTACTTTTTCATACTTTACTAGCCATGTGGAGTACAACTGGGAATGGTAACCTGTGCAGAGGTGGCCAAGCGAGGCACCTTTCCCGAAGCATGGAGAGCGAATGCGGTACACTAATTGGGGGTCCATGTGCTAAAAGTTAAAACGTACACCCCAAAAACTCATATCAACCATTGTCATTCATTAGACACTTTCGAACTAATGAACCATACCCATTTAAGGGTTAAGAGGTTGTACATACTACAAAATAACTGGTCCTCCAATGGATGAAAATATGACTATGGGCCAACAGCACCTATTCAAAAGTGCCAGGCATCCATATAAGCTAAAGGCTACCGTATTTCCAGCTGAGAGCTTTGTGTCCCTTCAATAGTGCTGCAAATTGTTTTTACAGCATGCATACAATGCATTAGGCAATTAGGTTGGAAGCACTATGGGCTTAATTCAGACCTGATCGCTGTACTGCAAATTTGCAGAGGTCTGCGATCAGATAGTCGCCACCAAGGGAGAGTGAAAACCCACCCTATGCAAGTGTGCGAATGCATGTGTACGCGAAAACTTCACCAGGCAGCAGACATCTGCAAAACCGTTTGCAACTCACTCATCATCAAACGATTCTTCCAGTCTGTGTGCAGCCCAGGACTTACTCCTACAGTGCAAGACAATCAGGCTGAACGGGGCCAGAGCTGACGTCACACACCCTCCCTGAAAAGGTTTGGAAACGTCTGTGTTTTTACGGACACTCCCAAATAATGGCCAGTTACCACCCACAAATGTCCTCTTCCTGTCAATCACCTTACTAACGCCTTGCAATCTAAATTTTCGCACCATCCTGTTGCTGTTTGGCGTCGCACCTGCGCATTGCGGTGCATACGCAGTCAATCAATAATCAGCCAATGTGCGATTTCGCACAACAGCGATCAGGTCTGATTCGGGCCCTATATGAGAGCAATGTTAGGAAAAGGAACTTCACGCATATCTGGAAAGTTCTAGCTGTAGAACGCAATTTTTGTAAACTGTGGACCTTTATCAGGAAGATTTGGCACTTATTAATCATTCTTCAGTTGGCGAATACGGCAGTCATTCACATTTTATAGTCTTCTATTTTGTGTTTTTTTTATCTGACTTCACCAGAAAATGTATAGTAGTGATTAGACTTACCTTATAGGGGGGGTACACACGGAGCAATTTTTGCTTCACTTCTAAGCAATCTGACCAGATTGCTTAGTAAAAAAAAAAAAGCATACATCGCTCTGTGTGTATGCCCCATGGCGACAGCGATGTGCGGCATTGCTAGTGCCGTTTCTAGATTGCCCTGTGAGTGCCTCCCCCCCCTCCGCTCGGCCCACATCACGCTGTGCGCAGAGCGGGGGGAGAGATGTGTGCTGAGCAGTCTGTGATGGATCGCTCAGCAAACATCTATACGTGTGTACCTATGGTTATGGTTTCCCTGAGTCTTGCTCATAAATGTAGTAACCTTTGTTTGCTATAGTTCAACTTGCTCATTTTTTTTGGCAAGAAAAGTTAAAACAGAAGAGCTTAATGAGACGCGCATATTGGGACTTCATTTCTGCTGCACTCACAACAAATCAAACTCACTAAAACAGAGCTTCCCAAACTCTGCCATTACAATCCAGGTATTAAGGATATCCATGCTTGAGTCCAGATGGTTAAACCAAATTGTCTGACATACTAATTCAGACACCTGTGCTCAAGCATGGATATCCTTAAAACAGGGACTATAATGGTGGAGTTTGGGTAACCACACTAAGGGGTTACTGTTAAAACAAATATAGGGTTAGCAGCTCCCGAGACCTCAGGCATCTCCCAAAAAAGTGTAGCGCTGTGTCTCTCTCCTCCAACCCCCTATCCCCACCCCGCCACGCACTAAGGGATATATTTGGTAATTGACAGTTTTTCTGTGGTTTTGACAATTCTTGTCTAAAAAATAAAAAAAAAAAGTTTAGTAAATAAATATATCCCTAGATTTAAGGTGGGTACACATTAGATGATACACTCCATGAGCGATATAATCTAGTGTTTGCCCTTTCCTTCTGGGTGGCCGATATAGAGCATTCACACTGAACAATATCGCTAATGATATTGTTCAGTGATAATCACCCAGCGGCCACCACGGACACACAATTTTGGACGGCATAGTCCAAATTTAACTTCATGTACGGGAGCGTGCATCATTAACGATATAGAACCTAATTCAGCTTCAGTTGCAAAATCACAAATCGGGAGCTTATCAGTAGACTGCGCATGCGCTGCAAACACTTTGCGTGTACGCAAACGCTAAATTGCAATTTGATTGACAGGAAGTGTTCGTTCGTGGGTCTTAACATAGCGTTTGTGGGGAGTGGTTGGAAAAACGCAGGTGGATCGTGCCCGTTTTCAGGGAGTGTATTTGACGTCAGTTGTAATGTATTGAGACTAAAAACATGGCGCAGATGCGACTGCATTCTCACTATTTTGAGTAGCCCTAGGTCAACCGCAATTGTCGATGGTACTCGATTTCTGCGTATGCTTCGCAATTTTGCCATTGCATTGGTGAGCATCTTTTACCTTTCTGGGCAGCTCTACAAATGCCATTTTTAGCAGAAGCATGATTGAGAAAATCGCAATTTCTCTCAACAGCGATCCAAGCTGAATTAGGCCCATAGTGCGTACATATTAGACGATATGCATGAAAATATCGTTAGCAATATCTATATCGTGCATATCGTTTAAAAATAAGAATTTACTCACCGGTAATTCTGTTTCTCGTAGTCCGTAGTGGATGCTGGGAACTCCGTAAGGACCATGGGGAATAGCGGGCTCCGAAGGAGGCTGGGCACTCTAGAAAGATCTTAGACTACCTGGTGTGCACTGGCTCCTCCCACTATGACCCTCCTCCAAGCCTCAGTTAGGTACTGTGCCCGGACGAGCGTACACAATAAGGAAGGATTTTGAATCCCGGGTAAGACTCATACCAGCCACACCAATCACACCGTATAACTCATGATATGAAACACAGTTAACAGTATGAAACAATAGAGCCTCTCAACAGATGGCTCAACAATAACCCGATTTAGTGAACAATAACTATGTACAAGTATTGCAGATAAACCGCACTTGGGATGGGCGCCCAGCATCCACTACGGACTACGAGAAACAGAATTACCGGTGAGTAAATTCTTATTTTCTCTAACGTCCTAGTGGATGCTGGGAACTCCGTAAGGACCATGGGGATTATACCAAAGCTCCCAAACGGGCGGGAGAGTGCGGATGACTCTGCAGCACTGAATGAGAGAACTCCAGGTCCTCCTCAGCCAGGGTATCAAATTTGTAGAATTTTGCAAACGTGTTTGCCCCTGACCAAGTAGCTGCTCGGCAAAGTTGTAAAGCCGAGACCTCTCGGGCAGCCGCCCAAGATGAGCCCCCCTTCCTTGTGGAATGGGCATTGACAGATTTTGGCTGTGGCAGGCTTGCCACAGTATGTGCAAGCTGAATTGTACTACAAATCCAACGAGCAATAGTCTGCTTAGAAGCAGGAGCACCCAGCTTGTTAGGTGCATATAGGATAAACAGCGAGTCAGATTTTCTGACTCTAGCCGTTCTGGAAACATATATTTTCAGTGCCCTGACAACGTCTAGCAACTTGGAGTCCTCCAAGTCCCTAGTAGCCTAGGCACCACAATAGGCTGGTTCAGGTGAAACGCTGACACCACCTTTGGGAGAAACTGGGGACGAGTCCTCAATTCTGCCCTATCCATATGGAAAATCAAATAAGGGCTTTTACAAGACAAAGCCGCCAACTTTGATACTCGCCTGGCAGAAGCCAAGGCCAATAACATAACCACCTTGCACGTGAGATATTTCAGATCCACGGTTTTTAGTGGTTCAAACCAATGTGATTTTAAGAAACTCAACACCACGTTGAGATCCCAAGGTGCCACAGGAGGCACAAACGGGGGCTGACTCTGCAGCACTCCTTTTATAAATGTCTGAACTTCAGGTACTGAAGCTAGTTCTTTTTGAAAGAAAATCGACAGAGCCGAGATCTGTACCTTAATGGAACCCAATTTAAGGCCCATAGTCACTCCTGCTTGCAGGAAATGCAGAAATCGACCTAGTTGAAATTCCTCTGTTGGGGCCCTTTCGGCCTCACACCATGCAACATATTTTCGCCATATGCGGTGATAATGAGTTGCTGTAACCTCTTTCCTGGCTTTAGTAAGCGTAGGAATGACTTCCTCCGGAATGCCCTTTTCCTTCAGGATCCGGCGTTCAACCGCCATGCCGACAAACGCAGCCGCGGTAAGTCTTGGAACAGACAGGGCCCCTGCTGCCGCAGGTCCTGTCTGAGTGGCAGAGGCCATGGGTCCTCTGATATAAATTCTTGAAGTTCTGGGTACCAAGCTCTTCTTGGCCATCCACGAGTATCGTTCTTACTCCTCGCCTTCTTATTATTCTCAGTACCTTTGGTATGAGAGGCAGAGGGGAGAACACATAAACCGACTGGTACACCCACGGTGTTACCAGAGCGTCCATAGCTATCGCCTGAGGGTCCCTTGACCCGGTGCAATATCCTTTATAGCTTTTTGTTGAGGCGGGACGCCATCATGTCCACCTGTGGCCTTTCCCAATGGTGTACAATCCTATTGGAAGACTTCTAGAGGAAGTCCCCATTCTCCCGGGTGGAGGTCGTGTCTGTTGAGAAGATCTGCTTCCCAGTTGTCCACTCCGGGAATGAACACTGCTGACAGTGCTAACACATGATTTTCCGCCTATCGGAGAATCCTTGTGGCTTCTGCCATCGCCATCCTGCTTCTTGTGCCGCCCTGTTGGTTTACATGGGCGACTGCCGTGATGTTGTCTGATTGGATCAGTACCGGCTGGTTTTGAAGCAGAGGCCTTGCCGGCCTCAGGGCATTGTAAATGGCCCTCAGGACCAGAATATTTATGTGTAGGGAAATAACCTGACTTGACCAAAGTCCCTGGAAATTTCTTCCCTGTGTGACTGCCTCCCAGCCTCAAAGGCTGGAATCCATGGTCACTAGGACCTAGTCCTGTATGCCGAACCTGCGGCCCTCTTGAAGATGGGCACTCTGCAGCCACCACAGTAGAGATAACCCTGTCTCCAAGGACCAGGGTATCAGCCTATGCATCGGAAGATGCGAACCGGACCACTTGTCCAACAGGTCCCTCTGAAAAGTTCTTGTATGGAACCTGCCTAATGGGATTGCTTCGTAGGAAGCTACCATTTTTCCCAGGACTCGCGTGCAATGATGCACCGCTACCTATTTTGGCTTCAGGAGGTCTCTGACTAGAGATGACAACTCCTTGGCTTTCTCCTCCGGGAGAAACACTATTTCTGGTTTATGTCCAGAACCATCCCCAGGAACAGTAGACGTGTCATAGGAACCAGCTGTGACTTTGGACTGTTTAGAATCCAACCATGCTGTTGTAGCACTTTCCAAAATAGTGCTACCCCGACTACCAACTGCTCCTTGGACCTCGCCCTTATAACGAGATTGTCCAAGTACGGGATAATTACAACTCCCTTTTTTTTTGAAGGAGTATCAACATTTCGGCCATTACCTTGATAAAACACCCTCGGTGCCATGTACAGTCCAAACGGCAGTGTCTGGACTTGGTAATGGTAATCCTGTACCACAAATCTGAGGTACTCCTGGCGAGGATGGTAAATGGGGACATGCAGGTAAGCATCCTTGATGTCCCAGGATACCATGTAATCCCCCTCGTCCAGGCTTGGAATAACCGCCCTGAGCGATTCCATCTTGAACTTGAATTTTTGTGTTCAAGGATTTTAAATATAAAATGGGTCACACCGAACCATGCGGTTTCGGTACCCCAACCCGTGTGGAATAGTAACCCCGTCCTTGTTGAAGTAGGGGCACCTTGAGTATTACCTGCTGGGAATACCGCTTATTAATTGCCTCTAGCACAGCCTCCCTGCCTGAGGGAGTTGTCAGCAAGGCATATTTTAGGAAACGGCTGGGGGGAGACATCTCGAATTCCAGCTTGTACCCCTGAAATACTACTTGAAAGAAACAGGGATCCACCTGTGAGCGAGCCCACTAATTGCTGAAATTTTTTAGACGGCCCCCCACCGTACCTGGCTAAACCTGTGGAGCACCCGCGTCATGGTGTGGCCTCACAGGAGGCGGGGGAAGAATCTTGATTCTGGGAACAGGCTGACTGGTGCAGCTTTTTTCCCTCTACCCTTGTCTCTGTACAGAAAGGAAGCGCCATTTGACCCGCTTGCTTTTCTGAAGCCGAAAGGACTGTACCTTTGTCTGTGAGGAAACCTGAGGTAAAATTATTTCTTCCCAGCAGTTGCTGTGGATACGAGGTCCCAGAGACCATCCCCAAATAATTCCTCACCCTTATAAGGCTCTCTATGCGCTTTTTAAGTCAGCATCACCTGTCCAGTGACAGGTCTCTAATACCCTCCTGACAGAATGGACATTACATTTATTTTGGATGCCAGCCGGCAAAATATCCCTCTGTGCATCCCCCATATATAAGACGACGTCTTTAATATGTTTTTATGTTTGCCAACTAGTATCCCTGTTTGACAGGGTCACCGACCACGCTGCAGCAGCACTATCTGCAGGTCTCAGTCTAGTACCTGAGTGTGTAAATACAGACTTCAGGATAGCCTCCTGTTTTTTATCAACAGGTACCTATTAAAGTGGCCGTATCCTAAGACGGCAGTGCCACCTTTTTTGACAAACGTGTGAGCGCCTTATCCACCCTAGGGGATATCTCCCAGCGTAACTTATCCACCTGGCGGGAAAGGGTACGCCATCAGTAACTTTTTATAAATTACCAGTTTCTTAACGGGGGAACCCACGCTTTCACACACTTCATTTATTCATCTGATGGGGGAACAAAACACTGCCTGTTTTTTTCTCCCCAAACCTAAAACCCATTTTTAGAGGTGCTTGGGTTAAAGTCAGAAATGTATAACACATTTTTTATTGCCGGGATCACGTCACGGATGTTCCTAGTGGATTGTGTATATGTCTCCACCTTGTCGACACTGGAGTCAGACTCCGTGTCGACATCTGTGTCTGCCATCTGAGAGAGCGGGCGTTTTTGAGCCCCTGATGGCCTTTGAGACGCCTGGGCAGGCGCGGGCTGCGAAGCCGGCTGTCCCACAGCTGTTACGTCATCCACCCTTTTATGTAAGGAGTTGACACTGTCGGTTAATACCTTTCACCTATCCATCCACTCTGGTGTCGGCCCCACAGGGGGCGACATCACATATATCGGCCTCTGTTCTGTCACCATATAAGCCTCCTCATTCAACATGTCGACACAGCCGTACAGACACACCGCAGACACACAGGGAATGCTCTAAACGAGGACAGGACCCACAAAAGCCCTTTGGGGGGACAGAGTAAGAGTATGCCAGCACACACCAGAGCGCTATATATATATACAGGGACTAACTGAGTTATGTCCCTAATAGCTTTTATATAATATACTGTATACAGTGCCAATTTTAATGCCCCCCCTCTCTTTTCCCTCTTACTGTACTGTAGAATTGCAGGGAAGAGCCAGGGAGCTTCCCTCCTGCCGAGCTGTGAGGGAAAAATGGCGCCAGTGTGCTGAGGAGATAGGCTCCGCCCCTTTTTCGCGGCCTATTCTCCCGTTTTTTATGGAATTCTGGCAGGGGTATTTACCTCATATATAGCCCCTGGGGCCATATATTGAGGTATTTTAGCCAGCCAAGGTGTTTTTATTGCTGCCTCAGGGCGCCCCCCCCAGCGCCCTGCACCCTCAGTGACCGGAGTGTGAAGTGTGTGAGAGGAGCAATGGCGCACAGCTGCAGTGCTGTGCGCTACCTTGGTGAAGACAGAGTCTTCATGCCGCCGATTTTCCGGACCATCTTCTTGCTTCTGGCTCTGTAAGGGGGACGGCGGCGCGGCTCCGGGACCGAACATCAAGGCTGGGCCTGCGGTCGATCCCTCTGGAGCTAATGGTGTCCAGTAGCCTAAGAAGCCCAATCCGGCTGCAAGCAGGCGAGTTCGCTTCTTCTCCCCTTAGTCCCTCGCTGCAGTGAGCCTGTTGCCAGCAGGTCTCACTGAAAATAACAAATTCTAAGACTATAACTTTCTAAGAGCTCAGGAGAGCCCCTAGTGTGCATCCAACCTCGGCCGGGCACGAAATCTAACTGAGGCTTGGAGGAGGGTCATAGTGGGAGGAGCCAGTGCACACCAGGTAGTCTAAGATCTTTCTAGAGTGCCCAGCCTCCTTCGGAGCCCGCTATTCCCCATGGTCCTTACGGAGTTCCCAGCATCCACTAGGACGTTAGAGAAATCATCATCTAATGCGTACCCACCTTAAGAGTGAAACATGTTTCTGTGCTTTTAGCCTAAATGTACAGAACAAAAGAATACCACACAGGAGGCTGGACAGCGACATACGAGACATGAAGTATTTCTTGTTAATACAGACTTTCGTAGAGCTGCCTGGATTTCTTTTACCACAGTGAAGAAATTAGTTGTAAGGACTGCTATGTTCTATTGTTGGTCAAGGTTTGTGCTAGGAAAAACCATGACCAATTTCACATGGATGCTGACCAGTACTTTAGCACTTGACAAGTATCTTTGTCAACCTGATGTACTCCCTGGCATCTACAGTAGTATAAATGCCACCATTCACCTTTTCACATGTAACACAAGCAGCATTTATCTTACTGTATCTTGGCTAGAGCATTCCTGAAATTCCATTCCAGGAATAGGCTACTCTGAAGGCATGTCTTCAGTTCAAAATGTTATTCTTATTTTCAACTGAGGAAAATAAAGTTTTAACTTTTCAAGCTCAAATTATGTAGAAGTATTATACAATATTATTAGTGTACTAACTGGTCAAAGGGGCATTCTCGGATTGAAGGCTATTGAGTTGTATGCTTATGGAATGCGTTGCTTCAGAGGAATTTGGCACAATGGGTTAATATTAGCATTTTTAGCTAGGTACAACTCAACTTCAGTGAGGGTTTTTCCAGCCCCTCTATTACTGGAATACAGTCGCAGATACCAGAAGATAAAACGTATTCAGCAATCCGGGAGCCCAACACATGTCAATGTCGAGAAAAGACGGGTGCAGAACTCAAGAGACTTGGGTGCCCACAATGCACAGTGGCCATTTTCGGCGGAAGGTTCCTGGGGAACCCTGCTGGAGCTACATCCAAAGTGTAGCTACCACAATCAAAAGATTACGGTAGCTGCAGCGACCAATATCAATCGCATCCCCAATAGAAACCTATAGTAGATGCGGCAATGGAGGGGTCACATTAAATCAATATCTGTGGCTAGCTCCTGAAAATTTGTGTTTTTTGGGGGATGTGCCTGCAAATATTGTTTGATAAATGGGCCCTTTAGGCCCAGTAATGGACAATATTTACTCAAGGCAAAAGTGTTTTCTAAGCCCAAAACGGTCTTTTCCATGGACCTGGCCAAAGTTGGAACACCCACCAGAAAACTTGGTCCCAAGGCTCCACTGATTGTCTAACAGTAAAGTATCCTGTTGTATCTTTGATACAGGACTCAATTTACTCTGATTAGACACTAAATTAGAAAAGTCTTCTCTCATAACAGATGCGACAGACATTGCAAATGATTTAACCCAGACTGGTTCATCCACTGTGCTAGCTGAAGCTTCTGACAATTCCCGCTTTATTTCATCAAACACACATTTAGCATACAGTATGTGTCCCCAGCTAGTATGATAACCTGAGCAAACACTATGTTACTGAACTTTCCTAATCCAGACTTAAGGCCCATATAGACGGGCCGATGCAGGAGAGATGTGTGCTGAGCGAACCGCTCAGCACAGCGCGATCTGTGCTGAGCGTGCGGGTGAAGTGAGCGACCCGCTAGATTGGCCGCCATGCAGGTCAATGCGCGGGGCGTGGCTGCGCATCGCTATCGCTGTTAGAGCTACACACGGAGCGATCTTGCTGAAAATCTAAGCAATCTAGTCAGATTGCTTAGATTATCGCCTTGTGTGTACCCCCCTTTAACCTTAACAGTGTTTCTCTTATCAGACATTGTTCCCAAGTAAATGAACACTGACCGTACAAATACTGATGCAGCACACAACAAATATACAAAACACAATCTGTACAATAAATATCTGAGTAAACATAGAATTTTTTTTTATCTAAACTCCCTCATGGATTTGATGAGGAAGAAGGGAAGAGAGCTTTGCAGTCAACATCAGCAGAACCATACTTCAGATGTTGGACTGAGCCATCCCCAGGGCTGCTCCTCTTAGTCTGACAACTTACCTCAGTGTGATAATCCTGTTCTACAGGTAGGCACTGACTGCATCTGCCCCTACTGTCAACTCTCTGTTCTTAGGGTGAGAGGGGGACCTGTTGCCCCCCCCCCCCCCCCCCCTTCCATAGACAGGGTGGCCTGGTTTGGTTTCAGTTCTTGGATGCGGCCCACGTGCTGTATAATGCCGGGAATCCTACAGCCGGCATTCACAGCCTGCTGCTGGTGGTGTGCGGGTGCCTGTGCATCTCCATTGCTGGAGGACCCTGCCACCTCCCGACATGCTCTTGTCTGCTTCCCCTGTCTCAGCCTACCACCAATTTCTACCCCTGGATCTAGACCCCGACTGCGTCGCTCACACTTCCTGTCCCAGACTGCTGCTGGTAGCCATCCCCCAGTGCTCTGTCCTGGACACCTGGAGCTGCATCCATAGCTAAAAGGGAGTTCTGCACAGCAGGACTGAGCCATAGGGGGTAAACTGGGTGAAGGGAAAGAAAGATGAGCAGCCATAGAGAGAGAAAAAATATCCATTTATCTTAGCTCAGTGATGACATACAGTACTCATTCAGCATTTAATGAAAAACTGGGGGGGGGGGGGGGGGGGGGGAGGAGATTGTATACCGCTAAAAAGTTAGCTCATTAGGGGTCTATTCATGCAGCAGAGAAAAGCCCTGTTTTGCGGTAAACAGGGCTTTTCACTGCTTACCGCAATTCACAGAGCGGGTTACCGTGGAGAAGTCCCTGACTTCCCCAGCGGCACCCCCGCTCTGTGACTGAATCGCATCACCATACGTTTGTATGGTGACTGCAATTCATGTAGGAACGGAAAGCCCAGCTTTCCGTTACCCTTCGCAAAACCCCATCGCCATCTCAGACAGGCGATGGGGAGGCTTGTACAGGAGAAGAGCAGTGAAGACGTCCATCTCCTGCCTTCTCCCCGCCCCCTTCAGTGACAAGAGCCAATCAGAGGAGCCCAGGTCATATGCATTTGCATATGCCGGGTCACCTCCTCCTTGCTGCCCTTGCCCGCCGCTGGAGGTCTCGTTTCCCCGGCGCATGCGGTGACATTGCGCATGTGCAGAAGATCCCAGCCGCGGTATGAAGAGAGAAAACTGGGGAAGCCGGGATCGCGGAACAGCCGGATACCGCATCGCATCAGGGAACTGGTAAGTATTAATGAATTGCGTTAAAAATCTGAAAAAAACTCTGAAATAAGAATGCGATGTTTAGTGATAAGTTAAACATAAACATCGCATTCTTACATGAATAGACCCCTAATGGGTCTATTCATGTAAGAATGCGATGGTTTGGTTTTACTTATCACCAAACATCGCATTCTTATGAGGGGTTTTTTTTTCATATACTTACCGCAATTCATCAATCTCTGCTGGATTCCTGAAGCGATGTGATAACCCGTCCTCCCACGAAGCCTTCTTCACTGCTGGGACCGCAGCTGGGTTGCTGGAGTGTCTTCTGCACATGCGCACTTTCACCTGCGCGCGCTGGCGTCTGAAGGGAAAGCTGTGAAGACGCGCCGGCAGCACAGCAAGCTGGGGAAAAGGGGCGGAGTCTGCGGAGTTAGCAGGAGCGAGTTCAATCTTTAGGGCATTTTTCGTCAGGTTGGTGCAGACTACGCCATCCTTTGATGAAGAATCTGCACATGAGAGAGAAGCGGAAAGCAGTGCTTTCCGCTGCTACATGAATTACAGTTACCATACAAATTTATGGTACTGCGATTTCAGCACAGAGCAGGGTTACCGCAGGAGAAGTAATAAGCTTCTCCTTAGTAACCTGCTCTGTGAATTGCAGGAAGAGGAGAAAAGCCCTGTTTACCGCAGAATGGGGCTTTTCTCTGCTTCATGAATAGACCCTTAAGTGCTGACGCCTCTATCTCCCACTAGCCCAAAGTGTAATGAAGCATCCCCCAGATATAGGAAGAGAAATGCAGATGACAGGGGAGAATGATTTACACTTGACTTCAGTATTTCATTAAAGTAGTTTCAGCTGTAAAGAATGTTGCTCTTTTCTAGCTGTAAAGGGCCCCATTTACTAGGACGATTATTTTTGAGGCGTTTCCGATCCGATGCGCGTTCCCGCAAGCATCGGATCCTCCAGATTGAATGTGCTGCACATTCAATCATGTTCGACCCCACAGGCATGGCTGGGATCACCCAAGATGCATACGATGTATCTTGGGCGATCCTGCCTCCCGGGAGGCTGCCGGGGTGATCGCCTGCGACATGTTAGACGGACATGTCGCATTAGTGTATGGGGCCCTTAAGAGAGCTAAGACCAAGTGCTGATGCCCAGAGGGGTACTGTACATACTCCTGTTGTGTTACCTGGTGCTGTGGTCACATGAAGCAGCATCAGCACTTGTCAAAATTGTGATTAATAGATCTTCAAAGGGGATACATCTGGGTGACCGGAAGACGGGATGCCGGCTGTTACCATACAGACATCGGCATCTCTTCAGGTGGAATCCCGGCAGCGGGTCCCCTCGCGAGCTTGCTGCATCTGCCACGTTTCGGGCCCAGTGGCGAGCAAATATTCCTACTTGGGTGGTGGCGTGAACCCACCACCTAAGTGGGCATACCTGGCTCCCCCGCTGTCGGGATTCCAGCGTCGGTATTCTGAAAGACAGGATCCCGACAGGCTGTATATTAACCGCACCAACTTCAAAGCTATTCTGTGACATATTCTCTGTATTCGGCTTTTCCCTGAAACATTTTGCACAGCAATGTTCTTTGAAAGGATCACAACATGAAGAGTGGATATAAAATTGCTTTTCAGTGTGTAGGCCTACCTATAGTCACAATACAATTAAACGGCATTTATGTATTTGGAACCAGGAAACTAGAGAATCTGGTGAAAACCCACATAAATGAGGATGGAATGGAGAGGAGGGTCCATATGTGCATTCA
Organism: Pseudophryne corroboree; assembly: GCF_028390025.1. Lineage (NCBI taxonomy): Eukaryota > Metazoa > Chordata > Amphibia > Anura > Myobatrachidae > Pseudophryne > Pseudophryne corroboree. The sequence goes on along the minus strand of NC_086444.1, from coordinate 648,137,434 downwards.
TCTCTCTGGTGGAACCCAAGGCCCATCTGTTAGCCAACACCACTTACCTACTGAGCCACCTCAATGAGTTTCAAAACTGCATTTCAAAATGTTAAGCTTTATTTATGCATTTTGTACATTTGCAAATGGCATAATACATAGGGGGGGTCGTAACCACGCCCCCATTGCCCGTGGCCACGCCCCCTTCCCTAATGTGTCCCGGTTTTCATGAAAAAGTGTAATTATTCCTGGCACAATCACAATGTATAAGAAAATGGACAGACACCAGGCAGGACTGCAGCTTTTACTGTCAGTTACTTTCACAAGGTCCTGTGCTGCTAGCCACATGAGACTCATTACTTGACGTCAGCTTGGATAAAGTGGACTGTCATAATATAAGGGCCGGTGACAACAGGCCCCCACCCCCACGCAACACACCAGTATGAGTAGGTAATGGGGTAATAACAAATATGGAAATAGTTTTACCGTAAAGGACCTCTCCCAATAAGCTGGCTAATAAGCACAGGCGGCATTCCATTCTGCATAGCAATAAACAATGCGCGTTGGGGGAGCGAGGAGTAATAGGTGATGCGGGGAATGGAAAGCATATGACACCAGTACACAGGTAAAGATGCCCGGGGCTGATGCGTCTGTCCCCCGGGTCCCGTCTCTTACCTGCCGTGGCGGCGCGGGACGGGACGCTGCTGCTACACGCCGGAGAACGGTCTCCGGTCCAGACTCTGCAGAGTGACGACGCGAGAGCTGAGGGCGTGGCCAGCCAATAGCCAAGCTCCTAGCATCAGCGTAATCACCGACCGTGTCCTCTGTGCTGTCACTCGCCGGGAGGGGCTCAGTCAGTCAGCGTCAGCTGCTTGGCCGGGAATGTCCATGCTGGGCCTGTCCTACCGCTGCTGTGTGCGTGTGTGATGCTGCGTGATGGCAGAACGGGCCCTCCCCCCGCACTCACTGCATCCAGCTCCAATATTTGTTTCTACATGAGTGAAGGTATTACCCTACCCCTCTGCCAGTCTTACGCAAACATGGCTGCACTGTCACCAAGCCAGAACAAATCTTCATGGTGGCTGCACAGACATTTATTTTACTGCCAACACATCCACTACAGGTAACATTAATAATAGTAATAATAATACTAATACTAAAAATAAGATTTTACTTACCGGTAAATCTATTTCTCGTAGTCCGTAGTGGATGCTGGGGACTCCGTAAGGACCATGGGGAATAGACGGGCTCCGCAGGAGACATGGGCACTTTAAGAAAGAATTTAGAGTCTGGTGTGCACTGGCTCCTCCCTCTATGACCCTCCTCCAGACCTCAGTTAGAGAAACTGTGCCCGGAAGAGCTGACAGTACAAGGAAAGGATTTTGGAATCCAGGGCAAGACTCATACCAGTCACACCAATCACACCGTATAACTCGTGATAAACTTACCCAGTTAACAGTATGAACAACAACGGAGCATCAGATCAACCCTGATGCAACCAACATAACCCTTATTTAAGCAATAACTATATACAAGTCTTGCAGAAGAAGATCCTCACTTGGGACGGGCGCCCAGCATCCACTACGGACTACGAGAAATAGATTTACCGGTAAGTAAAATCTTATTTTCTCTAACGTCCTAGTGGATGCTGGGGACTCCGTAAGGACCATGGGGATTATACCAAAGCTCCCAAACGGGCGGGAGAGTGCGGATGACTCTGCAGCACCGAATGAGCAAACACAAGGTCCTCCTCAGCCAGGGTATAAAACTTGTAGAACTTTGCAAAGGTGTTTGAACCTGACCAAGTAGCCGCTCGGCAAAGCTGTAATGCCGAGACCCCTCGGGCAGCCGCCCAAGAAGAGCCCACCTTCCTTGTGGAATGGGCCTTAACTGATTTAGGCAGCGGCAACCCAGCCGCAGAATGAGCCTGCTGAATCGTGTTACAGATCCAGCGAGCAATAGTTTGCTTTGAAGCAGGCGCCCCAAGCTTGTTGGAAGCATACAGGATAAACAAAGATTCTGTTTTCCTGACCCTAGCCGTTCTGACTACATAAACCTTCAAAGCCCTGACCATATCTAGTAACTCGGAATCCTCCAAGTCACGAGTAGCCACAGGCACCACAATAGGTTGGTTCATATGAAAGGATGACACCACTTTTGGCAGAAATTGTGGACGGGTCCGCAATTCTGCCCTGTCCATATGGAAAACCAGATAGGGGCTTTTATGTGACAAAGCCGCTAATTCTGACACGCCTAGCTGAAGCCAAGGCTAATAGCATGACCACCTTCCACGTGAGAAATTTTAACTCCACGGTTTTGAGTGGCTCAAACCAGTGTGAATTCAGGAAACAACACCACGTTAAGATCCCAAGGTGCCACTGGAGGCACAAAAGGGGGCTGAATATGCAGCACTCCCTTTACAAACGTCTGGACTTCAGGAAGAGAAGCCAGTTCTTTTTGAAAGAAAATGGATAGAGCCGAAATCTGGACCTTAATAGAACCCAATTTCAGGCCCAAAGTCACTCCCGACTGTAGGAAGTGAAGGAAACGGCCCAGCTGGAATTCCTCCGTAGGGTCATTCCTGGCCACACACCAAGCAACATATTTTCGCCATATACGGTGATAATGTTTAGCCGTCACGTCCTTCCTAGCCTTTATCAGCGTAGGAATAACCTCATCCGGAATGCCTTTTTCTGCTAGGATCCGGCGTTCAACCGCCATGCCGTCAAACGCAGCCGCGGTACGTCTTGGAACAGACAGGGCCCCTGTTGCCACAAGTCCTGTCTTAGAGGCAGAGGCCATGGGTCCTCTGTGAGCATTTCTTGCAGATCCAGATACCAAGTCCTTCTTGGCCAATCCGGAACAATGAGTATTGTTCTCACTCTTCTTTTTCTTATGATTCTCAGCACCTTTGGTATGAGAGGAAGAAGAGGAAATACATAAACCGACTGGAACACCCACGGTGTCACTAGTGCATCTACAGCTATCGCCTGAGGGTCTCTTGACCTGGCGCAATAACTCTGTAGCTTTTTGTTGAGGCGGGATGCCATCATGTCCACCTGTGGCAGTTCCCACCGCCTTGCAATCTGCGTGAAGACTTCTTGATGAAGTCCCCACTCTCCCGGGTGGAGGTCGTGCCTGCTGAGGAAGTCTGCTTCCCAGTTGTCCACTCCCGGAATGAACACTGCTGACAGTGCTCTTACGTGATTCTCCGCCCAGCGAAGAATTCTGGTGGCTTCTACCATCGCCACCCTGCTCCTTGTGCCGCCTTGGCGGTTTACATGAGCCACTGCAGTGATATTGTCTGACTGAATCAGAACCGGTTGGTCGCGAAACAGGGACTCCGCTTGACGTAGGGCGTTGTATATGGCCCTTAGTTCCAGGATGTTGATGTGAAGGCAAGTCTCCTGACTTGACCACAGCCCTTGGAAATTTCTTCCCTATGTGACTGCCCCCCACCCTCGGAGGCTTGCATCCGTGGTCACCAGGACCCAGTCCTGAATGCCGAATCTGCGACCTTCGAGAAGGTGAGCACTCTGCAGCCACCACAGGAGAGACACCCTGGCCCTGGGGGATAGGGTGATAACCGATGCATCTGAAGATGTGATCCGGACCACTTGTCCAGTAAGTCCCATTGGAAGGTCCTCGCATGGAACCTGCCGAAGGGAATGGCCTCGTATGATGCCACCATTCTTCCCAGGACTCGAGTGCAGTGATGCACTGACACCTGTTTTGGTTTTAATAGATTCCTGACCAGTGTCACGAGCTCCTGAGCTCTCTCTACCGGGAGATAAACCCTTTTCTGGTCTGTGTCTAGGATCATGCCTAGGAGAGGCAGATGAGCTGTAGAAACCAACTGCGATTTTGGAATATATAGAATCCAGCCGTGTTGCCGTTACACTTCCAGAGAAAGTGAGACGCTGTTCAGCCACTGCTCTCTTGATCTCGCTTTTATGAGGAGATCGTCCAAGTACGTGATAATAATAGTGACACCTTGCTTCCGCAGGGAGCACCATCATTTCCGCCACTGCCTTGGTGAACATTCTCGGGGCCGTGAAGAGACCAAACGGCAACATCTGAAATTGGTAATGACAATCTCGTACCGCAATTCTGAGGTACTCCTGATGAGGTGGATAAATGGGGACATGAAGGTATGCATCCTTTATGCCCCGAGTCACCATAAAATCTCCCCCTTTCAGGGTTGCAATGACCGCTCTTAGCGATTCCATCTTGAACTTGAACCTTTTCAGGTATATGTTCAGGGATTTTAAATTCAATATGGGTCTGACCGAACCGTCCGGTTTCGGGACTACCACATGGTCGAATAATAACCCCCTCCTTATTGAAGGAGGGGAACCTTGACCACCACCTGTTGAAGATACAATTTGTGAATTGCAGTTAACACGTTTCCCTCTCTGTGGGGGGAAGCCGGCAGGGCCGTCGGTGAGGGGGCATCTTCTCAAAGTCCAGCTTGTATCCCTGAGACACAATATCTATTGCCCAGGTGTCACAACTGAGGGCTGGTGCTGACCAGGGGGAAGCCTCAGTTGTAGGGGCTGAGGTATATGTGTACCTGGGAGGCAGTACAGGGTTCTTGGACATGCAGGGAACCTTTAGAACAAATGCCCGAAGGCGTAACCACGACAACAAGGGAAAGTTCAAAGGTTTTATTAAACACAGTTCAGAGGAATACTGATGACTTGGTACTGGTAATAGGAAACACAGTTCAGAGAAATACTTGGGATTGATGACGGAACACCGATGGTGACTTGGAATCGATGACGGAACACCGATGGTTACTTTGGGATCGTTGGTAAGCTTTGAGTGAAGCTGGGGTCCGCAGATAGAAATGCACTATTGTACTTAGAAGCACAGGTGAAGCATGAAGTGATGCTGGGGATCGCTGGAGAAGAAGCTGGAGAATGGCTGCTGGGAAGCCGGAGTTCAGACACAGGTGAATCAGGGTAGACTGTAGAGGGTTAATCACTGGAGTGTCGGGTTACACTGCAGGGTATAATCACCAGGGAGTCGGGCTGTACTGCAGAGAAAGTCCATGGGCGAACTGCACACTGGAATCACTGAAGACAATTGAAGCACTGACATCTTTCCACCCCAGGAACAGGATATTTATACCTGCTGGGAAGCAGGGATTGGCTGGCTGATTAACCAGAGACCAGAGTGCAACTGCTGTGTAATCAGGCTGAGAGCAGAGTGCAGCTGATAGGCTGAAAGGTAACATGTGATTAGGAAAACATGGCTGCGCCCATGGTAGCTTTTGGAGGGAAAGATTGTTTGTAACTTGAATGTGAGCTTTAACCATGAAGCTGACAGAATCACAGTAAAGAGATTTGAGACAATGAGATGCAGCGTGCTGCACACAGACAGTGCAGATGGAATCCAGGCTTGGAACACTGGGACAGTCTCAGGAGGCACTTGGAAGGTAAATACTGATAAGGAATTACCTAGATCGTGACAGCACCCCCTCCTTTAGGAGTGGCCCCAGGACACTTCTTATAAGTTCTTTACCTGAACAAATGGAAGGATCTAGATTGAATCCTGATGAACTTGAACTGGCTGGGACCAGAGGAGTCTTCGGATTGACGGTTGAATCAGCTGGAACTGAAGGAGTCTTTGGACCTACGGATGGAACCGGATTGGGTCTAGAGATATCGGAATCGGCTGGAACCGAAGGAATCTTTAGACAGACGGATGGAACCGGATTGAGTCTAAAGACAGTTGAATCAGCTGGAACTGAAGGAGTCAGAATCCGGTTAGAACCGGAATGAGTGGTATCCGAGTGTTCAGTTAGACCATCCTGGACCTGGTCCATGCTGGATGCCAACAGGGTGGTGCTCTCTGAAGACGGCAAACAGGAGTTCAATACTGCATCTGTAGCACAAAAATTTCCATCTGGGAACTTGGCTCTGGATACTTCCCTTGGGACTGAAACTTTGGTGGCCCCTCCTGGGGTTGATGAATCAGACACCTCTCTCAGGGTTGTTTTCTCCAGCACCCCTCCTGGGGTTGACAGATCAGAAACTCCTTTTTGAGAAGACTCATATGCCCCTACTACAGTTTGAACACTGGATACCCCTCCTAGGGCTGTAGACACAGACGCCCCTCCTTGGGCTGTAGACACAGACGCCCCTCCTTGGGCTGTAGACACAGACGCCCCTCCTTGGGCTGTAGACACAGACGCCCCTCCTTGGGCTGAGTAAAGAGCATCATCATTCCAGGAAAGTTCGGACGCTAGGATATGGTACTGTACCAGATATTTACCGACTGTTCGTGTCCCCTGACGTAGCCGGAGGATATCAGAGGAGGCAGAGGTCACACGACCTGGTTCATCAAAGATGCGCCTGAAGGTTGCCACGAAATCTGCATATGAAGAGAGCAGGGTATCAGACTTCTCCCATAGAGGTGATACCCAATCGAGGGCGGAGCCACTGAGGAGGGAGATGATGTAAGCAACCTTGGTGCGGTCAGTTGGGAAACTGCCAGGCTGTAACTCAAAATATATCTCACACTGATTTAGGAAACCCGACAGGCTTTTGGGGAACCATCAAACTTGGCAGGTGTCGGTAAATGGAGACAAGGAGCAGAAACGGGAATGGTGGGTGGGGATACCACCAAAGGTACTGCAGTCGGCACACTGGACGCCCCTGAACCACGGAGGGTTACTTGTATTCCATCCAGCCGAGAGGAGAGGTCCTGGAGACAGCGGATCACATGGCCCTGTGCAGTCTCCTGACGTTCAAGGCAGGCTGCAAGTTCTTGCATCGGCCTGGTCGCTTGGACCTGGTCTCCGGCCGGATTTATTAGGTCAGTGCTTACTGTCACAACTGAGGGCTGGTGCTAACCAGGGGGAAGCCTCAGTTGTAGGGGCTGAGGTATATGTGTACCTGGGAGGCAGTACAGGGTTCTTGGATATGCAGGGAACCTTTAGAACAAATGCCCGAAGGCGTGACCACGACAACAAGGGAAAGTTCAAAGGTTTTATTAAACACAGTTGAGAGGAATACTGATGACTTGGTACTGTTAATAGGAAACACAGTTCAGAGAAATACTTGGGATCGATGACGGAACACCGATGGTGACTTGGAATCGATGACGGAACACCGATGGTTACTTTGGGATCGTTGGTAAGCTTTGAGTGAAGCTGGGGTCCGCAGATAGAAATGCACTATTGTACTTAGAAGCACAGGTGAAGCATGAAGTGATGCTGGGGATCGCTGGAGTAGAAGCTGAAGAATGGCTGCTGGGAAGCCGGAGTTCAGACACAGGTGAATCAGGGTAGACTGTAGAGGGTTAATCACTGGAGTGTCGGGTTACACTGCAGAGTATAATCACCAGGGAGTCAGGCTGTACTGCAGAGAAAGTCCATGGGAGAACTGCACACTGGAATCACTGAAGACAATTGAAGCACTGACATCTTTCCACCCCAGGAACAGGATATTTATACCTGCTGGGAAGCAGAGATTGGCTGGCTGATTAACCAGAGACCAGAGTGCAGCTGCTGTGTAATCAGGCTGAGAGCAGAGTGCAGCTGATAGGCTGAAAGGTAACGTGATTAGGAAAACATGGCTGCGCCCATGGTAGCTTTTGGAGGGAAAGATTGTTTGTAACTTGAATGTGAGCTTTAACCATGAAGCTGACAGAATCACAGTAAAGAGATTTGAGACAATGAGATGCAGCGTGCTGCACACAGACAGTGCAGATGGAATCCAGGCTTGGAACACTGGGACAGTCTCAGGAGGCATTTGGAAGGTAAATACTGATAAGGAATTACCTAGATCGTGACACCAGGGATCTAACAGGGAGTGATCCCACTTGTGGCTGAACTTACGAAGGCGTGCCTCCACCGGGCCTAGCTCCGCCTGTGGAGCCCCAGCGACATGTGGTGGATTTTTGTAGATGCCGGGGAGGACTTCTGTTCCTGGGAACTAGCTGTGTTGTGCAGCTTCTTTCCTCTGCCCCCGCCTCTGGCAAGAAAGAACGCACCTCGGACTTTCTTATTTCTTTGTTTGAAAGGCTGCATTTGATAATGTCGTGCTTTCCTAGGCTGTGCAGGAATATAAGGCAAAATATCAGAATTACCAGCTATAGCTGTGGAGACCAGGTCCGAGATCCCTTCTCCACACAATCCTCAGCCTTCCATATGCCTCTGAAGTCGGCATCATCTGTCCATTGCATATTCTACAGGACACGTCAAGCAGAAATCGACATAGCTTTGACTCTAGGACCCAGTATACTCATGTCTCTTTGGGCATGTTTTTTATATATATATATATATATATATATCTATCTCAAGACAGCATCTTTAATATATATATATATATATATATCTCTATATATACATATATATATATATATATATATATATATCTACATACTAGGGTCTCAATCTCTGCTGATAAGGTACCTGTCCACGCTGCCACAGCGCTATAAACCCATGCCGACACAATCGCCGGTCTGAGTAGTGTACCAGAATGTGCACGATATCTGCAGGATCCCTGAGAATAGCTGTTACGTCAGGGCTACCTTTTGGGCAAACGTGACACCCTAGGGGAAGATTCCCATCCTATCCTGGCCCTAGTGGGGAAAGGATACTGCCTGAGAATTCTTTGTGGGAAACTGCAGTCTCTTGTCTGGAGATTCCCGCTCTTTTTCATCATGAGAGGAGGGAAATTTACCTCAGCTTTCTTCCCCTTAAACATGTGTACCTTTGTGTCAGGGACAGATGAGTCATCAGTGATATGCAAATCATCTTTTATTACAATAATCATATATTGAATACTTTGCATTATCGTAGTCGACACTGGAGTCAACCTCCGTGTCGATATCAATGTCTATTATTTTGGATAGTGATCATTGAGAGACTCTGAAGGTCTCTGCGACATAGGGACAGACATGGGTAGATTTCCTGTCTGTTCTCTAATCTTTTGTGCAATAAATTCACCTTAGCACTTAATTACACATATCCAAACAGGTGTCTGCGTTGTCGACGGAGACACCCTCACACACACATATTTGCTCTATCTCCTCCTTAGGGGAGCCTTTTACCTCAGACATGTCGACACACACGTACCGACACACCACACGCTCAGGGAATGATCATCTGAAGACAATTCCCCCACAAGGCCCTTTGGAGAGACAGAGAGAGAGTATGCCAGCACACACCCCAGCGCTATTAACCCAGGAATAACACAGTAACTTAATGTTAACCCAGTAGCTGCTGTTTATATTGATTTTTGCGCCTAATTATGTGCCCCCCCTCTCTTTTTACCCTCTTCTACCGTGTAACTGCAGGGGAGAGACTGGGGAGCTTCCTCTCAGCGGTGCTGTGGAGAAAAAACATGGCGCTGGTGAGTGCTGAGGAAGAAGCCCCGCCCCCTCAGCGGCGGGCTTCTGTCCCGCGTTTGTGTAAAAATATGGCGGGGGCCCATGCATATATACAGTGCCGAACTGTATATATGCCCACTTTTGCCAAGAGGTCTCTAATTGCTACCCAGGGCGCCCCCCCCCCTGCGCCCTGCACCCTACAGTGACCGGAGTATGTGGGTTTAGTGTGGGAGCAATGGCGCACAGCTGCAGTGCTGTGCGCTACCTCATATGAAGACTGGAGTCTTCTGCCGCCGATTTCGAAGTCTTCTTGCTTCTGTCACCGGCTTCTGTCTTCTGGCTCTGCGAGGGGGACGGCGGCGAGGCTCCGGGATCGGACGACCAAGGGTGCGATCCTGTGTACGATCCCTCTGGAGCTAATGGTGTCCAGTAGCCTAAGAAGCAGGACCTATCTTCAGTGAGTAGGGCTGCTTCTCTCCCCTCAGTCCCACGTAGCAGAGAGTCTGTTGCCAGCAGATCTCTCTGAAAATAAAAAACCTAACAAAATACTTTCTTTTTAGCAAGCTCAGGAGAGCTCACTAAGTAGCACCCAGCTCGTCCGGGCACAGATTCAAACTGAGGTCTGGAGGAGGGACATAGAGGGAGGAGCCAGAGCACACCAGTATCCAAATTCTTTCTTAAAGTGCCCTGTCTCCTGCGGAGCCCGTCTATTCCCCATGGTCCTTACGGAGCCCCCAGCATCCACTAGGACGTTAGAGAAAAATATTTTAATTTTGCTATAAGTTTGGCAACCTAAAAGGAAACCATGGCGGATATGTATCAAAATGTGGAAAGAGTAATGGTGGGTACACACCGGTAGATATATCTGCTGATCAATTGATCGGCAGATATATTTATGGACGGATCGGGAAGTGTGTTGACATACACACTGCCCGATCCGTCGGGGACTGACGTCATGAACTCCCCGTTCAGCTGTCAATCACCGCTGGCTGTCGCAGCATGTGTACGGGTGGTCGGCCAACCGCCCGTACACACACAGCGACGTGTCAATATATTGGTAGATATATTGGCCGTCGGCTGTGCTGCGGGGCCGACGTGATACATCTGTGAACGATGGGAGTTCACAGACGTATCACCTGTACACACTGGCCGACGGACCTGCGATATATCGGCCGTTCAAGAGAATGGCCGACATATCGGCCAGTGTGTACCCACCTTAAAAGTGGAGAGAAAAATCCAATCACCTGCTGTCATTTTACAGGCTGCGATTAAAAAATGACAGGATCTGACTGGTTACTTTCCCTCTGCTAGAATCTATAGGGATCTCCTGTGAGTGTCACTGTCCCACTCTGCTCTTCCTTCTCTTGGCCTGATAGAATAAAGTGCTGTGGGAGAGGACGCGCCACCGCCCAGTGCTGTGTGCTCAGGTGAGGCAGAGCCTTTCCTGTCATACTCTAGAGCAGGGGTTTATCTAGGGGTCCGAGCGCCCCTGGCAAAATAGAGCCTGGCGCCCCCTCCCTGACCTCCATAGAGGGAGCACAGCAAGCCAGTGGCAGTTGCAGGGGTTGAGCTGCAGTGGAGACCACATTTGAAATAGGGGGGGCTGCACCAACTGCGCACCCCAAACACTGCCAAACATTGCTGTTCGGGACTCACTGTCAATGGGAACTGGCCAGTAGCAGCAGCAGACAGGAAACCGAGCAGCAATGGATATTGAACAGCCCAGTGTGGTGCAGTGAGGTCAGTGGCTGAGGAGGCATGGGCTAGTATCAGAGCCAGAGTTACATACACATATATGAACAGGTGTGTTAGGAAATGCTGGCGTTCAGGATACTGGCAGTCACATGACCAACTGCGACATCATGATATTTAGAATGCAGACAGGGTAATTAATTTACCCCTCCTCTGCCCCCTACCCTAACCCCCCTGAGGTGGTGGCTAGGGCTAAAGCTCAGGGGGGCAGCTATGGCTAACCGCAGGGGTGACTGCTAAGACTCTGCTAACCCCTCTTGTAGCGTTGACCGCATCTTATATGAACCATAGGGTTCATGTGGGCATTATACAAGGTTGTACATATTTTGTTACCCTACATAGTTATAAACATCTTTTTTGTATTATTCTATTAATTTTTATAGTAAAAAAAAACTGGGGTACACTCGATATAACAGTTGAGGTTCTGCCTCCCCTGCCTACCCGTCACTGGATCAGTCCAGCCCCCAACCTCCGCTATCAACAGATTTCTATAGGCTAGCTAACCTGCCCGCCCCAGACTATGTGATCACGGCTAGTTCTCCAGAGCGAAATTTTTCCTTGGTGTCCCCACCCCCCATATTAAAAATTTACATTTCAGTTTAACATAATGCTATGTGGCGCAAGGCATCGCGCTGGTCACTCGTATTAACCTCTGACCTTTGCTTTTTTTCTTTGAGCCAGATTGCATACTTTTTCCTGCAGTTTGTGTTTTCATTCAATAAGTGTAGTAAGTACCTGGGATTAGAATCTTTACTGACCCCTCTATAATCTACACTACATCACTGACCCCTCTACACCCTACGCTATATCGCTGGTCTATCTATACCCTACTCTACATCACTGACCCCCCTACACTCTACGCTACATCACTGACCCCCTCTACACCCTACGCTATATCGCTGGTCTATCTATACCCTACTCTACATCACTGACCCCCCTACACTCTACGCTACATCACTGACCCCCCCTACACCCTACGCTACATCACTGACCCCTCTACACCCTACGCTACATCACTGACCCCTCTACACCCTTCGCTACATCACTGACCCCTCTATAACCTACGCTACATCACTGACCCCTCTACACCCTACGCTACATCACTGACCCCTCTACACCCTACACTACATCACTGACGCCTCTTATCACTGGCCCATCTATACTCTACACTACATCACTGACCCCTCTGCACTACATCACTGACCGCTCTGCATCCAACGATACATCTCTGTCATCGCTACACCCTACGCTAAATTACTTTCTCTAACGTCCTTGAGGATGCTGGGACTCCGTAAGGACCATGGGGAATAGACGGGCTCCGCAGGAGATAGGGCACTTTAAGAAAGCTTTGGACTCTGGGTGTGCACTGGCTCCTCCCTCTATGCCCCTCCTCCAGACCTCAGTTTTACACTGTGCCCAGAGCAGGATGGGTGCACTGCAGAGAGCTCTCCTGAGTTCTCTGCCTAAAAGCATATTTGTTTGGATTTTTTCTCTACTTTTTCTACTTTTTCACAGGGAGCACTGCTGGCAACAGGCTCCCTGCATCGAGGGACTGAGGAGAGAGGAGCAGACCTTCTTGTCTAAGATAGGCTCTGCTTCCTCGGCTACTGGACACCATTAGCTCCAGAGGGGGTGAACGCAGGTTCTTACTGGGCGTCCACCCCCGGAGCCGCGCCACCGTTCTCCTCACAGAGCTAGAAGAACAGAAGACAGAAGTCGTCAGGCGGCAGAAGCCTTCAGCTTCACGGAGGTAACGCACAGCACTGCAGCTGTGCGTCATTGCTCCCATACACCTCACACACTCCGGTCACTGTAAGGGTGCAGGGCGCAGGGGGGGGGGGCGCCCTAGGCAGCAATATAAACACCTCTTATGGCAAAAGACAATATACATGTACAGGTGGGCATTGTACATGTATATAAAAGAGCCCCCGCCATATTTTTGTAAGTTTGAGCGGGACAGAAGCCCGCCGCCGAGGGGGCGGGGCTACTCCCTCAGCACTCACCAGCGCCATTTTTTCTCCACAGCACCGCTGAGAGGAAGCTCCCCGGACTCTCCCCTGCTTACACACGGTGAAGGGGTGTTTAAAAGAGAGGGGGGGGCACATAATTGGCGGATAACATATTATACAGCGCTGCTGGGGAAAAACATTTTGTGTTGGTCTCCAGGATCATTGCGCTGGGGTGTGTGCTGGCATACTCTCTCTCTGTCTCTCCAAAGGGCCTTGACAGGGATACTGTCTTCAGAAAGGGTTCCCTGTGTGTGTGAAGTGTGTCGGTACGCGTGTCGACATGTTTGACGAGGAAGGCTCGCTTAATGTGGAGGGGGAGTGCTTGAATGTCATGTCGCCGTCGGCAATGCCGACACCGGAATGGGTGGATATGCTGAATGTCTTGAATGCAAATGTTAATCTATTGCATAAAAGGTTAGACAAGGCAGAAGCTAGGGATCAGTCAGGTAGCCAGTCCATGCCTGTCCCTGTGGCGCCAGGCCCTTCGGGGTCTCAGAAGCGCACCATATCCTAGATCGATGACACAGATACCGACACAGATACTGACTCTAGTGTCGACTATGAAGATGCAAAATTACAGCCGAAGGTGGCAAAAGGTATTCGGTACATGATTATTGCCATTAAAGAGGTTTTGCATATTACTGAAGAACCCCCGGTCCCTGACACGAGGGTACACATGTATAAAGGGAAAAAGCCTGAAGTCACCTTTCCATCCTCATTTGAACTAAGTGAATTGTGCGAAAAGGCTTGGGAATCTCCGGATAGGAGACCACAAGTTCCCAAAAGGATTCTTATGGCGTATCCTTTTCCACAAACTGATAGGATACGCTGGGAATCTTCACCTAAAGTAGACAAGGCGCTGACACGCTTGTCCAAAAAGGTGGCACTGCCTTCTCAGGATACGGCTTCCCTCAAGGAACCTGCTCACCGCAGGCAGGAAATTACCTTGAAGCACATTTACACTCATTCAGGTACTATTGCTAGACCGGCTATGGCGTCGGCCTGGGTTTGTAGTGCGGTTGTGGCATGGGCAGATTCCTTATCTACGGAGATTGACACCTTAGATAGGGATGCTATTCAAATGACCATAGAGCATATCAGAGATGCTGCCTTGTATATGAGAGATGCTCAGAGAGACATTTGTTTATTAAGCTCCAGAATAAATGCTATGTCTATTTCTGCTAGGCGGCTCTTGTGGACCCAACAATGGACGGGAGATGCCGATTCAAAGCGGCATATGCAGTCCTTGCCTTACAAAGGGGAGGAGTTGTTTGGAGACGGCCTCTCGGACCTTGTCTCTACGGCTACGGCTGGTAAGTCGAATTTCTTACCTTATGTCCCCCGGCAGCATACAAAAAAAGCACCTTATTATCAAATGCAGTCCTTTCGTTCCAATAAAAACAAAAAGGTACGGGGATCGTCCCTTGTTGCCAGAGGGAAAGGTAGGGGAAAGAAGCTGCACACAGCTAGTTCCCAAGAGCAAAAGTCCTCCCCTGCCTCTGCAAAGTCCACCGCATGACGCTGGAGCTTCCCGGGGGGAGGCAGATCTAGTGGGGGCTCGTCTTCGGTGTTTCAGCCACGTCTGGGTTCACTCGCAGGTGGATCCCTGGGCATTAGAGATTGTTTCTCAGGGATACAGGCTGGAATTCGAAGACTTGCCTCCTCGCCGGTTTTTCAAATCGGCTCTGCCGGCTTCCCCGTCAGAGAGGGAGCTAGTGTTGGCGGCAATCGAAAAATTGTATATTCAACAGGTGATTGTCACAGTTCCTCATCTCCAGCAAGGAGAGGGATATTACTCGACCCTGTTTGTGGTTCCGAAACCGGACGGTTCGGTCAGACCCATTTTAAACTTAAAATCTCTGAACCTGTACTTGAAGAGGTTCAAGTTCAAGATGGAATCACTCAGGGCGGTCATCGCCAGCCTGGAGGGGGGGGATTGGATGGTGTCCCTGGACATAAAGGATGCATAGTATAAAAAAAATAAAATAATTTCTCTATCGTCCTTGTGGATGCTGGGGTTCCTGAAAGGACCATGGGGAATAGCGGCTCCGCAGGAGACAGGGCACAAAAAGTAAAGCTTTCCGATCAGGTGGTGTGCACTGGCTCCTCCCCCTATGACCCTCCTCCAGACTCCAGTTAGATTTTTGTGCCCGGACGAGAAGGGTGCAATCTAGGTGGCTCTCCTAAAGAGCTGCTTAGAGAAAGTTTAGCTTAGGTTTTTTATTTTACAGTGAGTCCTGCTGGCAACAGGATCACTGCAACGAGGGACTTAGGGGAGAAGGAGTGAACTCACCTGCGTGCAGGATGGATTGGCTTCTTGGCTACTGGACATCAGCTCCAGAGGGACGATCACAGGTACAGCCTGGATGGTCACCGGAGCCGCGCCGCCGGCCCCCTTGCAGATGCTGAAGTAAGAAGAGGTCCAGAATCGGCGGCTGAAGACTCCTGCAGTCTTCTAAAGGTAGCGCACAGCACTGCAGCTGTGCGCCATTTTCCTCTCAGCACACTTCACACGGCAGTCACTGAGGGTGCAGGGCGCTGGGAGGGGGGCGCCCTGGGAGGCAAATGAAAACCTTTTTTGGCGAAAAATACCTCACATATAGCCCCCAGAGGCTATATGGAGATATTTAACCCCTGCCAAGATTCACTAAATAGCGGGAGACGAGCCCGCCGAAAAAGGGGCGGGGCCTATCTCCTCAGCACACAGCGCCATTTTCTCTCACAGAAAGCCTGGAGAGAAGGCTCCCAGGCTCTCCCCTGCACTGCACTACAGAAACAGGGTTAAAACAGAGAGGGGGGGCACTGATTTTGGCGATATTGAGATATATATAAAGATGCTATAAGGGAAAACACTTATATAAGGTTGTCCCTATATAATTATAGCGTTTTGGTGTGTGCTGACAAACTCTCCCTCTGTCTCCCCAAAGGGCTAGTGTGGGTCCTGTCCTCTGTCAGAGCATTCCCGGTGTGTGTGCTGTGTGTCGGTACGTGTGTGTCGACATGTATGAGGACGATGTTGGTGAGGAGGCGGAGAAATTGCCTGTAATGGTGATGTCACTCTCTAGGGAGTCGACACCGGAATGGATGGCTTATTTAGGGAATTACGTGAGAATGTCAACACGCTGCAAGGTCGGTTGACGACGTGAGACGGCCGACAAACTATTAGTACCGGTCCAGGCGTCTCAGAAACACCGTCAGGGGCGTTAAAAACGCCCATTTACCTCAGTCGGTCGACACAGACACAGACACGGACACGGACACTGAATCCAGTGTCGACGGTGAATAAACAAACGTATTTCTCATTAGGGCCACACGTTAAGGGCAATGAAGGAGGTGTTGCATATTTCTGATACTACAAGTACCACAAAAAAAAAGGGTATTATGTGGGAGTGAAAAAACTACCTGTAGTTTTTCCTGAATCAGATAAAATAAAATGAAGTGTGTGATGATGCGTGGGGTTACCCCGATAGCAAATATTGGCGTTATACCCTTTCCCGCCAGAAATTAGGGCGCGTTGGGAAACACCCCTTAGGGTGATAAGGCGCTCACACACTTATCAAGTGGCGTTACCGTCTCCAGATACGGCCGCCCTCAAGGAGCCAGCTGATAGGAAGCTGGAAAGATATCCTAAAAAGTATATACACACATACGGTGGTTATACTGCGACCAGCGATCGCCATCAGCCTGGAGATGCAGTGCTGGGTTGGCTTGGTCGGATTCCCTGACTGAAAATATTTTATTCATATAGAGCATTTAATAGGATGCATTCTATATATATGTACGTGAGATGCACAGAGGGATATTTGCTCTCTGGCATCAAGATAAGTACGTTGTCCATATCACCCAGAAGATGTCATGGACACGACAGTGGTCAGGTGATACAGATCCCATACGGCACATGGAAGTATTGCCGTATAAAGGGAAGGAGTTAGTTGGGGTCGGTCCATCGGACCTGGGGACCACGGCAACAGCTGGGAAATCCAACCTTTTTACCCCAAGTTACATCTCAGCTGAAAAAGACACCGTCTTTTCGGCCTCAATCCTTCCTTTCCCATGAGGGCATGCAGGCAAAAGGCCAGTCATATCTGCCCAGACATAGAGGTAAGGGAAGTAGACTGCAGCAGGCAGCCCCTTCCCAGGAAAAGAAGCCCTCCACCGCGTCTGCCAAGTCCTCAGCATGACGCTGGGGCCATGCAAGCGGACTCAAGGTGGGGGGGTAGTCTCAAGAGTCTCAGCGCGCAGTGGGATCACTCGCAGGTTGACCCCTAGATAGTACAAGTATTATCCCAGGGGTACAGATTGGAGAGTCGAGACATCTTCTCCTCGCAGGTTTCTGAAGTCTGCTTTACCAACGGCTCCCTCCGACAGGGAGGCAGCATTGGAAACAATTCACAAGCTGTATATCCAGCAGGTGATAATCAAAGTACCCCTCCTACAACAAGGAAAAGGGTATTATTTTTCCACACTATATTGTGGTACTGAAGCCAGACGGCTTGGTGAGACATAGTCTAAACTGAAATCTTTGAACACTTACATAAAAGGTTCAAATCGAGATGGAGTCACTCAGAGCAGTGATAGCGAACCGGAAAAAAGGGGACTATATGGTGTCCCTGGACATCAAGGATTACCTCCAGTTTCAAATTTGCCCTTCTCAACAAGGGTACCTCTGGTTCGTGGTACAGAACTGTCAATATCAGTTTCAGACGATGCCGTTTGAATTATCCACGGCACCCCGGGCCTTTTACCAAGGTAATGGCCGAAAAGATGTTTCTTCAAAGAAAAAAGGCATCTAAATTATCCCTTACTTGGACGATATCCTGAAAAGGGCAAGTTCCAGAGAACAGTTGGAGGTCGGAAGAGCACTATCTAAAGTAGTTCTACGACAGCACGACTGGATTCTAAATATTCCAAGAATCGCAGCTGTTTTCCGACGATACGTCTGCTGTTCCTAGGAATGATTCTGGGCATAGTCCAGAAAAAGGTGTTCCTCCGGGAGGAAAAAGCCAAGGAGTTATTCGACCTAGTCAGAAACCTCCTAAAACCAGGCCAAGTATCAGTGCATCAATGCACAGGAGTCCTGGGAAAAATGGTGGCTTCTTACGAAGCGATTCCATTCGGCAGATCTCAGGGGATTTGCTGGACGAATGGTCCGGATCGCATTTTCAGATGCATCAGCGGATAATCCTGTCTCCAAGGACAAGGGTGTCTCTTCTGTGGGGGCTGCAGAGTGCTCATCTTTTAGAGGGCAGCACACTCAGCATTCAGGACTGTGTTCTGGGGACCACGGATACCAGCCTGAGAGGCTGGGGAGTAGTCACACAGGGAAAAAATTTCCAAGGAAGTGTGGTCAAGTCTGGAGACTTCTCTCCACATGAATATACTGGAGCTAAGGGCAATTTACAATGCTCTGAGCCTAGGAAGACTCCTGCTTCAAAGTCAACCGGTGCTGATCCAGTAGGACATCATCATGGCGGTCGCCCACGTTATCAGACGGGGCGACACAAGAAGCAGGAGGGCAATGACAGCAAGGATTCTTCGCTGGGCGGAAAATCATGTGATAACACTGTCAGCAGTGTTCATTCCGGGAGTGGGCAACTGGGAAGATTTCCTCAGCATAAATGAATTCCACCCGGAAAAGTGGAAACTTAATCTGGAAGTTTCCACATGATTGTAAACCGTTGGGAAAGACCAAAGGTGGTTATGATGGCGTCCCACCTGAAGCGCCAGGTCAAGAGACACTCAGGCAATAGCTGGGACGCTCTGGTAACACCGTCGGTGTACCAGTCGGTGTATGTGTTCCATCCTCTGCTTTTCATACCCAATGTATTGAAAATGATAGGAAGGAGAGGAGTAAGAACTATACTCGTGGCTCCGGTTTGGCCAAGAAGGACTTGGTTCCCGGAACTTCAAGAGATACTAAGAAGGGTCTTGATTCGGCAAGAACCGTGTCTGTTCCGGGACTTACCGCAGCTGCGTTGACGCCAAGGCGGGTGAACGCCGGATCCTAAGGGAAAGAGGCATTCCGGAAGAGGTCATCCCTACCCTGGTCAGAGCCAGGAAGGAGGTGACCGCACAACATTATCACCACTTAGGTGAAAATATGTGCCAGGGTGTGAGTCCAGGAAGGCTCCACGGAAGAATTTCAACTAGGTTAATTTCTACATTTCCTGCAAACAGGAGTGTCTATGGGTCTCAAATTGGGTCCATTAAGGTTCAAATTTCGGCCTGTTGATTTTCTTCCAGTAAGAAATTGGCTTCAGTTCCTGAAGTCCAGAAGTTGTTAAGGGAGTACTGCATATACAGCCCCTTTGATGTCTCCAGTGGCACTGGGCGATCTCAACGTAGTTTTGGGATTCCTAAAAAATCACATTGGTTTAAACAACTCAAATCTGTGGATTTGATATATCTCACATGGAAAATGACCATGCTGTTGGTCCTGGCCTCGGCCAGGCGAGTGTCAGAATTGGCGGCTTTATCTCACAAAGCCATATCTGATTGTCCATTCGGACAGAGCAAAGCTGCGGACTCGTCCCCAGTTTCTCCTTAAGGTGGTGTCAGCGTTTCACCTGAACCAGCTTATTGTGGTACCTGCGGCTACTAGGGACTTGGAGGACTCCAAGTTGCTGGATGTTATCAGGGCCCTGAAAATATAGTTTCCAGGTTGGCTGGAGTCAGGAAATCTGACTTGCTGTTTATCCTGTATGCACCCAACAATGCTGGGTGCTTCTGCTTCTAAGCAGTCGATTGCTCGTGGGATTGGTAGCACAATTCAACTTGCACATTCTGTGGCAGGCCTGCCACAGTCTAAATCTGTTAAGGCCCATTCCACAAGGAAGGTGGGCTCATCTTGGGCGGCTGCCCGAGGGGTCTCGGCATTACAACTTTGCCGAGCAGCTACGTGGTCGGGGAAGAAAACGTTTGTAAAATTCTACAAATTTGATACCCTGGCAAAAGAGGACCTGGAGTTCTCTCATTCGGTGCTGCAGAGTCATCCGCACTCTCCCGCCCGTTTGGGAGCTTTGGTATAATCCCCATGGTCCTTTCAGGAACCCCAGCATCCACAAGGACGATAGAGAAAATAAGAATTTACTTACCGATAATTCTATTTCTCGGAGTCCGTAGTGGATGCTGGGCGCCCATCCCAAGTGCGGATTATCTGCAATACTTGTACATAGTTATTGCTAACTAAATCGGGTTATTGTTGTTGTGAGCCATCTTTTCAGAGGCTCCGCTGTTATCATGCTGTTAACTGGGTTCAGATCACAGGTTGTACAGTGTGATTGGTGTGGCTGGTATGAGTCTTACCCGGGATTCAAAATTCCTCCCTTATTGTGTACGCTCGTCCGGGCACAGTACCTAACTGGAGTCTGGAGGAGGGTCATAGGGGGAGGAGCCAGTGCACACCACCTGATCGGAAAGCTTTACTTTTTGTGCCCTGTCTCCTGCGGAGCCGCTATTCCCCATGGTCCTTTCAGGAACCCCAGCATCCACTACGGACTCCGAGAAATAGAATTATCGGTAAGTAAATTCTTATTTTTGTCGTGCGCAAGTAGCAGCCTGTCACTGGTTAACTTCTAGAGGTGTCCTTAACCCCTCACCAATAGTGCAAACATAAACAAGAAATTGAGAAAACCACTTAACCAGCGCTTCTGTTTGTTCAAAGGTTCACTTATTCTTTTCAGACCATCTCCATCATTTTGCATATAAAACAAAGAGGTAGGAAAGAGAATATAGTGTAATACAATTTTTTAATAGCAAACAACATAAAAACAATAAAATCCAGCGATCTGTGCAAAAGGCATAATTGACAGGTAGGCTTCTCAGTCAGAATAGATACAATGGAGGTTTACCAGATTTGGTGGAACTGTGGTTTAGACTCAACAAAAAGCTAAAGCGGTATTGCGCCAGGTCAAGGGACCCTCAGGCGGTAGCGGTAGACGCTCTGGTGACTCATTGGGTGTTCAGATCGGTCTATGTGTTTCCTCCTCTTAGTGTTGAGAATAATAAGAATGAGCAGGGTCAAAACAATCCTCATTGTTCCAGATTGGCCACGGAGGACTTGGTATCCGGAGCTGCAAGAGTTGCTCACAGAAGATCCTCTAAGGCAGGACCTGCTGCGGCAGGGGCTCTGTCTGTTCCAAGACTTACCGTGGCTGCGTTTGACGGCATGGCGGTTGAACGCCGGATCCTAGCGGAAAAAGGAATTCCGGAGGAAGTCATTCCTACCCTGATCAAGGCTAGGAAAGACGTGACGTTAAAACATTATCACCGTATATGGCGGAAATATGTTTCTTGGTGTGAGGCCAGAGCTGCTCCTACAGAGGAGTTCCATTTGGGCCGTCTGCTTCACTTCCTTCAAACAGGAGTGACTTTGGGCCTAAAATTAGGGTCCATAAAGGTCCAAATTTCGGCCTTATCCATTTTCTTTCAAAGAGAATTAGCCTCTCTTCCTGAAGTACAGACTTTTGTGAAGGGGGTGCTGCATATTCAGCCTCTCTTTGTGCCTCCGGTGGCGCCTTGGGATCTTAACGTGGTGTTACGTTTCCTCAAGTCACCTTGGTTTGAACCACTCAAAACTGTGGAGTTGAAATAACTCACGTGGAAAGTGGTCATGTTGATGGCATTAGCTTCGGCTAGACGTGTTTCAGAATTGGCGGCTTTATCACATAAAAGCCCATACTTGTTTTTTCACGTGGATAGGGCAGAGTTGAGGACTCGTCCTCAATTTCTGCCAAAGGTGGTCTCATCTTTTCATATGAACCAACCTATTGTCGTGCCTGTGGCTACACGGGACTTGGAGGATTCCGAGTCCCTGGATGTGGTCAGGGCTTTGAAGATTTATGTGACCAGAACGGCTAGAATCAGGAAGACTGAAGCTCTGTTTGTTCTGTATGCGGCCAACAAGGTTGGCGCTCCTGCTTCAAAGCAGACTATTGCTCGCTGGATCTGTAACACGATTCAGCAGGCGCATTCTACGGCAGGATTGCCGTTACCGAAATCGGTTAAGGCCCATTCCACTAGGAAAGTGGGCTCTTCTTGGGCGGCTGCCCGAGGGGTCTCGGCATTACAGTTGTGCCGAGCAGCTACTTGGTCGGGGTCTAACACCTTTGCAAAGTTCTATAAGTTTGATACCCTGGCTGAGGAGGACCTCCTGTTTGCTCAATCGGTGCTGCAGAGTCATCCGCACTCTCCCGCCCGTTTGGGAGCTTTGGTATAATCCCCATGGTCCTTATGGAGTCCCAGCATCCTCAAGGACGTTAGAGAAAATAAGATTTTACTTATTGGTAAATCTATTTCTCGTAGTCCGTAGAGGATGCTGGGCGCCCGTCCCAAGTGCGGACTTCTTCTGCAAGACTTGTATATAGTTATTGCTTACATAAGGGTTATGTTATAGTTTATCGGTTGAACCGTGGCTATGTTGTTGTTCATACTGTTAACTGGGTAGTTTATCACAAGTTATACGGTGTGATTGGTGTGGCTGGTATGGATCTCGCCCTTAGATTTACAAAAATCCTTCCTCGTACTGTCCATCTCCTCTGGGCACAGTTTCCCTAACTGAGGTCTGGAGGAGGGGCATAGAGGGAGGAGCCAGTGCACACCCAGAGTTCAAAGCTTTCTTAAAGTGCCCTATCTCCTGCGGAGCCCGTCTATTCCCCATGGTCCTTACGGAGTCCCAGCATCCTCTACGGACTACGAGAAATAGATTTACCGGTAAGTAAAATCTTATTTACCCCTCTATGCCGTACACTACATTACTGACACCTCTATACCCTACACTACATTGCTGACCCTTCTATAGGTTACACTACACTGTAAAACATTACTGTACTACCTCTCCGCACTACATCAGAGAAAGGAAATACTGTGAAAAATAAGACATAGGGCAAAGTGGACAACAGACACTGACGCTTTAGACCAGTGGTTCCCAAACTCGATCCTCAAGGATACCTAACTGGTTATGTTTTCCATCTCACACGGCAGCTGCACTGTGTTATCACCAACTGCCACATTTTTAAAATCCACAGGCGACCTGGAAAACATGAACTGTCGAGGACCGAGTTTGGGAACCACTGCAGTCTAGACAGAGGAGAGAGTCTAAGAACAGCAAAGCACCAGGGAAAGTGGCCAATTGATAAACTATAGAGGGAGGGAGGAGAGATAGAAATACCAGAAAAAGTAAAACAAATGGGAAAGTGGGCAAAGTATACTGAAAGACACACAAAAAGTGTGAGAGGAGGGGGGGGGGTAGGTGTCTAGTAGTGAGTGGTAGGATAGGGAAAAAATGCTTTAAGCAGCCTAACTGAGTTGGGAAACTGGTGCTGGCATTGTAGTGTCGACATAAGGACTGTTGACTTGCTGACTACTTTCAATTCACTATTAGTACAGTATAACAGCTGTAACTTTCTCCCTCTAAGGATGGAGGTGGGTGCAATTACATTTGGGGACGGTTCAGTGAAATGTGGCAGCTCAACCGGCAAGCATATGCACTGGAAAAATGCAGTACTGTACAGCTCTCCCTTATTACCAGCCAGTCTTACAAGCAATAAGCGTTTCTTAACTTTTTGATAAAGCTTATTAGCATCTCCAGCACGCTGCAGATGCTGGGAGATGTAGTTCTCCTTGTCAAAACACTTAATTATGAACAATGTGCCCCCCCGAAAACTCTCAAACACACGTTACCCTCATACTCACAAATCTAAACAGACACATATCTCCCCCACTGACAACTCTTCCCACTCCCACACTGACAGCTCCATCACACCAATCCCCCATTCCTCCCCTCCACACCGATACCTCCATCACACCAATCCCCCCCTTCCTCCCCTCCACACTGACAGCTCCATCACACCAATCCCCCCTTCCTCCCCTCCACACTGACAGCTCCATCCAGTGGCGGATCCAGGGGGGGGGCGCTCGGGCCCGTGCCAACCCTGTCATTTGTGGCCTCCGTCCGCGATGTCCCCCCCGGCGTCGGCGCCACACAGGGAGATGATGGGCGCCCGCTGAGATTGTGTTACCAGCGGGCGTCCGTCTCCCTGCACAGCGACAGCCAGAGGCAGGAGCTCAGTACTGAGCTCCGGCTTCCGGCGCTGTCACTGTGCGGCGTGCGCTATGGGAGAGACGTCAGTCATGACGTCTCTCTCATAGTGCTGAGGAGAGGACGCCAAGAGGAGGACTGCAGCGGTCTGGAAGCGGGAATGGGGCTTGGTAAGTATGTTCTGTTTTCTCTTCCTTAATGCAACGGGAGCATCTACTGGGGGCAAACTACAGGGGACATTACTACTGGGGGGGCATCAACAAGGGGCATTACTACTGGGGGGAGCATAACTACTGGGGGCATTATTACTGGGGGGCATCTACTGGGGGCATTACTACTGGGGGGTCATCTAATGGGGGCATTACTACTGGGGGCATTATTACTGGGGGCCATCTACTGGGGGCATTATTACTGGGGGGTATCTACTGGGGGCATTACTACTGGGGGGTCATCTATTGGGGGCATTACTACTGAGGGCAGCTACTGGGGGCAAACTATTGGAGGACATTATTACTGGGGGGCAAACTACTGGGGGACATTATTACTGGGGGGCATCTACTGGGGGCAAACTACTGGGGGACATTATTACTGGGGGTCAACTACAAAGGGGCTAACTACTGAGGGCATACTACAGGAGGGCATTACTACTGGTGGCGTAACTACAGGGGCATTACTACTGGCGGCTTAACTACAGGGGGGCCAGACTACTGGGAGCCAAACTACTGGGGGATAACTACAGGGGCTAAACTACAAGGGGGGCATAACTACAGGGGCTAAACTACAATGGGGCAAACTACAGGGGTGCATTACTACTGGTGGCTAAACTACAAGCAGGCAAACTACTGGGGGCATTACCACTGGGAGGCTAAACTAAAGGGGGCAGGGGTAAACTACTGGGGTCATAACTGCAGGGGCATTACCACTGGGGGCATAACTACTAGGGTGCTAAATGATTGGGGGCATTACTACAGGCAACATTACTACTGGGGGCAATACGAGCATTGCATAAGGGGCACCACTACTATGGGGTTTATATAAGGGGCACTACCAGTACAGTGGACATTGCATAATGAGCGCTACAACTGTGGGCATTGTATAAGAAGCGCCACCTCACATGCACCGAAGCCGCACGCAAATGTACTTGCCCCTTTCATGGTGCCCCCCCCTATCATTTTCTTCTGGATCCGCAGCTGGCTCCATCACACCAATCCCCCCTTCCTCCCCTCCACACTGACAGCTCCATCACACCAATCCCCCCTTCCTCCCCTCCACACTGACAGCTCCATCACACCAATCCCCCCTTCCTCCCCTCCATCACACCAATCCCCCCCTTCCTCCCCTCCACACTGACAGCTCCATCACACCAATCCCCCCTTCCTCCCCACCACACTGACAGCTCCATCACACCAATCCCCCCATTCCTCCCCTCTCCACTGACAGCTCCATCACACTAATCCCCCCCTTCCTCCCCTCCACACTGACAGCTCCATCACACCAATCCCCCCTTCCTCCCCTCCACACTGACAGCTCCATCACACCAATCCCCCCTTCCTCCCCTCCACACTGACAGCTCCATCACACAATCCCCCCCTTCCTCCCCTCCACACTGACAGCTCCATCACACTAATCCCCCCTTCCTCCCCTCCACACTGACAGCTCCATCACACCAATCCCCCCTTCCTCCCCTCCACACTGACAGCTCCATCACACCAATCCCCCCATTCCTCCCCTCTCCACTGACAGCTCCATCACACTAATCCCTCCTTCCTCCCATCCACACTGACAGCTCCATCACACCAATCTCCCCCTTCCTCCCCTCCACACTGACAGCTCCATCACACCAATCGCCCCCTTCCTCCCCTCCACACTGACAGCTCCATCACACCAATCCCCCCCTTCCTCCCCTCCACACTGACGGCTCCATCACACCAATCCCCCCTTCCTCCCCTCCACACTGACAGCTCCATCACGCAATCCCCCCTTCCTCCCCTCCACACTGACAGCTCCATCACACTAATCCCCCCTTCCTCCCCTCCACACTGACAGCTCCATCACACCAATCCCCCCTTCCTCCCCTCCACACTGACAGCTCCATCACACCAATCCCCCCATTCCTCCCCTCTCCACTGACAGCTCCATCACACTAATCCCTCCTTCTCGCCTCCACACTGACAGCTCCATCACACCAATCCCCCCCTTCCTCCCCTCCACACTGACAGCTCCATCACACCAATCCCCCCCTTCCTACCCTCCACACTGACAGCTCCATCACACCAATCCCCCCCTTCCTCCCCTCCACACTGACAGCTCCATCACACCAATCCCCCCTTCCTCCCCTCCACACTGACAGCTCCATCACACAATCCCCCCCTTCCTCCCCTCCACAATGACAGCTCCATCACACTAATCCCCCCTTCCTCCCCTCCACACTGACAGCTCCCATATACACATGCCCACTCCCCAAACTGATACTGACACCCCCCACACACACACACACACACTAGCAGCACACATACTGTAAATGTGGGATCATTGCAGGTACTGATGTACAGTAGTGTGTATGTCACCTACACAAATCACCCCTCCTCCACACAGACGGCTGCCACAAACTTCTTGGGACATGGACTCACCATGGTGTCTCAGCAGGGGGCTGTCCATCAGTCTCCAGCCTCACTCTCTCCTCCTTCTGCGGTGTGATTCCTTGCAGGCACCTCCTCACGCTGCCGTGGTGAGCATGGCCCTGAACCGGATCTCCGCCTCCAGGGGGTGGGGCTAACTACGTTCAAAGGGACAGAGGAGGGAGTGACTTGGGTGTGCAGCAGCTGAGGGGAGCGTTATGCTGTAACAGGAACTGCTCTGCTGCAGCCAGGACTTTAGTCAGGAGCCAGCAGCACACAGCTTCTGTCTCCTCCCCTCGCCGCTAATTAACCCCGCTGTTATTAATTTGTGCAACCTGCTTCACTCCTTGCCCACTGTAGCGCTCTACCACTTGGCCGCAGGTGGCACCTCCGGGTGGCGCCCCCCTTCTACGGGCGCCCCTGGCGAGTGCCATCCTGGCCAAGTGGTAGATACGCCTCTGCTCTAGAATTTTGTTTTTTTCCAGTGGAAACAGAAATTCCATTTGGATGTTCGCTGTCATTGACTAGTGAAGCTCTAGGGATGCAGCGCACATGTGGCAGAGCTGAGGTGTTATGGAAGACCAGGATGCTTCAATAGCAGCCTTCAGCTCTTCTGCATTGTTCGGTCTCATGTCTCTCATCTTTCTCTTGCCAATACCCCAGGCTGATAGAATCCATGCCATGACGCATTGAGGCAGTAATTCATGCAAAAGTGGCACCAAACTAAGTACGGAGTACATATGCATGATTATACTTTTCAGAGGGCCGACATCTCTGTATTTAAAATCCTTTGTTTATTGACTATGTAATATTCTAATTTTCTGAGATTTTGGATTTGGGGTTTTCTTCAGCTGTAAGCCAGTCATCAAAATTATAACAAATAAAGGCTTGAAATATCTCACTTTGCATGTAATGAGTCTATATAATATATTAGTTTCACCTTTTCAGTTGAATTACTGAAATAAATGAACTTTTGCACAATATTCTAATTTTCTGAGTATCACCTATACTTGCGAACATGACTCAGGCCCTATGTTCAGACAGTCCTGTTGTATTAGCCTCAGGCACCAGAGTTCTGAATAATTACTGGTTTGTAGAGAGACATACCTTCAAATTAAGACCTTTAAATAGGTAAATACATGTTATAGGGCCTATAATTACAATTTAACATACTTAAGGATTGGATTCCCAAATAATATTTAGAAAATAGCAACACATAGGACTTCCACAGAGTTAGGAAAGTTTTCAAGTACATATTATATTATTGTAATTAGACAATTTATGTAATGGGAATGGCAAACTTTTTTAAAATACAAGGTGTTCTATTACTAAAGAAAACAAACAAAAACCCCAACTACATTAGTTCACATAGGGGCTGATTCAGCCCAGCAGGTAGTCCTGAATCCATCAGAATTGACCTATGTTTTCGGGACTGCACATGTGTGCTGCGTCCCTGGAAGCAGTTTCATTGGCCACGGCAGTGTAGTTTTGCCGGACATCCTGAGTAACCCAAGGGTTACTCACATGTCCGATTCTGCGACTGATGTTGAGAATGTTGATTTGCTGTTGTGTCCTCAGAAGCATCCTGTGGCTTTTTAATATTTTTACACCAGCCACGGTGTACAAAGACTAAGGGGTGTATTCAATAAGAGTTGGAAGCTGCCGTCTTGTTGGAAAGACGGCAGCTTCCGACTGATTTAGGTTGGAAGGGGTTCCGACCTATTCAATAGGGGCTGATTTTTCCGACAAGTCGGGAATTCCCGACTTGTCGGAAAACACGTGGATCGGCGGAATAGCCGCAGATCCGCGTGCTTCTGTCGGAAACAGAACCTTAATCCGACTTCTAAAAAAGTTGGATTGAGGTGAGGTGACGGGGGAGTCGGGCGAGGCAGGGAGAGAGTGCTTACCAGCGGGCTCCCTCCAGCAGCTACCTGTGAAATCACACACGGGGAGGTGCTGACAGCAGCAGCAGGGACAGGGCGCAGGGAATGGCCAAATCAGACAGTTGGATTTGGCTCAAATCCGACAGTCGGATTTGGCCTCTCATCGAATAGGGCATGTCGGATCCATTCCCATAAATGCATGTCGGAATGAATCCGACTCTTATTGAACACACCCCTCAGTGACTATGCCATCTGCATCCACCTCTAAACCAGAGGCAGTAGCATTAGGTGGGTTTTGGAAAAGTAGTTAAAGACTGGATTCAGGAGGTCTGTAGAACCAATGTAGATATTTGAAGAGTGATGCAGTGGATGAGAAGCGGCAAGAGAGAAAGATTATTCTCACCACAACATGTAAAGCATGATACATGCTTTTATAACCATACTTGAGATAGACTGTTTTTACAATTTCACTGACGCTGAAAGTCCTGATCAACGTGCAAATTCATGTATACACACTATTACAATCTACCATGCGATCCATGATCCTTATCTCTCAAAACCGTATACTGAAAAGATATAACGCCATACACACACACACACTACAGATATCTGGCTACGCACTTGGAGGAGTATCGTCAGATATATAGGACAAAATGGTTGATTGTAGGTACACACACTTCTAGGTTTGCCTAACCTAGAAGGGGTGAGAAGAGCTAGATTTGGTTGTCATCTGCACAGTGGTGGCAGTGAAGACCAAAGGAGCATTTTAGTAGAACAAAGAGAAAGGTACTTTATAAAGAGAAAAGCAGAGAGCCATGAACATTACTTTGAAGATCCCAGACAGATAATTGGTGTGGAGGCAAGAATGTTCTAGAAATAGATATACTTATGGAGTTTTCAGAAATGCGGGGTGACTCAGGAGATTACAGTGCTATGGGGAGGAAGGGAAAAGTGTGTGCAGACGAAGATGATGTCACGGTTTTGAATGCAGAAGAGAAGCCATTTACGATGAGTATGGAGAAGTGACCTTTTGACTTGTATATCATTAGTTCATTGAGAACGTTAGTAGTTTTGATGGAATGTAAAGTGCCTGGAGGTGCCTCATCTACAATATCTGTTAGTGTACTGTTGTATAAAATTTAGTAAATGAGGTTGAAAAGAGAATTGAGTGTTTAGGTGCAATTCTATACACATGGATTTATGTGAAATGGAGGGAATGCAGAAGGAAAGAAGTCTTTGGTCATAGATAAGTAAGAATGATTTGGAGAAGCAAGTGATGCAAAATTTACTAGCTTGATACTAGCTTGTTAGTACATCTACCTCTGTGTGCATTTGATAAGATGACTTCAATTGTAAATCTAAACGATATCTTAAAAACCAGTCAAGGAATAAATATCTGTGTAACCTATCAAAGTTATTCATTTGCACACTGATATTAATTCACAGTTAAACAAAACAATTGAAAGCATCAAACATCTGAAGAGAGCAACTTGCTCAATCAAGAGATGTGTCCTCATGCATCTAGCTGTGTAAGCCACCAGGTCCCATGCAATTCTGCTAGCGTCAGGCATCATTTTTCTCTGACGTCCTAAGTGGATGCTGGGGACTCCGTCAGGACCATGGGGATTACCGGCTCCGCAGGAGACAGGGCACAAAACTAAAGCTTTAGGATCAGGTGGTGTGTACTGGCTCCTCCCCCTATGACCCTCCTCCAAGCCTCAGTTAGGTTTTTGTGCCCGTCCGAGCAGGGTGCAATCTAGGTGGCTCTCTTAAGGAGCTGCTTAGAAAAAGTTTTTAGGTTTCTTATTTTCAGTGAGTCCTGCTGGCAACAGGCTCACTGCATCGAGGGACTTAGGGGAGAGAAGTTCAACTCACCTGCGTGCAGGATGGATTGGCTTCTTAGGCTACTGGACACCATTAGCTCCAGAGGGAGTCGGAACACAGGTCTCACCCTGGGGTTCGTCCCGGAGCCGCGCCGCCGACCCCCCTTGCAGATGCTGAAGATTGAAGGTCCAGAAACCGGCGGCAGAAGGCTTTTCAGTCTTCATGAAGGTAGCGCACAGCACTGCAGCTGTGCGCCATTGTTGTCACACACTTCACACCAACGGTCACGGAGGGTGCAGGGCGTTGCTGGGGGCGCCCTGGGCAGCAATGTATAATACCTTATTCTGGCTAAAAATACATCACATATAGCCCCTGGAGGCTATATGGATGTATTTAACCCCTGCCAGGTCTCAGAAAAACGGGAGAAGAAGCCCGCCGAAAAAGGGGCGGGGCCTATTCTCCTCAGCGCCATTTTCCCTCACAGAAAGGCTGGTGGGAAGGCTCCCAGGCTCTCCCCTGCACTGCACTACAGAAACAGGGTTAAAACAGAGGGGGGGGGCACTTATTTGGCGATATGTATATATATATTAAAATGCTATAAGGGAAAAACACTTATATAAAGGTTGTCCCTGTATAATATAGCGTTTTTGGTGTGTGCTGGCAAACTCTCCCTCTGTCTCCCCAAAGGGCTAGTGGGGTCCTGTCCTCTATCAGAGCATTCCCTGTGTGTGTGCTGTGTGTCGGTACTTGTGTGTCGACATGTATGAGGACGATGTTGGTGAGGAGGCGGAGCAATTGCCGGTAATGGTGATGTCACTCTCTAGGGAGTCGACACCGGAATGGATGGCTTATTTAAGGAATTACGTGATAATGTCAACACGCTGCCAGGTCGGTTGACGACATGAGACGGCCGGCAAACCAATTAGTACCTGTCCAGGCGTCTAAAACACCGTCAGGGGCGTTAAAACGTCCTTTTACCTCAGTCGGTCGACACAGACACGGACACTGACTCCAGTGTCGACGGTGAAGAAACAAACGTATTTTCCTTTAGGGCCACACGTTACTTGTTAAGGGCAATGAAGGAGATGTTACATATTTCTGATACTACAAGTACCACAAAAAAGGGTATTATGTGGAGTGTGAAAAAACTACATGTGGTTTTTCCTGAATCAGATAAATTAAATGGTGTGTGATGATGCGTGGGTTTCCCCCGATAGAAAATTATTGGCGGTATACCTTTTCCCGCCAGAAGTTATGGCGCGTTGGGAAACACACCTTAGGGTGGATAAGGCGCTCACACGCTTATAAAAACAAGTGGCGTTACCGTCTCCAGATACGGACGCCCTCAAGGAGCCAACTGATAGGAGGTTGGAAAATATACTAAAAAGTATATACACACATACTGGTGTTATACTGCGACCAGCGATCGCCTCAGCCTGGATGGGCAGCGCTGGGGTGGCTTGGTCGGATTCCCTGACTGGAAATATTGATACCCTTGACAGGGACAGTATTTTATTGACTATAGAGCATTTAAAAGATGCATTTCTATATATGCGAAACTCTGGCATCAAGAGTAAGTACGATGTTTCTGGACACGACAGTGGTCAGGTGATGCAGATTCCAAACGGCACATGGAAGTATTGCCGTATAAAGGGGAGGAGTTATTTGGGGTCGGTCCATCGGACCTGGTGGCCACGGCGACAGCTAGAAAATCCACCTTTTTTACCCCAAGTCACATCTCAGCAGAAAAAGACATAGTCTTTTCAGCCTCAGTCCTTTCGTCCCCATAATATCTGCCCAGGCATAGAGGTAAGGGAAGAAGACTGCAGCAGGCAGCCCATTCCCAAGAACAGAAGCCTTCCACCGCTTCTGCCAAGTCCTCAGCATGACGCTGGGGCCGTACAAACAGGTGCGGTGGGGGGTCGTCTCAAGAGTTTCAGCACGCAGTGGGCTCACTCGCAAGTGGACCCCTGGATCCTACAAGTAGTATCCCAGGGGAACAGATTGGAAATTCGAGACGTCTCCCCCTCGCAGGTTCCTGAAGTTTGCTTTACCAACGTCTACCTCCGACAGGGAGGCAGTATTGGAAACAATTCACAAGCTGTATTCCCAGCAGGTGATAATCAAAGTACCCCTCCTACAACAAGTAAAGGGGTATTATTCCACACTATATTGTGGTACTGAAGCCAGACGGCTCGGTGAGACCTATTCTAAATGGAGTCACTCAGAGCAGTGATAGCGAACCAGGAAGAAGGGGACTATATGGTGTCCCTGGACATCAAGGATGCTTACCTCCATGTCCAAATTTGCCCTTCTCACAAAGGGTACCTCAGGTTCGTGGTACAAAACTGTCACTATCAGTTTCAGACGCTGCCGTTTGAATTGTCCACGGCACCCCGGGTCTTTACCAAGGTAATGGCCGAAATGATGATTCTTCTTCAAAGAAAAGGCGTCTTAATTATCCCTTACTTGGACGATCTCCTGATAAGGGCAAGGTCCAGAGAACAGTTGGAGGTCGGAGTAGCACTATCTCAAGTAGTTCTACGACAGCACGGGTGGATTCTAAATATTCCAAAATCGCAGCTGTCTCCGACGACATGTCTGCTGTCCCTAGGGATGATTCTGGACACAGTCCAGAAAAAGGTGTTTCTCCCGGAGGAGAAAGCCAGGGAGTTATCC
This sequence comes from Pseudophryne corroboree, assembly GCF_028390025.1. Lineage (NCBI taxonomy): Eukaryota > Metazoa > Chordata > Amphibia > Anura > Myobatrachidae > Pseudophryne > Pseudophryne corroboree. The sequence continues at coordinate 648,104,310 of NC_086444.1, read as the reverse complement.
GAGCTAGTCAGGAACCTCCAAAAACCAGGAAAAGTGTCAGTGCATCATTGCACAAGGGTCCTGGGAAAAATGGTGGCTTCTTACGAAGCGATTCCATTCGGCAGATTTCACGCAAGAACTTTTCAGTGGGATCTGCTGGACAAATGGTCCGGATCGCATCTTCAGATGCATCAGCGGATAACCCTGTCTCCAAGGACAAGGGTGTCTCTTCTGTGGTGGCTGCAGAGTGCTCATCTACTAAAGTGCCACAGTTATGCATTCAGGACTGGGTCCTGGTGACCACGGATTCCAGCTTGAAAGGCTGGGGAGCAGTCACACAGGGAAAAAAATTTCCAGGGAGTGTGATCAAGTCTGGGGACTTCTCTCCGCATAAATATACTGGAGCTAAGAGCAATTTACAATGCTCTAAGCTTAGCAAGACCTCTGCTTCAAGGTCAGCCGGTATTGATCCAGTGGGACAACATCACGGCAGTCGCCCACGTAAACAGACAGGGCGGCACAAGAAGCAGGAGGACAATGGCAGAAACTGCAAGGATTCTTCGCTGGGCGGAAAATCATGTGATAGCACTGTCAGCAGTTTTCATTCCGGGAGTGGACAACTGGGAAGCAGACTTCCTCAGCACGACCTCCACCCGGGAGAGTGGGGACTTCATCGAGAAGTTGTTCCACATGATTGTGCACCGTTGTGAAAGACCAAAGGTGGACATGATGGCGTCCCGCCTGAACAAAAAACTGGACAGGTATTGCGCCAGGTCAAGAGACCCTCAGGAAATAGCTGTGGACGTTCTGGTAACACCATGGGTGTACCAGTCGGTGTATGTGTTCCCTCCTCTGCTTCTCATACCAAAGGTACTGAGAATTATAAGACGTAGAGGAGTAAGAACTATACTCGTGGCTCCGGATGGGCCAAGAAGGACTTGGTACCCGGAACTTCATGAGATGCTCACAGAGGACTCAGGGCCTCTGCCGATAAGAAGGGACATGCTTCAGCAAGTACCATGTCTGTTCCAAGACTTACCGCGGGTGCGTTTGACGGCATGGCGGTTGAACGCCGGATCCTAAGGGAAAAAAGGCATTCCGGAAGAGGTCATTCCTACCCTGGTCAAAGCCAGGAAGGAGGTGACCGCACAACATTATCACCACATGTGGCGAAAATATGTTGCGTGGTGTGAGGCCAGGAAGGCCCCACGAAGAAATTTCAACTCGGTCGATTCCTGCATTTCCTGCAAACAGGAGTGTCTATGGGCCTCAAATTGGGGTCCATTAAGGTTCTAATTTCGGCCCTGTCGATTTTCTTCCAGAAAGAATTGGCTTCAGTTCCTGAAGTCCAGAAATTTGACAAGGGAGTACTGCATATACAACCCCCTTTTGTGCCTCCAGTGGCACTGTGGGATCTCAACGTAGTCCTGGGATTCCTCAAATCACGTTGGTTTAAACCGCTCAAATCTGTGGATTTGAAATATCTCACATGGAAAGTGACCATGATGTTGGCCCTGGCCTCGGCCAGGCGAGTGTCAGAATTGGCGGCTTTGTCTCACAAAAGCCCATATCCGATTGTCCATTCGGACAGGGCAGAGCTGCGGACTCGTCCCCAGTTTCTCCCTAAGGTGGTGTCAGCGTTTCATCTGAACCAGCTTATTGTGGTACCTGCGGCTACTAGAGACTTGGAGGACTCCAAGTTGCTAGATGTTGTCAGGGCCCTGAAAATATAGATTTCCAGGACGGCTGGAGTCAGGAAAACGGACTTGCTGTTATCCTGTATGCACCCAAAAAACTGGGTGCTCTTGCTTCTAAGCAGACGATTGCTAGTTGAATGTGTAGTACAATTCAGCTTGCACATTCTGTGGCAGGACTGCCACAGCCAAAATATATAAATGCCCATTCCACAAGGAAGGTGGGCTCATCTTGGGCGACTGCCCGAGGGGTCTCGGCTTTACAACTTTGCCGAGCTGCTACTTGGTCAGGGGCACACCCTGGCTGAGGAGGACCTGGAGTTCTCTCACTCGGTGCTGCAGAGTCATCCGCACTCTCCCGCCCGTTTGGGAGCTTTGGTATAATCCCCATGGTCCTGACGGAGTCCCCAGCATCCACTTAGGACGTCAGAGAAAATAAGATTTTACTTACCGATAAATCTATTTCTCGTAGTCCGTAGTGGATGCTGGGCGCCCATCCCAAGTGCGGATTGTCTGCAATACTTGTACATAGTTATTGTTACAAAAAAATCGGGTTGTTTTTGTTGTGAGCCGTCTGTTCAGAGGCTCCTACGTTTGTCATACTGTTAACTGGGTTTAGATCACAAGTTATACGGTGTGATTGGTGTGGCTGGTATGAGTCTTACCCGGGATTCAATATCCTTCCTTATTGTGTACGCTCGTCCGGGCACAGTATCCTAACTGAGGCTTGGAGGAGGGTCATAGGGGGAGGAGCCAGTACACACCACCTGATCCTAAAGCTTAAGTTTTGTGCCCTGTCTCCTGCGGAGCCGCTAATCCCCATGGTCCTGACGGAGTCCCCAGCATCCACTACGGACTACGAGAAATAGATTTATCGGTAAGTAAAATCTTATTTTTTTTAATGAAAATGTGTCTTAGTTGCAATGTGATGTGACTAGGACTCACCAGAAGACTGTGCTGAATTTAATTAATAAAGTCTGTATACAGAGCACAATGGAACTTGTATTGGGAAAAAAACCTGGAACACTACAAGCTAGTGGTCCAAAAAATGTGGGTATCTGCCCCATTTTTTGCAATATGTTGGGGAGTGGGATGATCAGCGCAACAATGTGTCCTGTCTCCTGTTTCTGGGCAGTTGGTACCAATGAGTTGTCCAAACTCATCTGGTAAGTGGTGATTATTGGGGGGAGTGGTACCTGTGCTCACCTCCCTAGTGTTAGTAAGGAAATATGTGACAGATAAGCGTTATAAAATGATGATAGCATAATAAAATGGCAGCGATTGTTAGCACATAGGTGATGGTGATCCATCACCTATGTGCTAACAATCGCTGTCATTTTATCATTTGCTATTTGAAAGCATTGTACTCTTTATGCCTGAGCACTGTGTTTTAATAAAAGGCATAGATATACACAACGCTTATCTGTCACATATTTCCTTACTAACACTAGGAGGTGAGCGCAGGTACCACTGCCCCATTTACTGGGCGTGCTGTTGCCAGTGGTAGCTTCACAGGCTCCGCGTGCGTGAAAACACTGTGCTAGACAATGTCACTTGCTCACTATATCCGTTTAAAGCTTTACACCCACGCTCCCCATACTAAAACCCCTTTTGAAATCTCACAAGGTTTAATGAGCCGTTTTTCTTTATATCACTCTGTGGCATTATCCTTAGAATTTCGAAATCCTTCACTCTACCTGCAGCACTCCCCTTTATCCAAATGTTAAACGTATTATTTATTGTTAGTGCTTTATAATTTGTATCCATATTCCACCCCTAATTAACTTTAAAAAAAAGTCTGAGTTTGGCCAGCATCCCGCACAGCTGATGAACTCAGAATTAAGGGTTTGTTTTTTTAAGTTCCTTGACAGTAAAATCTTTAACCGTTCGCACAAAATACAACCCTTTCAATCTTACAAGCGTCTTCTTCACCTGTTTCCTTCTAACAGACAACAGAGCTCAGAGGGTCACGCTAAAGCCTCTTCACTCACTACATCATATGCCATGTAATTGTGTTTGTCATGCTAGTCCAGAATTATTAATTATTTTTTTGTTTTGATGGATTACTATTTTAAAGTGTGTTTTAAAATTGTATGATAAAAGTCTAATGCTGCTTTCAGATCGCAAATGCCGGATCCTACCCGGTAAGAGAAACGTGTCCTTACCGGGTGGGATCCGGCATTTGCTCTCCTCTGCTGGCTTTCTGACCCGGTAATATACCGTGTCGGTTGGCATAGCAGCGGGGGACGCAGCAGCAGCAGGGTCGGGGGTGGAGGCGGCGCTGGGAGATGAGCTCATCTCCTGCGCCGCCTCTCCCTATGCTGTGAATGGGAGCCGTGTTGCATCGAAACGGCTCCCATTCACACTGCACCTGACCCGGTATTCAACCCGGTAATAACCCTTCTTTTTAACCGGGTTGAATTACTGGGTCAGGTGACAAGCTAATTCGGCAAAGGTGCTTTCACATCGCACACTGACCCGTTTTGACACGGCAATATGCCGTGTCGATACCGGGTTATTTGTGCGATGTGAAAGGGGTATAATAATCCTACAACTGCTATACAATATGCATCCACTTAAAATGATATTTTTTGCTCTATTAGATGAACTGTATTGTATTGATGCAATCTATTTTTTATTTTTTTTTGACGATGGGAGTGATCAGCGAAAGTCTTTTTATATTTTTTGTAATAAAATAAGCTGCAGTATAAACTATTCTATAATTTACACAAGATTTAAAATTTGTCCACCAACTGTTCTTCTATTGGAGTATTGATTTCTCTGTCCCACTTTCTATACATATTGTCTTTCCTTCCTTCTCAACATTCCAGATTTGAAGATGCGGACACAACCAAAACTTCAATCCACAGTGACCATGCCCAACTAGCCCACACGTCTCTGAAAAACCAGAAAAACTAACCAGTTGTAAGAAAGACGTGATTGTTGTGGTGATATGGACTGGGGGGAGATTTAGTCAGCTGTGTCTTATTTATTCAACTGCATGAATACACTGTCCCCTATACTGATGTACAGCATCCACACAGTGTCTCTTTATACAGTATACTATATGTGTACTGCACATGTCTATTAACTGGGGGGAAAAAAGTTTGCCTTTTTATAAAATAACTTAAATGCCAATTTATGGACATTTTGGGGGGTATTCAATTGTTTGAAAAGTCAGTTGGGTGTCTGTTATTTCCTATCTAATAGACAGAAAAAAACAGACACCCAACCAACTTTTCAAACAATTGAATTCCACCCACTAAATTTATGGCGCTAACTCTATTGCTCAAGTGTGAGGACAACTACTTTGAAAAGCAGACATGCCCACTAGCCCAATCAATACAAATTACTCCGCTAATTAGGAACTGTGAAAGTTTACTTCTTCGTAACCTGGGCCTCTTTCAAGGAAGAAGCACGGCTCCGGGATCTAACGCCATGTGAATATGGCGCCAATTTTCCAAGCTTGATGAACTTAGGAACCCATACTATTGTATGGAGATGCACAGCACAACTGGACTGTGCTGTGCGCAGGAGATATTAGTGTTATCTTCTGCGTTACAGCAATGCTGATTAGGCCAGTCACTGAAATGAAGCTGTTTGCATGTATAACAAACCAATTCCGCTTGATGAATAGATCCCTTAAAAACAAAAATACAGGTTGAGGTTCCCATATATAAAAACCCAATATCCTAAATTTTTTGAGCACAACTTAAATAGTGATGCATTTGCCTTCTCATGGTTCAATGTGCACAAAATGTAAAATAAAATATTCTATAAAATGACCTTCAGGCTGTGTGTATAAGACACAGTGTATATGAAACATAAATGCATTCTGTGCCTAGACTTGGGTCCCATTCCCAAAATGTCATTATGGTATGCTAAAATTCCAAAATCCGTAAACATCTGAACTCCAAAACACTTCTGGTCCCAAACTTGTAAAACGTATGTATTGCATTTCATTGCTTGCAGCCATAATTATGCCTAATTAACATAATTCACAATTTCCTCTTAATTGTTCCAAAAGATCTGATAAAAGTACACAGCTGCTGCATAAGTCAAGAAAAATCCTGTCCAGCATTCATTATTTGCTTTATTGTACAGTCACATGAACAAGCTACGGCAGTGGTTTCCAAACTTTTTTGAATCACAGCGCCCTAGAATATCAGAATTTTTTTTCACGGCACCCCTAGGCCAAAAATTTCTTATTGAAAAATTTAGAAAGAAGTATTACATTAAGTAGATCGCGTTTATATGTCATCCTTAGGGTCAGTTGTGGGGTGAGGGACAAGATTTGCTTCCGTTTGTTCCCATATTTTATGACTGGCAGCCACCAGCACTGGTTTTGCCTATTATACTAACCATGAATAATTTGAATTGGTCCTGGACCACCAACCCAGGGCACTCCTGCAAGTGTCCCGAGGCACCCCAGGGAGCTACGGCACACAGTTTGGGAACCTCTGAGCTACGGGATTGTTCCCACAATGCATGGAATAGAATTTGTTGGATATCTATTAACTGCTTCAATGGTATCCGGTCTTTAGGTCGACAAGACTTAGGTCGACACTCATTAGGTCGACATTTTTTGAACTTTTTCATACTTTACGATCCACGTGGACTATAATTGGAAATAATAACCTTGCCCTAAGCAAGCCATGCGAGGGGATATAGTGCACTAATTGGGGTTCCCAGTCACTTTACGAAGAAAGCGACACACACAAATAAAAATAAATAAAAATATATATGTATATATAAAGAAAACCACCACAACTAATGTCAACCTTTTTCCATGTCGACCGCATGACAGTGTCGACCTAATGACTGTCGACCCTATGATCCACACCCGCTTGAATATTATACACTTGTCTGGCAGATGTGTCCTCATACACCTAGCCTCAAAATGCTATGCGGCATGAGATGCCTGGCACGAGCGAGCTGCCAGGTCCCACGTAACTCTCTTTGTTTTGGGTATATTGTTTGCCCACAAATGAGTCTTAGTCGCAATGCGATGAGACTAGGACGCATTAGGAAACTGCACTAGTTACTTTGATATGCAATGCTTGTATATCTGTTTGCTTATGAGTCTGTATGCGAGGCACAACAGAACTTAGGGCCTAATTTAGATCTGATTGCAGCAGAAAATGTGTTAGCTAATGGGCAAAACCATGCGCACTGCAGGTGGGGCAGATATACTATGTGCAGAGAGAGTTGGATTTGGGTGGTGTGTGTTCAAACTGAAATGTAAATTGCAGTGTAAAAATAAAGCAGCCAGTATTTACCCTGCACAGAAACAATATAACCCACCCAAATCTAACTCTCTCTGCACATATTATATCTGCCCCCCTGCAGTGCACATGGGGGGTCATTCCGAGTTGATCGCTAGCTGCCGTTGTTCGCAGCGTGCATGCTAAAAATCGGCATTTCTGCACATGCGTATGGGCCACAAAGCGCACGCGATTCGTACGGGTACAAAGCCCGTTGTGGTTGTGCATAGGTTGTAGCGAAGTTTTCAGTCGCACTGACGGCCGCAAGAATATAGACAGGAAGGGGGCGTTTCTGGGTGTCATCTGACCGTTTTCAGGGAGTGTTTGCAAAAACGCAGGCGTGTCTGAAAAAACGCAGGCGTGGCTGGGCGTTCGTTGGGTGGGTGTATGACGTCAAATCCGGACACGAATAGGCTGAAGTGATCGCAAGCGCTGAGTAGGTTCAGAGCTACTCAGAAACTGCACAAACTGTTTTTGCAGAGCTCGGCTGCACATGCGTTCGCACTTCTGCTAAGCTAAAATACACTCCCAAGTGGGCGGCGGCATAGCGTTTGCACGGCTGCTAAAACTAGCTAGCGAGCGATCAACTTGGAATGACCCCCAAGGTTTTGACCATAAGCTAACAAATTTTCTGCTGTGATCAGATCTGAATTACCCCCTTTGTGTGCAAATAAAGCCGTGGCCGCTGCATCGTAGCACTTTTTATAAAGATTCATACTCAGTTGCACAGGTTTAGTAGTGTCGCATATCAAATTAATCCACATAGTCTCATTGCACATTGTGACTAAAACACGGTTTTGGGTGAAAAAGACACCCGGTGCTAGGAGAGTCGCACCTGGCGCGCCAAGAGAGGCTGTTTGCACAACTGCAGCAATAGTGTATGAGGACACATCTGTAAATTACAAGTGACTTTTTATTTGTATGTGTAGTACAGGAAATGTCTCAACTATAAAACATGCAAAGAAATCCAGTAACAGACATCCTACAACACCCTAATCTACTTCCTGTAATTATACCTATAAAAGAAAACAAACAAACCTCCCACAAACAAAAACCACACCACTTTTTTTAGCACTTCACTAACCAACATTAACTATTCGCTCTGCAAGTCTGTCCTTTATGGCAATCAATAAAATATACTTGTCCCCCACAAGTATTTCTCACAGACAATACTCCACAAACATTACAGAAATCATTAGAAGTGCTGTGCTCTTTGCGGTTGTGGAAATACCAATAAGCGCTGAAGCAAGAACTGGTATTTCTTGGTGGTGGTTAATAAACAGAATGAACACTTTGCAATTTAATTTAAACAAACACTTGCCTTGTGAGAAGGAATAAGTGTGTAAAATGGCATAAATAAGTGGGTAATGTCCAAAAAGTGACAAAATAGGTTCAGCATATGGGTGAGAAAAACCTCATCACTGAGAGGGTTAAACAGGGCCTTGTTAGCTTGTATTTCAGCAGGACAGAATTTGCGAGCACTGTTTAACTATAACTTAACAATAAAGCTCCCTATTCAAGTAACATTTTCTACCAGTTTCACCAGCTTCAAATATGCACTGAAAATATACCATCCGTAACGCTAATCTCCACTAATACATACGCTAATACATTCATGGTTACACACTGCAGATGAATAATGTTTTACATTTTTGTATATTAAATATATATATTATTTTCATTACTTCAAGTGAATATCTTCTGTCCCTTTCTTCTTGCTCTAATTTTTCTTCTTCTCAAACTATCTATCTACTTCTAAGTGTCCAGCGCCAAAAACCTTATTTCCACAACACTATACTATGCAGCAGAACACTAAATTCACAATTCCATTAAGGAGTAGCGCAGATATTTATTGCATTTACATTCTGTAGGGTTAGGCTGCAGTAGGGAAAGGTTTGAGTTAAGGCCCATACACACTGGGCGATTTTGAGCTGAAAGCAGGTCACTTTTGGTATGTTGAGCTGCTTTTTCAGCACAAAGCCACCTAGTGTGTATGCCCCGGCGATGGTATTACCAGTAGGTGAATGGCGGGGTGAGCGGCTTTCCATAGCATCCTGCTATTGAAAGCCGCTCACCCCCGCTGACATCGCTGGGCAGGGGGGAAAAGCGCTCAGTGTGTATGCACTGAGCGCTTTTCAGCCCAGCGATGTCAGCGATCATCGCTGTGCATACACACTGGGCAAAAACGCTCAGTGTGTATGCACCTTAAGGCTACGGGAAGGGAGGTTAGAGGTTACACAAGGGCAGGCTTTTTCAACCAGTGTGCCGTGACCAGTTGCAAGGTGTGCCGCCGAGCCAGAGCAGCTTCCTGCACCTTCAGAGTGAACTGTTGGACTGGGCTCTTCTTACAGGATCAGTCGTGCTCTGGCAGTGACCTATGCCTTGAAGACACGGCGGTGTGACATCATAGGTCACGGCTGCAGTGTCTCACCACCTAGCCAGCCCCCCACCCACCTGCATACACATCTTCCAATTCCCGCATTCATACACAGCTTTCCTTGCCCACCCACATCTGCCCGACCGCCTGCTGCTCAGTATTCGCAGCACTCCGCTATGAACAACGCCCGCCACCGAGGGACAGGGAGGAGGACAGCTGACCGGTAGGGGCTAATATTTGTTATTTTATTTCTCCTGTGGGGAACAATAGGATTTATGTGGGGAGAATAATAGGATTTTAATACCTACCGGTAAATCCTTTTCTCTTAGTCCGTAGAGGATGCTGGGGACTCCGTAAGGACCATGGGGTATAAACGGGATCCGCAGGAGATATGGGCACACTATAAGACTTTCAATGGGTGTCAACTGGCTCCTCCCTCTATGCCCCTCCTCCGGACCTCAGTTAGAAAACTGTGCCCAGGGAGACGGACATTTCGAGGAAAGATTTATTGTTTAAACACGGTGAGTGTCATACCAGCTCACACCACGAACATACCACAGAACGTGGTAGTCAAAAAAACACCAGCCCACGGCATGGACAATACACAGCGCATGTTGAGAGAATAAGTAACACAACCAGTGTGTCAACACAACCAATAATAAGACACCGCATGCCATGACATGCACAACGTCAGCAACAGCCTGACAGAAAAGAAACACCACAAGAGTGTAACCATAACCAATAACTGCAGACACAGTACGCACTGGGACGGGCACCCAGCATCCTCTACGGACTAAGAGAAAAAGGATTTACCGGTAGGTATTAAAATCCTATTTTCTCAAACGTCCTAGAGGATGCTGGGGACTCCGTAAGGACCATGGGGTTTATACCAAAGCTCCAGACCGGGCGGGAGAGTGCGTACGACTCTTCAGCACCGATTGAGCAAACATGAGGTCCCCATCAGCCAGGGTATCAAACTTGTATAGCTTAGCCAAAGTGTTCGAACCCGACCAAGTATCCGCTCGGCAAAGTTGAACCGGCGAGACTCCTCGGGCATCCGCCCAAGAAGAGCCCATCTACCTAGTAGAATGGGTAACCACGACTTCGGTAACGGCAATCCAGCCGTAGAACGAGCACGCCGAATCGTTTCACAGATCTAGCATGTAACAACTGCAGAGAGACGAAGGCGCCCCAATCACACTGGGGCATACCGGACAAACAGAGCCTCTGATTCCCCAATCTGAGCCAAATTGGCGACATAAATATTCAAAGCCCTGACTACATCGAGAGACCTTGAATCAGCCAAAGCTTAAGCAACCACAGGCATCAAATAGGCAGGTTTCTGCGAAACACCGAAACTACATTTGGCAGAACTATTATCCGAGTTCCTATCCACCTGGAAGATCAAATAGGGGCTCTTGTGAGACCCAGCCGCTACTTCCGACATCCGCCCTGCGGACGCCAAAGCCAAAATCATGACCACTCTCCAAGAGAGAAACTTAAACACAACCTTTCATAAAAGTTCCAAACATTTTGACACAAGAAAACGCAACACCCCGTCAAGGTCCCACGGTGCCAATGGGGGCACAAATGGAGGTTGTATGTGCAGTACTCCTTCCACGAAGGTCCGTACTTCGGAAAGGTTGTCAATTCTTTCCCGAAATAAAATTTACAAGGCCAAAACCGCACTGAAATGGAGCCTAACTTTAGGCCTGCACCCACACCTGCTTGCAAAGAATGGAGAAGAACGACCCAGTTGAAAACTTCCGTAGTAGCCTTCTTGGAGTCACACCAATACACACATTCTCTCCAAACACGGTGGTAAGGCTTCGCCGTTACTTCTTTTCTAGCCCGAAGAAGTGTGGAAACGACTTCACTGGGAATGTCCTTTCTGGTTAGGATATGGCGTTCAACCGCCACGCCGTCAAACGCAGCCGCGGTAAGTTCTGATACACGCCCAGATCTTGTTGTAACAGTTCCTCACGTAGAGAAAAAGGCCAGGGATCTTCTATGAGGAAATCTTGAAGAGCTAGATACCAAGCCCTCCTCGTTTAGACCGGAACAATGAGGATCCCCTGAACCTTTGTTCTTCTTACGTTCGTCACCTTCAGAAGAGTGAAACCGGAGGGGACACATAGACCAACTGAAAACACCCAAGGTGTCCCAAGGATGTCTACTGCTATAGCTTGAGTGTCCTCTGACCTGGAACAATATCTCTGAGATCTCTCGTTGAGGCGAGACGCCAACATGTCCAATTGAGGCACTCCTCAATGACTTGTTGCTTCAGCGAAAACTTCTCGATGACGACCGTATTTCTCTCAGATGGAGATCGCGTCTGCAGAGGAATCTATTTCTCCGACGGTCACATCTGGAACGAAGACTGCTAATATAGCGTTTACCAGTCTTTCCACCCAGCGGAAAACTTTTTCGGCATCTGCCATTGTCGCTCTGCTCCTTGTTCTGCCCTAGCGGCTTACTTACACCACTGCTGTCAAGTCGTCCGACAGAATTAACACGGGCAGATCACTTAGCATACGTTCATTGAAAATAGCTCTTAATTCAAGAAAGCTTACTGCAGACAAGCCTTCCAGCTCGACCTTTTCCTCTGGAAATACTTCCCTTGCAAGGACTGCTCCCCAGTCTCGGAGATCTGCATGCATGGACACCAGGAACTCATCCTGGATTCCGAACATTCGTCCCTCTAGGAGGTGAGAACTGAACCGACACCACAGGAGCGAAAACCTGGCCATTAGGATTATATTCCGGCGCATGCGCAGGTGAGATCCGGACCACATGTCCAACTGGCCCCGTGGAAACCACCCTGGCATTTGACATGCTCACCGAAAAGGCCTCCTAGGCCGCGCCGATCTTCTTCATCAATGGAACATATTGATGGATTGTCACTGCAAATCTGATCAGACTCCAGATCCTCAGACCTCTTTCCACAGGAAGTCACAGAACTTTAACTGTTCCGTATCTACTCTGATACCCACCTCTGTCGCCTGCGTCGTTGGGAATAACAGCCTTCCCCTGTGTTGAAGAACAGTCAGAGAGAAAACAACGATTTGCACCACTTGTGTCTTGACCTCGCCTTAATCAGGAGAGTGTCCCAGTACAGAACCATAATGGTAAAGACAATCCTGGACATCCACCCAGGTAATCTGAAAGTGGAGAACAACGCATTTAAACCGCTAGTTTTTTGTTGTTGTTTTTTTAAACAGGGACAGCAGGACAATGTCCTAAACCTGACGCACCTTTGGTATGGCATCGCGTACTACCTCCCCTTCCAGAGGGGAAGCGGCAAGATCTATTAGAAAAATCAGTGAGGGGAAACATCTGTAACGCCAGATTGCCCTTTGGATTCTATAATTAACTCACAGGTTCTAGTTTATTCCCGGACTTACTGAAAAGTAGTAGAGGTCCCACCAGAGTGGCCTCCAGCCAGATAGACTCCGCGACATGTGATGGATGTGGTAGAATCAGAAACGACATCCGCTTCTGCGAACCTAACAAGGCTGCAGAACTCTTACCTTTTCACCTTCCACTGTCTGCACAGAAAAGGAAAAAAGAACGGTATCGAACCAATTAAAACGACTGCATCCCACAAAAGAATGCGTCACCAACCGTTGTGAAGGAGACTAACTCAAGTTAGATTTACCAGCAGTATCCACCGGGATTGACTGAACTGAGGCATCCCCAAACAGCGGTACACCGTCCCAGGGAAAAACTCCAGTATCTCTTGGAGTCAGCCTCAGCATTCCCCCGGCCACACCTCCTGTATACGTAAGGCAGGCGCCGCAATGTTATAGAGAAGAACCAACAGAAGGAACCACCCCTACTCTCTTTAGGTTAATTCTATCGGATGCCTTTCCGAATATAAACACTCCCTCATGTGCATGTAATGCAAATAAGCTCAAAGCATAGAAATAAAATATCACTTAGCTTCCTGTATGCGATCCTTTGTGACAGGGCCCGTGTCGACAGGAGTTGACTTTCGCAGTATTCTACCTGCGGCGGGAAAAGAATAAACATTTGGCCTCCTTGAGAGGATCTGAGACCAACTAGACACGGCCGACCTAGAGCTTTATCAACAGGGCGACCAGCACATGAGAAGGAATACTATTACTTCAGCATTCATTCTAAATCATAATATGAATATACATAATGTAATACACAATTACGCACATATCCTAAATATATATATATATATATATATATATATATATATATATATATATATATATATAGTAGAAGACAAGAAGACTGCAGCACTCCAAATGCAAAAAAATGTTTTAGTTTAAAATGTCATGACAGCGCTGCATCAGGCAACGTTTCGGTACTCACAGGTACCGTTTTCAAGCCACATGCTGTCTAGCTGGGAAACAACAAACAGAACAAACAGAAATGACAAAAGTCACTTACCTAAGTACCCCCCGCCGCTGTAGGAAGCCGGGATGCGGCAGCGTCCCACGTGGCATCCGTCCACTGCGGGCGCTGACCAATGACGTCATGCCGCTGGCGCCGGCGGTGATCCAGGCGGACGTCTTGCGTTGCCTGGCAACCGGACGCCGCAGCTGTGTCGCCTCCCCGGCCTCCCACAGCGGCTGAAGGAAACAGACAAATCATGTATGATGTTACTGTCAACAAGGAATCATGGGGAAAAAAACATATGCATACTGAAGTAAATACATGCACAAATATGGGCACAGATAGATACTACTATGAGAATCAACATACATGGGATGAAACATGTACTTAAGTGAAGTTAGACGTAGTTACATGAAATAAAGTATAATTAAATATAATTAAGTATATGTAAGTATATATAAACCCTACTGACAAAGGGAAAAAACGATGAACCCAGATCAAAAAATGAAAAACCTTGATCACTATGTATAAATTATATAAATGCAAATGCAAGCGCAAATATTCCATTTAACAAAGGTGATCGCAGGTAAATAAAGTGTGAAAAATACAGCTTAGAGGAAAGTGTTCCAGTTGTAACGTTCGTTCAAGCCAGCTGGCGATACTGTGTTGAGACTACGGATCCACTTCATTTCACACTTCAACAACTTTCCACTGCGGTCTCCACCTCGCAATGAAGCCGGGATATGATCGATTAACATATGTTTAAGTGATGATAGAGGGTGGCCCAGCTGTTGAAAATGCCGAGCCACAGGTTGGTCTGAATTCCCGCTGGCGATGGCCTTTCCAATCGAGGACCGATGCAGCGCCATACGTTCTCGGGCTGTACGAATCGTTTTGCCCACGTAGTACAAATTGCATGGGCAAATGATAATGTAGATCACGTAGGTGGAAAGACACGACAGGGTATGTTTGAGGTAAATATTCTTTGAGGAGTGTGGATGCTTGAATGAGGGACCCGTCAGCATATGAGAGCAAGTGGTGCATCGAGGACATTTGTAGCAGCCTGCTGGTTTCGACAAGAAGTGAGGAACAGGAGTAGGTTTTGCGAAACCTGTGATGTCTGTATGGACAACCATGTCTTTAATATTTCGTCCTCTAGTGAAACAGGCCATTGGCCTTTTGGATTTGAAACATGGTAAATTTTTATCAGACGCTACTATGGGCCTTAAGGCACGGCTTGCTCGCTGGACCACTTGACTGGATATTGAATACTCCATCTTCCAGGGGATCATTGATTGAGTGTCCTTCACTTTGGGTGTAAGCAGTTGAGCCCGATCCAATGCTAGCACTTCCATTTTCTGTTTCTTTAAGTCAGTAAGATTGTATCCTCTGGCCACAAATTTATCAATAACAACATCGATGCTGTTTGCTGCTATCGCTTTATCACTTGCTATTCTTGCCACGCGGATCATTTGTGATTTTGGCAGGCCTCTTTTTAGAGGTTTCGGAAGAAAGCTTGATGCAAGTAATAATGTATTCCGGTCAGTCGATTTGGAGAACACTTCAGTTCTTAATTCGTGGTTTTCAATGGATACTTTAACATCCAAATAGTGAATTGATGTTTTACTGTAATTTGACGTGATCCTGATGGTTGATGGTCGAGAATTGATGGCTTCAATGAGGCCTAACAAGGCCTTTTCATCCCCTAGCCATAAGATGAACAAATCATCAATGTAGCGCATATATGCTGAAATGTACCTGGCGGTGTCAGGGACAGCGAAGAACATTGCCTCCTCTTCAAAAAACATAAAAATGTTTGCATAGCTGGGCGCGACATTACTACCCATGGCACAGCCCAGGAGTTGTCTGTAGAATGTGCCATTGTAGATTAAATAATTGCGCGTAAGTATAGAAAGTTCTTACTGCTGATAGTCCTTGTGCATGTGGGATCGACGTGTACAGACTGTTGATATCCATTGTGACTAGAATAGCTTCTGCTGAGATGTCAGTAATACCTGCTAGACGGTTAAGAAAACTTGTGGTATCCTTGATCAATCTGGCATGTCGAATCACAGATTGATCTTGTATACTGTCCCTAAGATCCATAAGGACCCGATGCACCCCCCTGGACGCCCCATTATCTCAGCTCGTGATTCCTTATATCAGCCCATTGCAATGTACCTCGACAACATCCTCCAACCGTATGTGATTCGACATGCCAGATTGATCAAGGATACCACAAGTTTTCTTAACCGTCTAGCAGGTATTACTGACATCTCAGCAGAAGCTATTCTAGTCACAATGGATATCAACAGTCTGTACACGTCGATCCCACATGCACAAGGACTATCAGCAGTAAGAACTTTCTATATTAATGAGGGGATTTCTGACTTGAACATTGACCTATTCATGCAGCTTCTGGAACTTACACTTACGCGCAATTATTTCATCTACAATGGCACATTCTACAGACAACTCCTGGGCTGTGCCATGGGTAGTAATGTCGCGCCCAGCTATGCAAACATTTTTATGTTTTTTGAAGAGGAGGCAATGTTCTTCGCTGTCCCTGACACCGCCAGGTACATTTCAGCATATATGCGCTACATTGATGATTTGTTCATCTTATGGCTAGGGGATGAAAAGGCCTTGTTAGGCCTCATTGAAGCCATCAATTCTCGACCATCCACCATCAGGATCACGTCAAATTACAGTAAAACATCAATTCACTATTTGGATGTTAAAGTATCCATTGAAAACCACGAATTAAGAACTGAAGTGTTCTCCAAATCAACTGACCGGAATACATTATTACTTGCATCAAGCTTTCATCCGAAACCTCTAAAAAGAGGCCTGCCAAAATCACAAATGATCCGCGTGGCAAGAATAGCAAGTGATAAAGCCATAGCAGCAAACAGCATCGATGTTGTTATTGATAAATTTGTGGCCAGAGGATACAATCTTACTGATTTAAAGAAACAGAAAATGGAAGTGCTAGCATTGGATCGGGCTCAACTGCTTACACCCAAAGTGAAGGACACTCAATCAATGATCCCCTGGAAGATGGAGTATTCAACATCCAGTCAAGTGGTCCAGCGAGCAAGCCGTGCCTTAAGGCCCATAGTAGCGTCTGATAAAAATTTACCATGTTTCAAATCCAAAAGGCCAATGGCCTGTTTCACTAGAGGACGAAATATTAAAGACATGGTTGTCCATACAGACATCACAGGTTTCGCAAAACCTACTCCTGTTCCTCACTTCTTGTCGAAACCAGCAGGCTGCTACAAATGTCCTCGATGCACCACTTGCTCTCATATGCTGACGGGTCCCTCATTCAAGCATCCACACTCCTTAAAGAATATTTACCTCAAACATACCCTGTCGTGTCTTTCCACCTACGTGATCTACATTATCATTTGCCCATGCAACTTGTACTACGTGGGCAAAACGATTCGTACAGCCCGAGAACGTATGGCGCTGCATCGGTCCTCGATTGGAAAGGCCATCACCAGCGGGAATTCAGACCAACCTGTGGCTCGGCATTTTCAACAGCTGGGCCACCCTCTATCATCACTTAAACATATGTTAATCGATCATATCCCGGCTTCATTGCGAGGTGGAGACCGCAGTGGAAAGTTGTTGAAGTGTGAAATGAAGTGGATCCGTAGTCTCAACACAGTATCGCCAGCTGGCTTGAACGAACGTTACAACTGGAACACTTTCCTCTAAGCTGTATTTTTCACACTTTATTTACCTGCGATCACCTTTGTTAAATGGAATATTTGCGCTTGCATTTGCATTTATATAATTTATACATAGTGATCAAGGTTTTTCATTTTTTGATCTGGGTTCATCGTTTTTTCCCTTTGTCAGTAGGGTTTATATATACAGGTTGAGTATCCCATATCCAAATATTCCGAAATACGGAATATTCCGAAATACGGACTTTTTTAAGTGAGACTGAGATAGTGAAACCTTTGTTTTCTGATGGCTCAATGTACACAAACATTGTTTAATACTCAAAGTTATTACAAATATTGTATTAAATGACCCTCAGGCTGTGTATATAAGGTGTATATGAAACATAAATGAATTGTGTGAATGTACACACACTTTGTTTGATGCACACTGTTATAAAAAATATTGGCTAAAATTACCTTCAGGCTGTGTGTATAAGGTGTATATGAAATATAAATGCATTCTGTGCTTAGATTTAGGTCCCATCACCATGATATCTCATTATGTTATGCAATTATTCCAAAATACGGAAAAATCCCATATCCAAAATACCTCTGGTCCCATGCATTTTGGATAAGGGATACTCAACCTGTACTTACATATACTTAATTATATTTAATTATACTTTATTTCATGTAACTACGTCTAACTTCACTTAAGTACATGTTTCATCCCATGTATGTTGATTCTCATAGTAGTATCTATCTGTGCCCATATTTGTGCATGTATTTACTTCAGTATGCATATGTTTTTTTCCCCATGATTCCTTGTTGACAGTAACATCATACATGATTTGTCTGTTTCCTTCAGCCGCTGTGGGAGGCGACACAGCTGCGGCGTCCGGTTGCCAGGCAACGCAAGACGTCCGCCCGGATCACCGCCGGCGCCAGCGGCATGATGTCATTGGTCAGCGCCCGCAGTGGACGGATGCCACGTGGGACGCGGCCGCATCCCGGCTTCCTACAGCGGCGGGGGGTACTTAGGTAAGTGACTTTTGTCATTTCTGTTTGTTCTGTTTGTTGTTTCCCAGCTAGACAGCATGTGGCTTGAAAACGGTACCTGTGAGTACCGAAACGTTGCCTGATGCAGCGCTGTCATGACATTTTAAACTAATACATTATTTTGCATTTGAAGTGCCGCAGTCTTGTCTTCTACTGCATTATTTATTTGCTGAGGGCACCCTCCCATCAATCATTTCGTCAGCACTGAGTGCGGGTTCTCAATCTGGACTATATATATATATATATATATATATATATATATATATATAACATACATATAAGCGGATTGTCCGGAACCCTCGGGTCCCTAGTGACATTAATGTGTTCTGAATGTGTATGACCATGTACTGAATGCCCCGGTTGTGGATCTACCAGGAAACATTATGATCAACAGAAAACCTAGTATTCGTCGACAGCAGGGAGTAGTAACCAGGCAAAATAACATTCTTGCAACCCCGAGAGGTCCGAGGGAAGTATACATATATAATTTAAAGAACACTTCCCCACATACACTACCATATCTGTGTTCGAGGTACAAGCACATGGACCTGTACCATACATGTAAATATATATACAAGTATAAGGCAGTTACAACATGTTAATTTACACCCAGTAATAACAGTCGGTGCCGACAGGGCCACCCACATACTACTGTGTCTCCCAAACAGTGTTTACTTTTAACAAGCATACAACTACCGACCTGCTGATACCGCATCTACCGAATCAAGCACCAACAGGTGTTGGCGAAGCCGACAGCGATCCCCACAGCCATTTGCGACAGAAAACTCAAGCATGTCGACAAGTTGACTAAAAAGCTATAGTATGTATATCTGACAGGGAACACACAGAGATATATGCACACAAAAATGATGACATGCCCATTATCTAACAGTGCCATATTCCCTTCTATATAGCACTAACACACTGTGCCCCCCCCCCCCCCCCATGTGCACTATATACATGCTTTTGAAGGGGACATGGAGAAAATGGCACTTAATCTTTGTGTGAGGGCTAAGCCCCGCCCCTGCTCGGCGCGCTTCAGCCCCTCTATTAAATACTTTTCTATGCTGGCGGGGGTCCTTATATAGTGCACACGCACTGTATACACCTTTTATTACACCCACAAAGAGGTTTTTATTGCTGCCCAGGGCGCCCCCCCCGCTGCGCCCTGCACCCTTGCAAAGCCGCTGTGCGAGTGAGCAATGGCGCGCAGCGTGGCCGCTGGTTTATACTGGCGGGGGATCGTACACGGTGCCTAGGTACCTAATATGCATCTCCAGCGGATTTGAGCCTCAGTAACTTGCTGCCCAGGGCGCTCCCTCCCAGCGCCCTGCACCCTGTGAGTGCCGTTGGTGTGTGGGAGCATGGAGGGCAGCGCGACCGCCGCGCTGTACCTCCGTTACTGAAGTCTTCTGTTCTTCACATACTCACCCGGCTTCTTTCTTCTGGCTTCTATGAGGGGCGTGACGGCGCGGCTCCGGGAACAAGCAGCTAGGCGAACCAAGTGACCGAACCCTCTGGAGATAATGGTGTCCAGTAGCCTAAGAAGCAGAGCCCTTGAACTAAGTAGAAGTAGGTCTGACTTCTCTCCCCTGTAGCCTGTAGCCAGCAGATCTCTCTGAAAATAAAAAACCTAACAATAAGTCTTTAGAGAAACTCAGTAGAGCTCCCCTAGTGTGTGTCTAGTCACTCCTGGGCACAGAGTCTAACTGAGGTCTGGAGGAGGAGCATAGAGGGAGGAGCCAGTTAACACCCATTGAAAGTCTTCTAGTGTGCCCATATCTCCTGCGGATCCCGTCTATACCCCATGGTCCTTATGAAGTCCCCAGCATCCTCTAGGACGTTTGAGAAAAGGATTTATGGATTTTTGGGGGGAACAATGTGAATAATTCATGTGGGGAGCAACATGATTTATGTGGGGAGCAATGTGATTGTTTTTTTCTGTGTAGGCCAATGTATGTGTGGATTTTTTTTTACTGTGACGGCCAATGTGTGTTTTGTTTTTTTCTGTGGGGAACTGATGGTGTGCCTTGGCAATTTTAAAATATTGTTTGGTGTGCCGCGAGTAAAAAAAGGTTGAAAATCACTGCACTAGGGGGATGGTTAGTATTAGCAATACTTACCACTGGAAGCCACGCAGGATCCGCCAGAAGTCATCAGTACTTCTCTGCTGGATCTGGCAACACCACTGGACTAGGTAAGTCACCATTAGACCACCAGAGACATTTTCTCGACATTCTAATCATGTTGACATTTATCAGTGTCAACATACTGCATGTTGATATTATGGATGCCGACATTGTGAATATCAACAAAATATACCACTTCCCCTCCAACTATTCACCCCTCCTCTTAGGGGTCTACGTATGAAGACTTGGAGAGAGATAAAATGGACGGAGATAAAGTACTAACCAACCAGCTCCTGTCATTTTTCAAATACAGCCTGTAAAATGGCAGTTAGGAGCTGACTGGCTGGTACTTCATCTCTCTCTAAAGCTCAGTGCATAAACACCTTTTTTCCTCAAGTTTGAACACTAGCTCTAGTTCTACCGATGCCTAAAGTTATCCTTGTCTCATCTCCTAGCCCTATTATGTGACTAACACAGTAGGCTCTTATTTCGTTGGGTACAGGCTCACTGGGGGTAGATGTACTATAATAAATCGTGTCACTATAGCTCTTCCTGTTTCGCCTCTTTACTTTTTAGATTTAGAGGCCTTTTAACATGTGGGATTTTGCTGATCAGTTGACAAGTAACCAATCATCGGATCGGATCAACGAGGAATCACAGCTTAGATGTATGGATGCATCACTTAATTTGTTTATTCACTGTGTAGACAGAAGTGTTTAATGATTACCTGCTACTGTATTTGCATTGGGTGATTTGAAATCCAGTTACCAGCTCAGGGCTTAAAAATATCCTGATTGCCATTGCAAATCAATAAAATACTTTTTGGTGCCCTGAGCTGGGTGCATGAAGTTGAAGAGACAAACTTGTGCTGACACTTGTCCAGAAAAGGTAGGTCAGCACCAGCATATTACAACGTAAGCCATTATTCAATGTCCTGACATAGTCATGAGACACGTTGGTGCCAACTAGCTTTTCTTAGTCCCTTGTCTTCAGTTACTTTAAAGTTGGTGTTCTGATGCACTTGAGTACGCTACTTAAATGGGTGAGCGGTGGGACTTGCTGCTATACTGAGGCCCACAGTACAGGAAAAATTGACAGATTAAACATAAACCCAGCAATAATCACATATTCAGTTCACTTGCAGTACCCATATGAATGAATATCAGTAGCATCTGAAAAGCCCACAGTTTACCCACTTTATCATTATCATGAAAAGTACATAGGGGGTTATTCAGAGATATACGCAGCCAGATCTGCGTTCATTTCTTCACATGCAAACCATTCAACATATCAGCCTAAGAATTGGTGGGGTTATTTACACCCATGGCAGCATTTATTATACCAAATTTCATTACAATCTAAAACGGTCAGTCTGAAACCTGTGTTGATTTGGAGTGGAATAACAAAATACTCACTGCACCCAGTCCCCCAACCACCAATATCTAGAGAGGGGTTTCTATGGCATGACAGAGTGTGCATCATGAAAGAGGTGTGGCTATTGTTATAGATATTGTTAGGCTTCTCTCCATCAGAAAACATCCTAAATACAATACAGAGAGCATCCCACTAACCACCACAGAATACAGAGTGCATGAGAATAACTGGTATTCAATACAAAGAGTATCAGAGTGACACCTGTACAATGCTAACAGCATTCTTGTAGCCGATATACAATACAGAAAGCATGCGATTAACGACCATACAAAAAAATACATTATAGTGACCATCCTACAATACAGAGATCCTCTTGACTGCCACACAGTACAGAGATCATCCTAGTAGCTGCCATACAATACAAGAAGCACGAAACAGACCACCATATAATAAAGAGCTCATCCTAATGACCACCATATATAGAGGATATTAGTCATCACTATAACAGAGTAAGCATCATACAATACATTGAGTATTCCAGTGACCACACAATACAGAGAGCATCATGCAGATCACCCTACATTACAGAGAAAATCAGTGACTACAAGAATAGAGAGCATACTAGTGACTGCCATACCATAAGGAGAGCATCATACAGACCTCTATACGCTACACAATGCATCATACTGACTGCTGTATACCCATTTTCTCAGTGCATATAGTTGAACAAGCACTCAAAGTGTAGATATTTCTAGAGCACTGAAGAAATATATGATATTTATAGAATCAGATAAAGCTATAGCTGTTAGGATAAGGGCAACTTGCAACTACTTTAGTCATACTCTTCTACTCTATTCATACTCTAATAAAATTAATGTTTTGGAATTACATATGGGAACATTTTCTATTGGTAGGCCTATTTGTGTATATTTTAAAAATTAATATGTTCACAGACGTTAAACTATTTGCCAAACCGGTGTCTAATCGGTTATGTCCTCTTCTCTCGTCCCTTATTAAACCCGATCAGGTGGGTTTTCTATTGAACAGGCAGGACCTGGACAATATGCGCACTGTGATAAATGTTATTGAACACTGTATTTCCAGGAATGAGCCCTTTTAGTCCTTTCATTAGATGCCGAAAAGGCTTTTGATAGACTACATTGAAGGTTTCTGCAAACCACTTTGAAAAAATTTGGCTTTGACTGCAGAATGCTGGACTCCATTCTGGCACTCTACTCGACACCATCAGCTACAGTTTTTGTAAAAATGGATGACTTTCCCCAGGATTTGATATTTGTAATGGCATGCGTTAGGGGTGCTCTTTGTCCCCCCTTATTTTTGAACTGGCAGTTGAGCCTCTGGCTGAATGGATTAGGTCTCAGGAATTAATTAGAGGCCCGACAGTTGGAGGTCATCCTCATAAAATTTGTTTGTTCGCAGATGATATTCTGCTATGTGTGTTAGATCGTAAGACCTCTTTGCCGGAGATACACGCAGTATTACAGGATAAAAAGGATCCTACAGATATGCCTGGCAGGGGCGCTCTTTGAAATATCTGGGGATTGACCTGGCAAGCGATGATAACATAATTGAATGTATCTATGGCCATCATATTAAGAGCTTTTGAGGGGTTGACTGGAAAGTGGATGATGCAGGAGGTATCATGGTTGCGGCAGCAAAAATGGTCATCCAGCATAAACAAATGTATTTATTCCGCGCTATTCCTAGAACACTTCCAAAATACCTATACAATAAATACAACCAAATTCTGACCAGATACATTTGGAAGGGCTCTAAACCTAAAATTGCCAAGAGTATCTTTACTCCTTCTAAATCCTCGGGAGGAGTAGCTTTCCCAGATATTGAGAAATACCTTTCTTCATGTCTCCCGAGCCAAGCTAGAGACTGGTTTGAAATAGAAACCCCGAAACCATGGGTTACTTTAGAGAGCTGTAATATCTTCCCAGTAGCTTTATCAGATTTATTGTGGATGCCACCATCCGCTATACGCAAATTGGTGGTTTCTTGTAAATCAATCAAGACTTCTATGGAAGTGTGGCATAAATTGGTCTCCTCTTGTAACAAGATAATTTTACCATCTCCCTTATTGTCACTAAATTCCTTGATGACTTTAATCCCAAATTTAATATTAGATAGATGGATAAGGAGTGGGATAAATACGATAGAAGATCTTTTCATTGGAGATAATTTAACATCTTTTTCCCATTTGCAAGATCAATATAACATTCAGAAGCAGGATTTCTTTAAATATCTGCATTTGAGAAATTGTCTCCAATCTTTTCTTCCCTCACTCCTAAGGAAACTAGCTTTTGCATCATTTATCAAAGCCCGCTTCATTCTTTCTCACATAAGGGGGGGATTTTCTGGTGGTATCAGTTTCAACTCTCAGCTAATAAGAAGGGCAAATTAGGTACTCTGATTAAGTGGCAGAGAGATTTAGCTAGGACCTTTAAAAAAGAAGAGTGGGACATTATCTTCAGTACATGTTTCAATCTCTCCAAGTGCATTAACCACTCAGAAATGTTTTTCAAGTTGATTTAGAGGGCTTACTTTACTTCAGAGCGGCGACATAAAATTTGTCTCTCTGTGGGGTAAATTTACTAAGATGGGAGTTCTATTTAAGATGGGATATTCCGGCAGATCTGACTATAGCTATATTTTATCTATATTTGGGTCAACTTTCCCCAGGGGATAAGTATATAATGGGGCACATCCGGATTGTCACTAAAGCCGCTATTGCCCAATTATGGAGAGTGTATTTTAGTTATTATTATTACATTTTATTTATAGGGCGCCACAAGTGTTTCGCAGCGCCGTACAAAGGACAGTACAGGGAGACAAAACTTAGCATAACAGTAAATAAATAACAAAAATGGAGTGCAGGTAACAAAGAGCACTACAATTCTCAAAACATAATACAGCTTAGATGTAAGTAGCGAAGGAGTAATCATTGTACTACTTGGGGCTGGTGGCCATATATAGAGAGGGGCCATTTACCAGCAGGAGAAAAAGCAGGTAAAGATGGTCGCTGAGTGAAATGTGTCAAGAAGAGGGCTTAGACAAGAGGAAAGAGGGCCCTGCTCTGAAGAGCTAACAATCTAGTGGGGAGGGGCAACAGACAGATGACATGAGGTGCAAGCAAGCAGGTAGAAGGAGATGTCCAAGGCATGGGGCAGGGGGATGGAGGAGCAGCCTAAGGACTAGGTCATGCATTGGAGGGGTACGCTTTGATAAATAGGTGGGTTTTCAGTGCCCGTTTGAAGCTTTGCAAGGTCGGGGAGAGTCTAATGGAGCGGGGGAGCGCATTCCACTGAAGGGGTGCAGCACGGGCAAAATCCTGAACTCGTGCATGGGAAGCAGTGACCAAGGCAGAGGAGAGGCGACGGTCATCAGCCGACCGTAGTGGGCGGGAGGGAGTATAAAGGGAGAGGAGGCTGGAGATGTAGGGAGCAGTGGAATTAGTTGTGCATGTGTGCGATCGCATGTGCAGCCAAGTGGTACAAAAAAACTTTGTGCAGTTCCTGAGTTGCCCAGAACTAGACTCAGCCTCTGTGATCACTTCAGCCTGTCCGGTCCCGGAACTGACGTCAGACACCCGCCCTGCAAACGTTTGGACATGCCTGTGTTTTTCCAACCGCTCCCTGAAAACGGTCAGTTACCACCGACAAACGCCCTCTACCTGTCAATCTCCTTGCGATCGACTGTGCGAATGGATTCTTCGTAAAACCCATCGCACAGCAACAATCCGCTTTGTACCCATGCGACGCATGCGCAGTTCTGACCTGCAAAAAACGCTAGCGAGCAGGTATGAATTACCCCCAAGGTCCATAAACACTATACTGTATGTTCAAGACAGCAGAGGCTAAATATGCCTCTTCTCCGACCTCCATTCTTATTAAGTGGTTTGGCTGGAACCTATATAGAGAAAAAAATGGGTCACGCAACTATTCATAGCGGTTCTACTGATCTTTCTGTTCTATGCTCTCCTCACTCAGATGTGTAAAATTGTTATGTATAACACCTGTTAATTTGGTCATTAACATTCTGTATACTTGTTTAACTGAAATAGTAATTGGTTAAATGAGCTTCAGCCTCTTTGTGTAAACTGTACCTAGCTCCCTTAAGGTTAATGTCCTTCTCTCTTTTTTCTCTCTATATCCTAATTTACCTGTGAAATTTTTCAATAAAGAAGTTGATACAGAAATAAATCACATCTCATAAAATGTAACTTTGAATATATTTCTATTAAACTTTATATAAATCCCATTAAAGACTGATGTAATAAAGACAGGTTTAATGCTTTCTCATTCTCATGACTTATTTAAGACCTTAATAAACAGAATATATGTTAATGCAACTGGTGTCACTGAAAAGGAGTTGCAGTAGACTTCTTACTATTGCTGATACAAATACGTTTTAAATAAGCTTTGTTTGACATTAGACTTCAGAATATACAGTATGAGCAGAAGAGGGTGTGTCGTTGCTGATAAACAGTCCAACATCAAAGCCTGACACTTTACAATGCTTTAAGAGCAAAGTACTTTTATTATCTGTAAATGTTGTTTTAGAAAATGATTCTATTTTTTTCCCATATAAAAGCACATATTTACAAAATTCATGTTGAGTTTCATTTTTTACGACAGATATTCTTTAAGCAGATTCCAATGATGCCTCCTGCTGAGAATGCAGTTCTATTGTTAATGAAAAGCACTAGTGATCAGGAGATTGTTCAGGTTACTTGGCTACTAAGAATACTAACACCTTACTATCTGTGATGTTACTATATGGCAGGGATGAGCTTCACCCATTGATGGGTAACAACCATCGATGGTAGATGGCTTTATCATTGATAGCTGACCAATGGTTCTCTGCCATCAATGTCAAAGAGCTGCTCATTGTTTTTTTTGCCCCTCTCTTCTTGGCGCCAGCATACTGAGCCTAGCACCACCCCCTACACGACCTGCAAAGCCCAGCACCCATCTCAGATTGGCCTGTTGCCCAATAAGTAAATAGTGTAGGGATGATCATCGGTGAGTGAAACCATTGAAGATAACCAATGGTTAACCCACCGATGGCCATCCCTACTGTATGCTGAATAACTGATAGGGACCAGTGATAGTGATCAGCTCTTATTAGTGTCATGTGCATAGCCTATGGAAATTCCGAAGCAACTCTTGTTCTATAGTTTAGGGGTGTATTTTGTACAACAATGTTTCCAACAGCATGCTGTGGAGAATGGATAGATTTACATAGGGATAATTTCATGTGTCACTTTTTTCATACCTCCTAATTGTCTTGCGCAGTCTCAATTTTAGGCGGCTGTCCTGCTACCCAGCCAGTCGACTTACTTGACCAGATTCCTTTTTGTACTAAACATAGTAAGAAGGTGACTGGGACAATTCAGGATATGGTTGGAAGATGAAAACCAAGAAGACAGCCTGTGCTTATATACTCACATATAATCAAAATACATTTTATAAAGGTCTTTCTTTGTAAATGTATAAAACACATATAGTAACATATATTGAATTATATTAGCATAATGAATGTAGCTGAATGTTACTACGGTTGCATATTGTATAAATTGAGCTATGGTTTTAGAGTCCAAAATTATTGGAATTTCAACATTGTAAACATCTTTATAATGTTCAATAAAAAAATAGGATTTGAATTACCTACCGGTAAATCCTTTTCTCGTAGTCCGTAGAGGATGCTGGGGTCCACATTAGTACCATGGGGTATAGACGGGTCCACTAGGAGCCATTGGCACTTTAAGAGTTTGGGAGTGTGGGCTGGCTCCTCCCTCTATGCCCCTCCTACCAGACCCAGTCTAGAAACTGTACCAGAGGAGACGAACATCTTCGAAAGAAGGATTTTACACAGATAGTGGCGATATTCACACCAGCACACACACACACACACACACACACACACACACACACACACACACACGGCAAACCAAGCTAACTAGCTTGAAACATCAGCAACGGCTGAACAATATTACTTACCAACTAACAAAACAGTACTTACCAAGAACTAAGCAGTACTGAACTAAGTAACCACTGCAGGATAACGAATCGCTGGGCGGGCGCCCAGAATCCTCTACGGACTACGAGAAAAGGATTTACCGGTAGGTAATTAAAATCCTATTTTCTCTTACATCCTAGAGGATGCTGGGTCCACATTAGTACCATTGGGATGTACCAAAGCTCCCAGAACGGGAGGGAGAGCGCGGAGGCTCCTGCAGAACTGATTGGCCTCTGAGGACCTGAAGTTTGGTCAATGTAACGAACTTGTAGAACTTTGCAAACGTGTTCGACCCAGACCAAGTAGCCGCTAGGCAAAGCTGTAAAGCCGAGACACCCCGGGCAGCCGCCCAGGAAGAACCCACCTTACGAGTAGAGTGGGCCTTAACAGACGTAGGACACAGCAATCCTGCCGTAGAATACGCATGCTGGGTAGTGAACCTAATCCAGTGAGAGATTGTCTGCTTGGAAGCAGGACACCCAAGTTTCTTTGGATCATACAGGACAGAGAGTCCGATTTTCTGTGACGAGCAGTCCTCTTCACATAGATTTTCAGAGCCCTTACAACATCCAAGGACTTTGATGAAATTGAGGAGTCAGCAGCAAGTTGCACCACAATAGGTTGGTTGATATGAAATGCCGACACAACCTCCGGAAGGAACTGCGGACGTGTCCGGAGTTCAGCTCTATCTTCATGGAAGATTAAAGTATGGGCTTTTACATGACAAAGCCCCCAACTACGACACACGCCTAGCAGAAGCCAAGTCAAACAAAGTGACAGCCTTCCACGTGAGAAACTTGACCTCAACCTCCTGTAGAGGCTCAAACCAGTCAGACTGGAGGAACTGCAACACCACGTTAAGATCCCAGGGAGCCGTAGGCGGCACAACGGGAGGATGGATGTGCAGAACTCCCTTCAAAAAGGTCTGAACCTCAGGGAGGGCAGCCGACTGTTTCTGGAAGAAAATGGATAGGGCCGAAATCTAGACCTTTACGGAACCTAATCTCAGGCCCATATCCACACCTGCTTGGAGGAAGAGGAGAAATCGTCCAAGTTTAAACTCCACCGTAGGAAACTTCTTGGATTCACACCAAGACACATATTTTTTCCAAATGCGATGGTAATGCTTTGACGTTACTCCTTTCCTAGCCTGTATCAGGGTAGGAATAACCTTGTTCGGAATGCCCTTCCGAGCTAATATCTGGCATTCAACCCCCAATGCCGTCAAACGTAGCCGCGGTAAGTCTTGATAAGCGAACGGCCCCTGCTGCAGCAGGTCCTCCCAAAGAGGAAGAGGCCTCAGCTCTTCTAGCAGTAGATCCAGAAGATCCACGTATCAAGCCCTTCTTGGCCAGTCCGGAGCAATGAGGATTGCCTGAATTCTTGTTCTCCTTATGAGTTTTAGAATCCTTGGAATGACTGGAAGTGGAGGAAACACGTATACCAACTGGAACACCCACGGAGTCACTAGGGCGTCCACCGCAACGGCTTGTGGGTCCCTCGACCTGAAACAATACCGCCGAAGCTTCTTGTTGGGACGAGAGGCCATCATGACTATTTGAGGTACACCCCAAAGATTTGTCACCTCCGTGAACACCTCCGGATGGAGGCCACACTCCCCTGTATGGAGATCGTGTCTGCTGAGGAAGTCCGCTTCCCAGTTGTCTACTCCCAGAATGAAGATTGCCGACAGAGCCAACGCGTGTTTTTCCGCCCAGAGGATGAGTCTTGTTACCTCTGACATTACAGATCTGCTCTTCGTTCCGCCGTGTCGGTTTATGTAAGCCACTGTCGTTACATTGTCCAACAGCACTTGAATGGCCAGATTTCTCAGAAGATGGGCCGCTTGGAGAAGACCGCTGTAGACGGCTCTTAATTCCAGAATGTTTATCGGCAGGCTGGCTTCCAGACTTGACCACCTTCCTTGGAAAGTTTCCCCCTTGAGTGACTGCGCCCCAGCCCCGGAGACTTGCATCCGTGGTTAGAAGGATCCAGTCCTGAATCCCGAACCTGCTGCCCTCCAGAAGGTGAGGCAATTGCAGCCACCAGAGGAGTGAGATCCTGGCCTTTGGCGACAGACGTATCCTCTGGTGCATGTGTAGATGAGATCCCGACCATTTGTTCAGGAGATCCAGTTGGAAGGACCGAGCATGAAATCTCCCGTACTGCAGAGCCTCGTAAGAGGCCACCATCTTCCCCAGAAGGCGAATGCACTGATGAACTGACACCCGGACTGGCTTCAGGACATCCCGGACCATTGTTTGTATCACCAGAAGAAACACCCTCTGCACTTCCGTGTCGAGGATCATTCCCAGAAATGACAACCTCTTGGTTGGTTCCAAATGTGATTTTGGAAGATTCAGGATCCAACCATGTTTCCTGAGAAGCTGGGTCGTGAGAGCTATGGACTGTAACAGCTTCTCCCTGGACGATGCCTTTATCAGCAGATCGTCCAGATATGGAATTATGTTCACCCCCTGTCTGCGGAGGAGAACCATCATTTCTGCCATCACCTTGGTGAAAACGCTCGGTGCTGTGGAGAGGCCGAATGGCAGGGCCTGGAATTGAAATGACAGTCCAACAGTGCGAATCGGAGATAAGCTTGATGCGGCTGGCAAATCGGAATATGGAGGTACGTATCCTTGATATCCAGGGATACCAGGAATTCCCCCTCCTCCAGACCTGATACCACTGCCCTTAGAGACTCCATTTTGAACTTGAACTCCCTCGGAAAGGGGTTTAGTGATTTTAAGTTCAGAATGGGCCTGATCGAACCATCCGATTTCGGTACCAAGAAAAGGTTCGAATAGTAACCTTTGTTTTACATCTGGGAAGGAACTAGTACAATAACCTGTGCCTCCACCAAGTTCTGGATGGCTCCCTGTAGGGTAGCCCTGTCTGCCGGCTAAGCTGGCAAGCCTGATTTGAAGAACTGGTGAGGAGGGAGATCTTGAAATTCCAGCCGGTACCCCTGGGACACAATACCTTGTACCCAAGGATCCAGGCCGGATGACACCCAGACATGACTGAAATGTCTGTGTCTCGCCCCCACCGGCCCTACCTCCAGGCCGCGCAGTCCACCGTCATGCTGAGGACTTTGGCGTACCGGAAGCAGGCTTCTGTACCTGGGAACCCGCAGTAGCAGATTTCTTGGATTTTGGTCGACCTCCTCTAAAGAAGGTGTTGGACGGTTTGACCTTTCTTGTTTTAGCAACACGAAAGGACTGTGATGCAGCTGAAGAAACAGATTTCTTCATAGCAGGTTCAGCTGAGGGAAGAAACGGTGACTTACCCGCTGTAGCCGTGGAGATCCACGCATCCAACGCTTCCCCAAAGAGAGCCTGACCTGTGTAGGTTAGGGTCTCGACACCTCTCCTGAATTCTGTGTCAGAAGACCACTGGCGCAGCCACAGTCCTCGACGAGCTGAGACAGACATGGAAGAAATTCCTGCAGCCTTTGAACCCAGGTCTTTCATGGATTCCACCATAAATCCTGCAGAATCCTGAATGTTACGTAAAAACAATTCAACGTCACTTTTATCCATTGTATCCAAATCCTCAAGTAATGTGCCTGACCACTTTACCATAGCTTTGGAAATCCATGCACAGGCAATAGTAGGACGTAGTATCGCCCCTGAAGCCGTGTATAAGGATTTGAGCGTAGTATCAATTTTGCGATCAGCCGGCTCCTTTAAGGTGGTAGAGCCTGGAACCGGTAAAACCACCTTTTTTGAGAGTCTGGCGTCCACTATGGGTGGGTTTTCCCATTTCTTTCTATCCTCCTCAGGGAAGGGGAAAGCAACCAGAACCTTCCTAGTGATCTGGAATTTTTCTCCTGGTTTTCCCATGCTTTTTCAAAAATAGCATTTAATTATTTGGACGCAGGGAAGGTTAGCGAGGCATTCTTATTGTCAGTAAAGTAAGCCTCCTCAACCTGCTCAGGTGTTGTGTCAGCAATATTCAACACATCCCTAATAACCTCTATCATCAACTGCACCCCTTTACGAAGAGATGCAGCCCCCCTGAGCATATCCCCATCACCGTCTGCCGTGTCAGAGTCGGTATCCGTGTTGTCTTGCATAATCTGGGCAAGAGCACGTTTTTGGGAACCTACACACACACACACACACACACACACACACACACACACACACACACACACACACACACACACACACACTTTCCCTTCTGAGAATGCCAAGAGAGACCCAGAGTTTGGAGCCAACCCCCACACAGCGCTGTTTAAAGGACACCCCTTACCAGCGCCCACTGTGTACTGTAACAGGTTACACAGAACTAATTCACCGCCTCACCCCCTTCTACAACCCCCTGGTACCGCACAGGATAGCTGGAGTTGCTTGGAGGGACAGCTCTGTCAGCGTCTGTGTATAGGAACTGCAGAAAGGAAAATGGCGCTGAACGCTGCTGGGTCCGCTCTGAGGAGAAGCTCCGCCCCTGCAAGATGGCGCATCTTCCCGCACAAATTCTTTATACTAGCCTGAGGATTCCGTCGCTAGGCAGGGGATTCTGTTCCCTGTTAGCGTCTGAGTACAAAGGATTGTGACGCTAGCCTGGGGATTCAGTCTCCGGTTAGCGTCTGTGACCAGTGTAGGGTATTAAGACACTGGCTCAGGACGCCCCTCATAGCGCCAACACTGTGTGCCGCTGAGCCTTCCCGGAGCGCAGCTGCACAGAGCTGTGCTCCTACCCTTGTGCCGCCGTATCTCGCCATCTTCTGATCTTCTGGCCAGGGGTGTATCTTCCTATTGGCCAGGATGGCACTTGCCAGGGGCGCTGGCTAAGGAGGGGGCGCTGCCCGGCAGTGCCACCCGGGCCAGGGGGTAGAATGACATAGTAGTTCTGAGTACATCCCTTAGCAGTGCTCATCCACTGTCGGACTCTCAGAAGCGTATTGCACTCTCACACTCTCTGTGGCTACAGTCACAATGATGGTGAATATAGCCAGGGAGCGGGGGCACTTCCAGGTATGGAGAGGGGCGAGGCACCTCCTCTTCCTCATCCGTTCCCCTTCTCATTGGTCCCACGCGGTCTGTCACCAAACACCAGCCACTACAATCAGCACCAGTCAGCAGTGCAGCATGAGCATACCTGTACATTGTCTTCTGTACCGTAGCTGCACTGCATGGTCTATCCTGGCAGTCTGGATCACAGGTTACAAAGAGCTCTGTATGGAGAGGTATCTAGACCAGTAACTGCCTGTCCAGCTGTGTTGAGACTACAAGTCCCAGCACACCTTGTCAACTGGATTTACTGGGAAATGTAGCGTAATCACACCTAGAGAGGGGTTTTTAACTGTATGCATGTGTGCATACAGTATATTCCCTCGGTGTCCCTGTCCACACCCTCCTTGTAATTACCCCTCAGTGTTCCTGCCCGCACCATCCCTGTAACTGCCCCCTCAGTGACCCTGCCCATACACTCCTGTAATTTCCTCTGTGTCCCTGCCCGCACCCTTCCCATAATTCCCCCTCAGTGTCCCTGCCCAAACCCTTCCCATAATTCCCCCTTAGTATCCCTGCCTGCACCCTCCCCGTAATTCCCTGTCAGTGTCCCTGACCTCAGCCTATCTGTAACTCCCCCTCTGTGCCCCTGGGTGGGGGAGGTGGGGGGCGCCAGTTCCTTACTTTGCCAGGGGCGCTCAGACCCCTAGATACACCTCTGCTTCTGGCTCTGTAAGGGGGTGGCGGCATGCTGCCGGGGTGAGCGATCCCTTGTGGCGGGGAACGGTCGATCCCCTCAGGTGCTCAGTGTCCTGTCAGCGGAGATAGTGGCTCAGACCCCGCAGGGCGGACACTACTTCCCCCCTTAGTCCCTCGAAGCAGGGAGGTTGTTGCCAGCAGCCTCCCTGTGCCTAAACTCTAAATAAAATATTAAAACTAAAAGAACTCCTATGGAGCTCCCCTAGCTGTGACCGGCTCCTCCGGGCACATTTTCTAAACTGGGTCTGGTAGGAGGGGTATAGTGGGAGGAGCCAGCCCACACTCTCAAACTCTTAAAGTGCCAATGGCTCCTAGTGGACCTGTCTATACCCCATGGTACTAATGTGGACCCCAGCATTCTCTAGGACGTAAGAGAAAAAGTCCTTACTAAAGTACCACTTATTGCCACATCAAAAATAGTTACGAATCTTTACCAGAGGTAGTTATCGTTTTATGGCAGCTTTGTGGGACCTTTGGACTCGGAAGGAGTCTCCTGAAGTTACTGGAGTCTGCAAATTTCATACACTAGAACTCTTCCTCGATCGTAGTTAACAGTTGCGGCTCCAGTGGATTTCAAAAGTGTGGTTGTGCGGGCTCAGTTATAGAAATCCAGTGTTGAAGCCAATATTGTAAAACCTGCTTTGATGCTTACTCGTATCAACGCTCACAGGTGCCTTTTTCAAGTGTTAAAGGGAACACTACCTTACATTTAACCTTTGAAAGAGGCACTTGTGAGGCCAGATACCTTTGAGGATAAAAGAAGATTACATGAGAGTATAGAAGAGTTACTTACAGTACATCTCTAAAAGCCAGCTCTTTCTTTCTCTCTCTCTCTCTCTCCTTATATTCAAGTACAAATAGATATTAAAAGAATAACTGCGCCAAAGGCAATTTACTTTTTTTCATGGAGGGAAGGTGGCATAACAATTCAGGAGAATTTTGGGAGGTATTTGCTTATATAGGGGGACATTTACTAAGCAGTGATAAGAGCGGAGAAGTAAGCTAGTAAAGAAGTGGCCCCATCAACCAATCAGCAGCTCTGTATCATTTTATAGTATGCAAATTATAGATGTTAATTCAGTGCTGATTGGTTGCCATAGGCAACTTCTCCACTGGCTCACTTCTCTGCTCTTATCACTGCTTAGTAAATGTGCCCCTTAGTCACATATTTTGGATAAGAGGAGTGTAGAAGATGAGTCATGTAAATCTATTTAAGATTGAAAAAAAAATGAATAAAACTTTCAGAAATGTTTTATTAAGGGGACGCTGATACAGTACCTACAGTTATTTTGTGTTGTGTGCTAAGAAACAAATTTAAAACTATAGGCTGTTAACTTCTACATTTGGACAAACACGTCTGTAGGACCGAGTTTTCATATATCCTTCCGGTCCCTTAACCTCTATTTTGTCTCACATCTTCCTCTGTAAACAATTGTCTGATAAAGTACTTTAACATGAAGTATAGAAGTACAGTGCAGTCAGATGTGGTGAATGTGTGTGTTGATTTTTTTGGTAGCACACCTACAGGAAGAAAAAGTTTCTCTCTGGAAAGACAACAAAAACATAGTAGGTGTTTGAAATTGGCTGCCTAACTGCTGTTTGCAGCAGACACTGTCACAGAATGTACTGAAAGCCGTTATATAAACAGGTTTCTTTAGCATTCCAATAGATGAATCATACGGAAAACCTGTAAAAAGTGTTTTTTTTAATAAATTGACTGTACATTCTATATTTAGCCTCAAGCTATTCATATTGTAATCAATGTACTTTTTAGGACAAGAGAATTATGACACGGGTTGATCCTTTCACACAGACAAAATACCCGTGTTGATGTGCAAATTGTCTGTGTGAAAGGGGGGGGGGGGGGGGGGGGGGGGGTCAGGCAGGTCCCGGCAAAACGACCCGGCACTGAAATGCCGGGTAATTGCTGGGACTTTCAGACCTTTCTGTCTGAAAAGGGTATAAGAAACCTCTGGCCTAAGGGTGCTGTGCCAAAAATTCTGATACTGTGATTTCGAAAAGTATGGGAACCACTGTTTTTAGCCACAAAACGGAAGAAGAAAATATAAAGTTTGAGCTTCCAGACATTAACTGTGAAATATTGTAAGGGTCTTGTGCTTTTCATTGATTTTTCGATTGTTTGATCTGATCTCATGAACTGTGTTGAGGGCACCACTGCAACATGAATATATATTCGTATAAGTATACGGAGGCTTTTTTCCTGTGGCTGGGAAATCAGCAGTGAAGTCAAGTTGTTAGATCGTGTGCATAATCCGATGACTGCGCTCGGTATCTCACCACTATATAGTAGTAGGTAGTGGCGACCTCTTCATTTGATTCCCAGGCACGCCACGCCAGTGGCTAGGTATGTCCCAATTGTGATTCCGCCTGAGTCCCAGTGTCGGTGTGTGGCTGCAGCTCCAAACACACCGATGATGAATACTGGTTTTCTCCTGCAGGCGGTCTGGGACCCCTCAATAATCAGCTGTGGATAGTTGAATACCTCCTTAGCAGTGGCAGCTTTCAGTAATAACAAGCAAAGTAGCAGCAGCAGCAGCAAAAATTCTCTAACAGGTTTCGCTCCTATATGTGGGAGCTTTTTCAAAAAAGCTCCCACTCTTTGACAAGCCACAGGAATCTATATATATAAAAATGGATGTATGTGTGTATGAGTGTATGTATGTTCCAGCATAACTCTGGAATGCCTGGAGCAATTATCATCAAACTTGGTACACATATGACTTACAATCTGAAAAAAATACTGTGGGGGTAAGACACCCCTAGCACCACTAGGGGTGGGGATGGGAAGGGGGCGACATGTAAAAATCCATAGTTTTCAGGGTCACTGAGACACTCCCGATGCAGTTTCAGTCCAAGTTCAGCCCCCATCGGCATGGGGGGTGAGAAGGGGTGAAAAATAAAATGTCCAAAATGAACAACATTAGTGTCAAATCCATAGTTTTCGGGGTTGCTAAGCTGATTGGTGACAGTCTTGATGACATTTAAGCCCAAGTTTAGTCAAATAGAATGAATAAAACTCTGTAGAACCTTCTGGAAATTTTTAGAAATGAATAGAACTCTGTAGAACCTGGAGGGGAAACTAAAAATGTTGTTTATAATCAAGTTTTAAGTTAAATTAATATTATAGTTAATTTGTAAAAGATTTTACTTTATAATTTTTATACTGTACTTATACGTTTAATTACCTGTAAATAAAATTACATCGATTTTATACTATAGAATGCATTCCTTTTCCTGTCTAATAGAAGATTGGGATAAAGAAATACTTGGGCAACGCCGGGTAAGGAACGTTTGTTTGGCTGTTTGTACGAGATAAACTCAGGAACTGCTGAACGCGTTTTGAAAATGTATATGTTCCTTAGACAGTCTGTTAACATATAGGCTAAGGCTATGTATCTTCACGCTAAGGGGTCTATTCATGAAGCAGTGAAAAGTGTGGAGAAGTGAGCCAGTGGAGGAGCTGCCTGTGGCGACCAATCAGCATTGAAGTAACATTTCTAATTTGCATACTGTAAAATTATAAAGAGCAGCTGATTGGTTGCCATGGGCAACTTCTCCACTGGCTCACTTCTCCACTCTTTTCACTGCTTCATGAATAGACCCCTAATTCTTTTAGGGGTTGGGTAGTTAACTTAAAATTGAAGATGGGCGCAATGAAAATAGTCTTATTGCATTAAGATTTTCATGCGGGCTAAGCTGCGGGCAAAAAGCTAGTATAGAGATAAAAGCCTCCTGTTATCAAATATATATTCATGTTGCAGTGGTGCCATTATATATATATATATATATATATATATATCTGTTTCAGGAACATTTATTTCAGTTATCACCTACAATGGGCCCATTATAAATACCTCCGATCTACAAAACAGGTTATATATTATTGAAAAAGGACACCCCACATTTGCCATCATAATTGTGTAAAGTATATTAGTAGAGTGTTTATTTATGTATGTATGTATGTGTTTTTATTCATGCGATACTCTTGGTTATATACATATGATATTTTCAGAAGAAATATGTTACCAGTTTTAAAGAAAAAATATTTGTATTGATAGAAAATAAAAAAGCAAATTTATTGCAAAGCCTAATGGTTAAGAGTGCATCCAAATTATTATTTTGACATTTTACCCCATGGTCCAGTGTTTGCAGAATTCACCAAGCTTGAAAATATAAACCAAAAAAATAAATAAATCATCTTTTAAATGGAAAGGATTTCTTTTTTTCTTTTTCTTTTTTTTTAAAGGGTGACAGACAACATAGGATGGGTGTAGTATGGTATGCCGGCGGCCGGGCTCCCGTCGACCAGCATACCGGCGCCGGGAGCCCAACCGCCGGCATACAGACAGCGTGGCGAGCGCAAATGAGCCCCTTGCGGGCTCACTGGGTTCGCCACGCTGCAGGAACGGTGGCGCGCTACGCACGCCACGCTATTTATTCTCCCTCCAGGAGGGTCATGGACCCCCACGAGGGAGAAAATCTGTCAGTATGCCGGCTGTCGGGATTCCGGCGCCGGTATACTGTGCGCCGGGATCCCGACAGTCGGCATACTGAAGACCACCCCATAGGATAATAGCAAGCACATGTCGATATGCCCAAGTGTATGATCACTAAAACAAGTTAATATAGTTATTCCTGGCATATGGTACTGTATGTGATGTCATTTATGAAAGTGGTAGAGAGGGAAAGGTACTACAACTTATAGAAACTGATCAGAATGTGTCATTCTCTAGAAGCGTCTGCAAAAGAAGCATTTATTCCTCACCAATTGTCAGTAGCGTCCCCATAGATGTCTCATGCAAGGTAAGTTTTCTGGTTTAACCTCTAACACCCCCCCCCCCCACCAAGATTATAAAGTAGAAGTGCGACACCCTCAACACAGTTCATGAGATCAGATCAAACAATCGAAAAATCAATGAAAAGCACAAGACCCTTACAATATTTCACAGTTAATGTCTGGAAGCTCAAACTTTATATTTTCTTCTTCCGTTTTGTGGCTAAAAACAGTGGTTCCCATACTTTTCGAAATCACAGTATCAGAATTTTTGGCACAGCACCCTTAGGCCAGAGGTTTCTTATACCCTTTTCAGACAGAAAGGTCTGAAAGTCCCAGCAATTACCCGGCATTTCAGTGCCGGGTCGTTTTGCCGGGACCTGCCTGACCCCCCCCCCCCCCCCCCCCCCCTTTCACACAGACATGTAAATTACCGGGTCGAAAATTTTGACCCGGTAATTTGCACATCAACACGGGTATTTTGTCTGTGTGGAAGGATCAACCCGTGTTATAATTCCCGTGTCTCCGACCCTGGTAAATTCCAGGGTGGAAGTCCCGGGAATTACAACACAGGTTGACCCTTTCACACAGAAAAAGGACCCGCGTGTTTCATGAAATTACCGGGTGGAACTGCTTCACCCAGTAATTTCATTTTCTGTCTGAAAGGGGTATTATTGAGAGATTTAGAAAATAAATATTAAATTAAGTAAATTGTGTTTATATGTCATCCTTAGGTTGTTGTGTGGTGAGCAGCAATATTTGTTTGTTTGTCCCCGTATTTGTTGATTGACCGTCACCAACACTGGTTTGCCCATTATATTGACAATAAATAGTCTGATTTGGTCCTGGACCACTAACCCAGGGCACCCCTGCAAGTGTCCAAGACACAGGGTGCCTAGGTACACAGTTTGAGAACCATTGGGCTAAAACAATTGTCAGTGTGCTACTACCATGCTAGTTCCTTTCTGTGCTAAAATATTTCAATATTGACAATCATGTTGTTTTTTTGTACTTTGCTATATTTGGTTTATACAAAAAAAAAAAAAGAACTTACGTTTTTAAGGATGTTTAAATAATTTTTCATAACATCATCACTTCCATGTTCATAACACAAAAGACAAACTATCAAGCAACTTGCACAAGGATATAAAAGCTTCCAATGGTTTTACACATACTGTAACTTCCCATGTATGTTAGTTATACCTATCATATGTGTCAAGCACAATAGGGTGACCAGATGTCACTCAGAAGGGACTTAGGTCAAGTAAGTCAGTATTAAAACATAAACAGCATTTTCATTTATAGAAATCATTGCCACCAGATCATCCCTGTGCTTTCCCTTTCGTTTCGTTTTTATGGTGATGAAGATGTGAGGTGGCAGACAGCAGTCACTGTTACTGGCGGCAGCATATATGTGTGTGTGGGGAGTTCTATGGGTGATAAGTGATCAGTAACAGAGAGGAGACAGATCAGCTGACGGTACACCCAGTGCCGCTGTCAGACAGCCCATCCTATGTATATGTCACAGCTGTAGTAGTAACAAGGAGCCCACACCAAAGGGCAAAGCATGGAGAGATACCGTGCACGATCTCATTCAGAGTTGTACCATGGCTTATAACAAACACAGGCAGCTGCCATATACACATGATGTTGCCGGACAGGCCTCAGCTGCCGCAGGGCAGGGCACACTGACACAATAGGAGGACATGGGACTTACATGAGGACCCCGCACAGTGCCGTTTCCGTTACGAGGATGCAGCTCACTCCCCATTCCGATCAGATGGCTGTGTGTGGTGCAGAGCTGGCTGAGCGGTGACTGGAAGCTCCCTTCCTGTGTGGCTCTATAGTGGGCTCTCCCTGATAGACCTCCCTCCCGCAGCCACCACAGCCGCCGCACTAGTAGACGTGAATGTAGTTTCTGTGATTGGCATCTGTACTCCATTCTTAACGAGGACGTAGCCCCGCCCCTTCTATGCAAAGCAGACAGAGACTTCTTCACTCACCCAGCAGCAGCTTGCCTGCCTGGCAGCTTCTTCCCTTCCCATTCCCTCTTGCCCCTTCCCTTCCCCACAGCTGTACACCACGTGACTGACGAATCCTCTGCCTGACACATAAGGAGCCAGTCCTGCTGCTGCTGTCTTACTGCTGCTACAAATGTGCTGGTGATGAGCAAAACAGCTGCTGAACAGAATTTCCTGTTTTCCCAACAGATTCTCATTGACAGTTTTGCATTTATTGATGATTTTATATGTCCAGAGTGGTTTAAGTTATTTATGTTACTATTGTGTTCTCCGATTAAGTGCCATAGATCTTTACAATCTTTATGCCAGTGACGTACGGTGGGGTGAGGCAGGTGAGGCAGAGCCTTTCCTGTCATACTTACGTTTAAATTAGAGTTTTGACTGAATAAAATATATGAAAAATACTGATAATTTGTTTGAAATATCTTCTTTGCATTATACTAATAATTTTTATAGCCCAAACTCTGGAGTAAAAAGTCTATGGAGGTTATTCTGACCCGATCGCTCACTGCAGTTTATCGCAGCACAGCGATCGGGTCGGATCTGCACATGCGCCGGCGCCGCAGTGCGCCGGCTCATGCTGGGCGGTCGAATGCCATTGTAGCGATCGCCTCTGCCTGATTGACAAGCAGAGGCGGTCACTGGGCGGGAGGGGGGCGCGGTCTGGCCAACGCAGGCGTGGCCAGACAGTTGGGGGGGGGGGCCGCGGCGGCTGCGTGACATCACATGCAGCCGCTGCAACCCGGGCAGCGAGGAGGTTCTCCTGGCCAGCCGCAAGAGCTGCACTGGCCGGGAGTTACTCCTGCTGTGCGTTGCTTTTGCATTTCTGCAGGGGGGGGGGGGCACTGACATGCGGGGCAGACTAGCCCTGTGCTGGGCGTCCCCCCGCATATCCGAGTGCCTGATCGCAGCTGTGCTAAATTTAGCACAGCTACGATCAACTCGGTATGACACCCCCATGGCAGGTGAGGCAGTGCCTCGCCTGTGTATCCTTTCCACACATCTCTAATCAAAACTCACCAAATTTCCAGGAGTTTATAATGCTGCACCTGTGTATAATGCCCAGATGTACCCTTTGGCTCATATATTGCATGCAAATCTGGCTCTGGGGTTAGCCAGTGCCTCCTGAGCTATTTAGCTCACTGCACGTCCCTGCTTTATGCCTATGAGAAATTACATTAGATCCTGTGACAGCTACAACTCTATGGACATTTTAATAAAAACAAACAAACAAACAAACAAACAAACAAGTAGATGTCGTTAATCTCACTCATTTATATCTGAAGTTGAAATTAATAAAATAAAGTCACATTATAGTATGTGCAAGCAAGTTTTACAGTGTGCAGTTTGATCAATGATGTAAGCTCCTTAAAGTTTAATAAACCTCATGAAACACCTTGGTGATAGAAAACTACTTGTTAACTATATGGATGCTACTCTTTCAGCTCTACCCCAAAAAGGTGTCACTGGGTGCTTGTAATTGTACTGTATTATTTATTTCTGTGTTCTGTCTGTTTTCTGTGTTTTTAGGTGTCATGATAGAGAGTGGGAGGAGAGTGTTTGATGAACCCTTACACTTCAGGAAGTTGGTGAGCAAGGACTTGGTGTGGGAGTCTGTCTGCCTATGGAAAAACTAGAGAAGGGAGCAATGTATGTTTCTCTGATGTCCTAGTGGATGCTGGGTACTCCGTAAGGACCATGGGGAATAGACGGGCTCCGCAGGAGACTGGGCACTTCTTTAAAGAAAAGATTAGGTACTACATCTGGTGTGCACTGGCTCCTCCCTCTATGCCCCTCCTCCCAGTGGTGCAAGTAGAAAAAATGTCTTACGGGTAATGTGTGCGCGCGCGCAAAAAATGGGTGTGGCCAAATGCCACATGGGGCGTGGCCAATGAAAATGGGGGCGTGATACACATATGGGGGAGGGGCAGATACACGTATGACCCCAATAGTGTCAGATACACGTTGCCCCACAGTGCTAGATATACATTGCCCCACAGTGCCAGATACATATAACCCCACAGTGCCAGATACACATTGCCCCACAGTGCCAGATACACAAATGTCCCCAGAGTGCCAGATACACAAATGTCCCCAGAGTGTCAGATACACATTGCCTCACAGTGCCAGATACACATTGCCCCACAGTGCCAGATGCACATTGCCCCACAGTGCCAGATACACAAATGTCCCCAGAGTGCCAGATACACATTGCCCCACAGTGCCAGACGCACATTGCCCCACAGTGCCAGATACACAAATGTCCCCAGAGTGCCAGATACACATTGCCCCACAGTGCCAGATACACATTGCCCCACAGTGCCAGATACAGAAATGCCCCCAGAGTGCCATACATTGCCTCACAGTGTCAGATACACATTGCCCCACAGTGCTAGATACACAAATGCCCCCACTGTGTCAGATATACATTGCCCCCCGTGCCAGATACAGAAATGCCCCTACAGTGCCAGATATGCCCCCAGTGCCAGATATCCTCCAGTGCCAGGTATACATGCCCCCCTGTGCCAGATATCCCCCAGTGCCAGGTATATATGCCCCCCTGTGCCAGATATGCCCCCAGTGCCAGATATCCCCCAGTGCCAGGTATACATGCCCCCCCCAGTGCCTGATATCCCCCAGTGCCAGGTATAACATGCCCCCCCAGTGCCAGATATCCCCAGTGCCAGGTATATATGCCCCCCTGTGCTAGATATGCCCCCAGTGCCAGATATCCCCCAGTGCCAGGTATACATGCCCCCCCCCAGTGCCAGATATCCCCCAGTGCCAGGTATACATGCCCCCCCAGTGCCAGATATCCCCCAGTGCCAGGTATAACATGCCCCCCCAGTGCCAGATATCCCCCAGTGCCAGGTATACATGCCCCCCTGTGCCAGATATCCCCCAGTGCCAGGTATATATGCCCCCCTGTGCCAGATATGCCGCCAGTGCCAGGTATATATGCCCCCCTGTGCCAGATATGCCCCCAGTGCCAGGTATATATGCCCCCCTGTGCCAGATATGCCCCTAGTGCCAGGTATACATGCCCCCCTGTGCCAGATATCCCCCTGTGCCAGGTATATATACCCCCCCTGTGCCAGATATGCCCCCAGTGCCAGATATCCCCCAGTGCCAGGTATACATGCCCCCCCCAGTGCCTGATATCCCCCAGTGCCAGGTATAACATGCCCCCCCAGTGCCAGATATCCCCCAGTGCCAGGTATATATGCCCCCCTGTGCTAGATATGCCCCCAGTGCCAGATATCCCCCAGTGCCAGGTATACATGCCCCCCCAGTGCCAGATATCCCCCAGTGCCAGGTATACATGCCCCCCCAGTGCCAGATATCCCCCAGTGCCAGGTATAACATGCCCCCCCAGTGCCAGATATCCCCCAGTGCCAGGTATAACATGCCCCCCCAGTGCCAGATATCCCCCAGTGCCAGGTATACATGCCCCCCTGTGCCAGATATCCCCCAGTGCCAGGTATATATGCCCCCCTGTGCCAGATATGCCGCCAGTGCCAGGTATATATGCCCCCCTGTGCCAGATATGCCCCCAGTGCCAGGTATATATGCCCCCCTGTGCCAGATATGCCCCCAGTGCCAGGTATACATGCCCCCCTGTGCCAGATATCCCCCTGTGCCAGGTATATATACCCCCCCTGTGCCAGATATGCCCCCAGTGCCAGATATCCCCCAGTGCCAGGTATAACATGCCCCCCCAGTGCCAGATATCCCCCAGTGCCAGGTATATATGCCCCCCTGTGCCAGATATGCCCCCAGTGCCAGGTATAACATGCCCCCCCAGTGCCAGGTATAACATGCCCCCCTCCCCTACTCACCGCTGCCGTCGCTGTCCTCCTGTCTGTCATGTGAGGGAAGGAGAGTGCAGCCTGCGCCTCTCGTTCCCCTCAGTCTCCGGCGGGTGTCTCAGTTTAATTCAGCGCCGATCCGTGAGCCAATCAGAGCAATAAAAAGCACATAATACAGTGTTTAACACTGTATATGTGCAGAA
Organism: Pseudophryne corroboree; assembly: GCF_028390025.1. NCBI lineage: Eukaryota > Metazoa > Chordata > Amphibia > Anura > Myobatrachidae > Pseudophryne > Pseudophryne corroboree. The sequence continues at coordinate 648,059,793 of NC_086444.1, read as the reverse complement.
ACCCCCGCCATTAACGTTATAAAAAGCGGGAGAAGCCCGCCGTTGAAGGGGCGGGGCTATCTCCCTCAGCACAGCCAGCGCCATTTTCTCTTAACAGCTCAGCTGGAAGGACGCTCCCCAGGCTCTCCCCTGCAGTATACACTACAGAAAGGGTAAAAAAGAGAGGGGGGGCACATAAATTTAGGCGCAAATTGTGATATAAGCAGCTATAGGGGGAAAATTCACTTTGTGTATAGTGTATATCCCTCTGTTATATAGCGCTCTGGTGTGTGCTGGCATACTCTCTCTCTGTCTCCCCAAAGGACTTTGTGGGGTCCTGTCCTCGGTCAGAGCATTCCCTGTGTGTGTGTGCGGTGTGTCGGTACGGCTGTGTCGACATGTTTGATGAGGACGCTTACGTGGAGGCGGAGCAGGTGCCGATAAGTGTGATGTCGCCCCCTGCGGGGCCGACACCTGAGTGGATGGATATGTGGAAGGTATTAACCGACAGTGTCAACTCCTTGAATAAAAGGTTCGATGACGCAGCTTTGGGACAGCCGGCATCTCAGCCCGCGCCTGCCCAGGCATCTCAGAGGCCGTCAGGGGCTCAAAAACGCCCGCTACCTCAGATGGCAGACACAGATGTCGACACGGAGTCTGACTCCAGTGTCGACGAGGATGAGACAAATATACAATCCACTAGGGCCATCCGATGCATGATTACGGCAATGAAAAATGTGTTGCACATTTCTGACATTAACCCGGTTACCACAAAAAAGGGTATTATGTTTGGGGAGAAAAAGCAGCCAGTGACTTTTCCCCCATCTGATGAGTTAAATGAATTGTGTGAAGAAGCGTGGGGTTCCCCAGATAAGAAACTAGTAATTTCTAAGCGGTTACTAATGGCGTACCCTTTCCCGCCAACGGATAGGTTACGCTGGGAGACATCCCCTAAGGTGGACAAGGCGCTCACACGCTTATCAAAAAAGGTGGCACTGCCTTCTCAGGATACGGCCGCCTTAAAGGAGCCTGCAGATAGAAAGCAGGAGGCTATCCTGAAGTCTGTGCATACACACTCAGGTACTATACTGAGACCTGCTATTGCTTCAGCATGGATGTGTAGTGCTGCAGCAGCGTGGTCTGATTCCCTGTCTGATAACATTGATTCCCTTGACAGGGACACTATATTGCTAACCATAGAGCATATTAAAGACGTAGTATTATATATGAGAGATGCACAGAGGGACATTTGCCGGCTGGCATCTAGAATTAATGCAATGTCCATTTCTGCCAGGAGAGTATTATGGACTCGGCAGTGGACAGGTGATGCTGATTCTAAAAGGCACATGGAAATTTTGCCTTATAAGGGTGAGGAATTGTTTGGGGACGGTCTTTCGGACCTCGTATCCACAGCAACAGCCGGGAAGTCGACTTTTTTACCTCAGGTTCCCTCACAGCCTTAGAAAGCACCGTATTATCAAGTACAGTCCTTTCGGCCTCAGAAAGGCAAGCGGGTTAGAGGCGCGTCCTTTCTGCCCAGAGGCAGGGGTAGAGGGAAAAAGCTGCACCATGCAGCCAGTTCCCAAGAACAAAAATCCTCCCGCTTCCACTAAGTCCACCGCATGACGCTGGGGCTCCACATGTGGAGCCAGGTGCGATGGGGGCCCGTCTCCGGAACTTCAGCGACCAGTGGGTTCGCTCACAGGTGGATCTCTGGGTTCTACAAGTGGTATCTCAGGGATACAAGCTGGAGTTCGAGGCGTCTCCCCCTCGCCAATACCTCAAATCAGCCTTGCCAGCTACTCCCCAGGACAGGGAGGTAGTACTGGCGGCAATTCACAAGCTGTACCTCCAGCAGGTGATAATCAAAGTTCCCCTCAACAGGGACGGGGTTACTATTCCACAATGTTTGTGGTACCGAAACCAGACGGTTCGGTGAGACCCATTCTAAATTTGAAATCCTTGAACACTTATATAAGGAAGTTCAAGTTCAAAATGGAATCACTCAGGGCGGTTATTGCAAGCCTGGAAGAGGGGGATTACATGGTATCACTGGACATTAAGGATGCTTACCTACATGTCCCCATTTACCCACCTCACCAGGTGTACCTCCGTTTTGTGGTACAGGACTGCCATTACCAATTCCAGACGTTGCCGTTTGGTCTGTCCACGGCACCGAGGGTATATACCAAAGTAATGGCCGAAATGATGATACTCCTTCGGAAGAAGGGAGTTATAATTATCCCGTACTTGGACGATCTCCTTATAAAGGCGAGGTCCAGGGAGCAGTTGTTGGTCGGAGTAGCACTATCTCAGGAAGTGCTACAACAGCACGGCTGGATTCTGAATATCCCAAAGTCGCAGCTGGTTCCTACGACGCGTCTGCTGTTCCTGGGTATGATTCTGGACACAGAACAGGAGAAGGTGTTTCTCCCGGAGGAGAAGGCCAAGGAGTTGTCATTTCTGGTCAGAGACCTCCTAAAACCAAAACAGGTGTCGGTGCATCACTGCACGCGAGTCCTGGGAAAGATGGTAGCTTCTTACGAGGCAATTCCATTCGGCAGGTTCCACGCAAGGATCTTTCAGTGGGATCTGTTAGACAAGTGGTCCGGATCGCATCTTCAGATGCATCGGCTGATCACCCTGTCCCCGAGGGCCAGAGTGTCTCTGCTGTGGTGGCTGCAGAAAGCTCATCTTCTCGAAGGCCGCAGATTCGGCATACAGGACTGGGTCCTGGTGACCACGGATGCAAGCCTCCGAGGTTGGGGGGCAGTAACTCAGGGAAGAAACTTCCACAAAACCCCTGCTTCAAAACCAGCCGGTGCTGATTCAGTCAGACAACATCACGGCGGTCGCCCATGTAAACCGGCAGGGTGGCACAAGAAGCAGGATGGCGATGGCAGAAGCCACAAGGATTCTCCGATGGGCGGAAAATCACGTGATAGCACTGTCAGCAGTGTTCATTCCGGGAGTGGACAACTGGGAAGCAGACTTCCTCAGCAGGCACGACCTCCACCCGGGAGAGTGGGGACTTCATCCAGAAGTCTTCCAGCTGATTGTAAATCGTTGGGAAAGGCCACAGGTGGACATGATTGCGTCCCGCCTCAACAAAAAGCTAAAAAGATATTGCGCCAGGTCAAGGGACCCTCAGGCGATAGCTGTGGACGCTCTAGTGACACCGTGGGTGTACCAGTCGTTTTATGTGTTCCCTCCTCTTCCTCTCATACCAAAAGTACTGAGGATAATAAGAAAGAGAGGAGTAAGAACTATACTCATCGTTCCGGATTGGCCAAGAAGGACTTGGTACCCGTAACTACAAGAAATGATCTCAGAGGACCCTTGGCCTCTGCCTCTCAGACAGGACCTGCTACAGCAGGGGCACTGTCTGTTCCAAGACTTACCGCGGCTGCGTTTGACGGCATGGCGGTTGAACGCCGGATCCTGATGGAAAAGGGCATTCCGGTTGAAGTCATTCCTACGCTGATAAAAGCTAGGAAGGATGTGACAGCAAAACATTATCACCGCATATGGCGAAAATATGTTGCTTGTGTGAGGCTATGAAGGCCCCAACAGAAGAATTTCAGCTGGGTCGATTTCTGCACTTCCTACAGTCAGGAGTGACTATGGGCCTAAAATTGGGATCCATTAAAGTCCAGATTTCGGCCCTGTCTATTTTTTTTCAAAAAGAACTGGCTTCACTGCCTGAAGTTCAGACGTTTGTAAAGGGAGTGCTGCATATTCAGCCTCCTTTTGTGCCTCCAGTGGCACCTTGGGATCTCAACGTTGTGTTGGATTTCCTAAAATCACATTGGTTTGAGCCACTTCAGACCGTGGAGTTGAAATATCTCACGTGGAAAGTGGTCATGCTTTTGGCCTTGGCTTCGGCTAGGCGTGTGTCAGAATTGGCGGCTTTGTCATGTAAAAGCCCCTATCTGATCTTCCATATGGACAGGGCAGAATTGAGGACTCGTCCCCAATTTCTCCCTAAGGTGGTATCAGCGTTTCATTTGAACCAACCTATTGTGGTGCCTGCGGCTACTCGGGACTTGGAGGCTTCCAAGTTGCTAGATGTAGTCCGGGCCCTGAAAATCTATGTTTCCAGGACGGCTAGAGTCAGAAAAACTGACTCGCTGTTTATCCTGCATGCACCCAACAAGCTGGGTGCTCCTGCTTCTAAGCAGACTATTGCTCGCTGGATCTGTAGCACGATTCAACTTGCACATTCAGCGGCTGGACTGCCGCATCCTAAATCAGTCAAAGCCCATTCCACGAGGAAGGTGGGCTCTTCTTGGGCGGCTGCCCGAGGGGTCTCGGCTTTACAACTTTGCCGAGCTGCTACCTGGTCGGGATCAAACACGTTTGCAAAATTCTACAAGTTTGATACCCTGGCTGAGGAGGACCTTGAGTTTGCTCATTCGGTGCTGCAGAGTCATCCGCACTCTCCCGCCCGTTTGGGAGCTTTGGTATAATCCCCATGGTCCTTATGGAGTACCCAGCATCCACTAGGACGTCAGAGAAAATAAGATTTTACTCACCGGTAAATCTATTTCTCGTAGTCCGTAGTGGATGCTGGGAGCCCGTCCCAAGTGCGGAATTCTGCAATACTTGTATATAGTTATTGCTTAACTATAGGGTTTTTTGTTCTGAGCCATCAGTTTAATGAGGCTCAGTTGTTTTTCATACTGTTAACTGGGTATAGTTATCACGAGTGTGATTGGTGTGGCTGGTATGAGTCTTACCCTGGATTCCAAATCCTTTCCTTGTAATGTCAGCTCTTCCGGGCACAGTTTCCCTAACTGAGGTCTGGAGGAGGGGCATAGAGGGAGGAGCCAGTGCACACCAGATGTAGTACCTAATCTTTTCTTTAAAGAAGTGCCCAGTCTCCTGCGGAGCCCGTCTATTCCCCATGGTCCTTACGGAGTACCCAGCATCCACTACGGACTACGAGAAATAGATTTACTGGTGAGTAAAATCTTATTTTTACATATGATGAAACCTGCATATTTGTATGGAGACTCACAGTGCAGATGCCTGTCAGTTCAGCCTGGAGATCTTGTGAATGATGAAGAGTGAACACTGGGCTCTGCACTTACCCACTGTACAATCTTCTATTATAAATCAATGGCTTTAACATGAGTAGGTTGTAAAGTGTGAGGACTCATCTAAATGTTTAATATAATTCACCAAGAACTTTAGGTTGATGCTAAAGTTACCTGATTATTATTACTCTAATAAAGGTACACAGATTAGTACTATTATACTAAGTGACAGCATAGGTTATTATTAGACTAAGTGGGACACATTAGTATTATTTTATTAAAGAGGCACCTATATATTAATTTCACTAAAGGTGACACAAATTATTATTGTTCTACTAAAGGGGCCACAGATTATTCTTATTCAACCTAAGGCGGCACAGTACTATGTTTCCCAAACTGAGGCTGATTCTGTCACGATTCCAGCCTGCACTCAGATACCACAATCTAAGACAGCTTGGTTGTGATGGTGCCGCACAAATTCACTCTGCCACCACAAAGGAAAACAATGGAGTCCTCATGTTCTCCGCACAATATAAATATTTCACACTTAATTACACAGTATGTAGCATTGGGCCTCACAGACTCACAAGTTCAAAAAGAATCATGGAAAATATGCTAGATTAAATGTATTTTAATCCAAAAACTGTTTCCAATGCTTAAATCAGTGGTTCTCAAACTGTGTGCCTAGGCACCCTGGGATACCTTGGGACACTAGCAGGGGTGCCCTGGGTTGGTGGTCCAGGAACAATTAAAATTATTTATAATCAAAATAACAGACAAAAGCAGTGCTTGTGGCCTCAATCATGAAATATGTGGACAAAACACTTGTGAATCCTGTCTCTCACCACATAACTGAACCTAAGAATGACATATAAACACTGGTTACTTAATATTTTTTTCTAAATTTCTTAATAAGAAAACTTTGGACTAGGGGTGCCATGATAAAAATTCTGACAGTCTACAGTGCTATAATTCAAAAATGTTTGTGAACCTCTGGCTTAAATAGTAAAACACCTAATAAGAACATGTAGGTTATGATTTGCAAAATAATTTCAGATAAAATAAAAATAACTCAGAAATCCAGACTTACAACAAATACATTTAAGAGGTATGGAGCATCCTCAGCTCATATCTGTGCCCAAAGAATGCACACTATATTCAGTTAAAAAGACATTTTCATCCTTGCAGTTGTACTCCTTGGCCTCTACCTTTGGCATTAACTCCTTCTGTGCCAAAATTAATTGGTTGACCCAGCTTTGTTTTGATGTGTGGATAGTCCCTTTGTTCTTAGAACATGGGGTTTCTATGTCAAACAAGCAGGGTCACTTAATTTGAGGGCAGTACGGATGGTGCAATGGTTAGCATTACTGTCCCTAACTGTGTGGAGTTTGTATAATCCACCCATGCTTGCGTGGGTTTCCTCTGGGTACTCCAGTTCCTCCCACAATCCAAAAATGTACTGGTAGATTAATTGGCTCTCAACAGAAAAAAACAACAACATTCTGTAAGTGTGCACATGTGTTAAGAGCAGAATAGATGGGCCAAGTGGTTCATATCTGCCATCAATTCTATGTTTCTATGTTTAATTACTCCTATATACAGATTTATGGGTTTGTCAGGAAGGAGAGGTTTTCTCAGATCTCTTCTCCTTAGGACATTTTGTCATGTGTGCAGCTACACAGCCCCAAATCAAAAAGGTGAGATTTCCTTAGCCCACACACAGGCCCCTGCGATGTTTAGTATACACAGTTCTCTTTACAACCTGATAGGAGTACAGACCGCCAGATGTCCCCTGGCTTAGTTCAATTACTTGTCTTACAAAATTACAATTGACATATTATTTGAAAATACGTTTTCCAGACAGAATATGCAATGCTACAACATACAATTTGAACTAGGCCATATTTTGTGATTAGGTAACATGACTGATTACGACAGATACGTGTGCCACTCAGTCTCAGATTCGAAGGGCCATGAGGCACCAAACATGATGTCACATTTCAATCTTTCTCCGTATAAGAGGGAGTCTCTGGGGAGTGGTCAATGCCAGAGTATTAGGCTTAATACCTATACTCCAGTGTCTGTTTCTCTGGACTTCCCAGTGTTTTGATCCAGTCTGTCTGATGGCTCTTCTTGTCTGCTCTCTTGGTACTCCTGGCCTCTGGTTTCCAACTCCAGCCTCCCTGTGACCTGTTTCTGTGGTACTGCGCCTAGTGATTTTACAGTTCTGATGTCAGTTATTCCTCTGACCTGAGATTCTGCCTGTCACCTGGTACCTGTCACAACTGAGGGTTTAGGCTGACAGGAGGAAGCCTCAGTTGTAGGGGGTGAAATGAAATTAAACTTGGGAGGTTTAATCAGACCCCTGGACATGTAAGTGTAGAAGGATTACCCGAAGGTGTGACCATGACAACCAGGTTAAAAGTCAATAAAAGTTTTATTAACAGACTCCGTGTAGAAACAACAGTATTCACAGTTGATAAAAGCAAATGGCAAATAATACAGTTCCCGGATCACTTATAACCATGGGAGGTATCACAGAGCACTGGTAGGTTAAGGAATAGGTGTTAAAGTCCTTTGATGGAATAACCTTACCAGGCCTGGCTGTAGTAGTGGAGATAGCCGAGGAACACGCCAGTAGAAGTGTAGATGTAGTTGGTAACTTGAACAGACTGTTGTAGATACTGGATGGAACCAGCCAGGTGGTAGGGACACGGAGTAGATGCTGAAATGGAATCAGCCAGGTAGTGAAGACACGGAGTGGATGCTGAATGGAATCAGCCAGGTGGTGAAGAAACGGAGTGGATGCTGGATGGAACCAGTCAGGTGATGAAGACACGGAGTGGATGCTGAATGGAATCAGCCAGGTGGTGAAGAAACGGAGTGGATGCTGGATGGAACCAGTCAGGTGATGAAGACACGGAGTGGATGCTGAATGGAATCAGCCAGGTGGTGAAGACTGTAAGATGCTAGGGAGCGTGGAAACAGAAGAGTTGAAAAGGAGTTACCGGTGGTAGTGGATACTGCTGGTAAGTAGGGATCCGCTGGAATAGCACCGGCACTTTGAAGAAAACTGGATACTGCTAGAAGCTGACCGCTGGAATTAGATGGGTTAATAGCTGGAAGCTGGAATAGCCACGGAGGGCTGCAGAGTCAGGCTGCACCGCAGGATGGAAGGCAGGTGCGGGTCTCGTAGTGGCTGCTGGAGACAGGAGCTGGAACCTGGAGAAACAACCACAGGAGAGAGAGACTGGAACAAGGTTTGACATTCAAAGCACTGACCATTTCCTGGTTCAGGCACAGAATACTTATACCTGCTGCAGGGCAGGCATTGGCTGGCCAATCATGCAGACTCACAGTGCAGCAGATTGGTGGAGATTGAACATGTGACTGGAACAAACATGGCTGCGCCCATGTTAGCACTCGGAGGGAAAGTTGGTTTGGAAAACCATGTGGAAACATAGCAGCAATGGCGGCGCCGGCCGCAGAGGACAGGAGACGCCAAACTGGCAACTGCACACTGAGACACATGGATGACAGCGGAGGCCGCGGCAGACATGGGGCACCACTCTGACAATTTGCATACTGGAACACAGGAGCGGCGGCGGAGGCCGCGGAGGACGGGAGACGCCACACAAGGTTCAAACATGGCGCCACTGTGACAGCGTCTCAGAGTGAAAGGAGGGATATGCAGAGTGTGGACATCAGGAACACAGATGAGATCCGGCCCTGGCACGCTGAGCCAACTTCAGAAGGCATCTAAAAGGCAAGTAATGGCGTCCAGATACCCGGATCGTGACAGTACCACATTGCCTGTCTAGTTGTGACTACTGTTCTGACTTCGGTTTTGTTGTACACCTCATGGTTACCTGCCACTCTGCCTCAGTGCCCCGAGTCTACCAGTCCTGAACCCAGCAAGAGGGTCGCAACCTGCGTATCAGGAGCATTAAAGTTCATTGGTGAAACCCATTGATATGTTAAGGTGCATACACACGGAGAGATTTTGGCTATGAGAGATTTTGACTAACTTTTCCCTTGAACTGGCAGTAGGAGATTTTGACTAACTTTACCAGAGATTTTGTCTAACTATGCAAGAGATTTTGGCTATGGGAGATTTTGGCTATGGGAGATTTTGACTATCTCATTTAAATAAGGGGATGAGTGTCATATATAGGACGATTTTACAGGGTGGCTGGTATTTAAATAGCTGAAAGTTAAAAAAAAAATTTGCGTGGGGTCCCCCCTCCTATGTAAAACCAGCCTCGGGCTCTTTGAGCCAGTCCTGGTTGTTAAAATACAGAGGAAAAAATGAGTAGGGTTCCCCCATATTTAGACAACCAGCACCGGGCTCTGCGTCCGGTCCTGGTTTAAAAAATACGGGGGACAAAAGACATAGGGGTCCCCCGTATTTTCCAAACCAGCACCGGGCTCCACTAGCCAGGGAGATAATGCCACAGCCGGGGGACACTTTTATATTGGTCCCTGCGGCCGTGCCATTACCCCCCCAACTAGTCACCCATGGCCGGGGTACACTGGAGGAGTGAGGACCCCTTAAATCAAGGAGTCCCCCCCTCCAGCCACCCAAGGGCCAGGGGTGAAGCCCGAGGCTGTCCCCCCCATCCGTGGCCCGGTGGATGGGAGGCTGATAGCCTTTCAATAGTAATATTGTTCTTTACAGGAGGCCTACAGGTCCCAGCAAGCCTGCCCCAGCATGTTGGCACTTGGAGAACCACAAGTGCCAGCATGCCCGGACATAAAGGGCCCGCTGGCACCTGTAGTCCACCTGTAAAAAAAAAACAAAAAAAAAAAACACAACACATTCTTTTAAAAATCCTTTATTAAACTGGGTCTTCACCTGGGGGCGGCGGCCTTTAAGCTCTTTTGCATGGCCGCCGCCTTCCCAGGGCTTCCGGCGTCTTCACCTGGGGGGGCGCCACCTCCCCAGGGCTTCTGGGGTCTTGCTCCGGCGTCTTCACCTGATGGGCGGCGGCTGCTAAACTCTTTTGCATAGCCGCCGCCCATCCAGGACTTCCACGACGTCTTCACCTGGGAGGCGGCGGCCTTTAAGCTCTTTTGCATGGCCGCCGCCGCCTTCCCAGGACTTCCAGCATCTTCACCTGGTGGGCGGCGGCTGCTAAGCTCTTTTGCATAGCCGCCGCCCATCCAGGACTTCCACGGCGTCTTCAGGAGCTCTTCTCCGCTCCTCCTCCGCCGTCGGACTGACAGCCGCTGCCTCACGCTGACTTATATAAGTCAGCGGGGGGGGGCGGGGCGATGACGCGGCGAGCCGTGATTGGCTCGCGGCGGCCATCTTGAATTTCAAAAATGACGCTGAGGCGCCATTTTTGAAACTGGTACCGCTCCGCTGCCAAACTCTGCAATAGAAAGGTAAATTTCCCCCGCCCGCACCGCTGCCGCAACCCGCCGCCGCCCGCACCGCCGCCGCCCACACCGCCACCGCAACCCACCGCCGCCGCAACCCGCCGTCGCCCACACCGCCACCGCAACCCGCCCCCGCCCGCACCGCCGCCACAACCCGCCGCCACAACCCGCCGCCGCCCGCACCACCGCCGCCTGCACATCGCTATCGCTGGGAAAAATCGCTGGCCTCTTAAAGTGTTAGCGATTTTGACTAACTTTTGCAGCGACATAGCCAAAATTGACTTGCCTGCACTTACTATTTTTCCCAGCGATAGCGACCTAGCGGGGACGCGCATCGCTATCGCTGGCTGTGTACACACGGAGCGATCTGCACTAACTTTCTGAGCGATTTTGACTATATAGTCAAAATCGCTCAGTTATATCGCTCCGTGTGTATGCACCTTTAGACTCTGCACCTCTGCTCAGGATATTAGTATATTAGGATATTAGATATTAGTAGTATATATATTAGTATATATACTACTAAGTATGGCGAAACATCCATATCATCACCAATTATAGATCAACATATCGGTGGTTCCGGTTGCATCAGGGAATTGGGGAAATGCAGATAGCTGTATGGAGTCCCTTAGGCACTCAGAATAAGGTATTGCAAATGTTTGAAGAACTATGTTTATCAGCTAGAAATGTCGTAATTAGTGATGTGCAACGGAAATTTTTCGGGTTTTGTGTTTTGGTTTTGGATTCGGTTCCGCGGCCGTGTTTTGGATTCGGACGCGTTTTGGCAAAACCTCCCTGAAATTTTTTTGTCGGATTCGGGTGTGTTTTGTATTCGGGTGTTTTTTTACAAAAACCCCTCAAAAACAGCTTAAATCATAGAATTTGGGGGTCATTTTGATCCCATAGTATTATTAACCTCAATAACCATAATTTCCACTCATTTCCAGTCTATTCTGAACACCTCACACCTCACAATATTATTTTTAGTCCTAAAATTTGCACCAAGGTCGCTGGATGGCTAAGCTAAGCGACCCAAGTGGCAGACACAAACACCTGGCCCATCTAGGAGTGGCACTGCAGTGTCAGACAGGATGGCACTTAAAAAAATAGTCCCCAAACAGCACATGATGCAATGAAAAAAAGAGGTGCAATGAGGTAGCTGTGTGACTAAGCTAAGCGACCCAAGTGGCCGACACAAACACCTGACCCATCTAGGAGTGGCACTGCAGTGTCAGACAGGATGGCACTTAAAAAAATAGTCCCCAAACATCACATGATGCAAAGAAAAAAAGAGGTGCAATGAGGTAGCTGTGTGGCTAAGCTAAGCGACCCAAGTGGCCGACACAAACACCTGGCCCATCTAGGAGTGGCACTGCAGTGTCAGACAGGATGGCAGATTTAAAAAATAGTCCCCAAACAGCACATGATGCAAAGAAAAAAATAGGTGCAATGAGGTAGCTGTGTGGCTAAGCTAAGCGACCCAAGTGGCCGACACAAACACCTGGCCCATCTAGGAGTGGCACTGCAGTGTCAGACAGGATGGCACTTAAAAAAATAGTCCCCAAACAGCACATGATGCAATGAAAAAAAGAGGTGCAATGAGGTAGCTGTGTGGCTAAGCTAAACGACCCAAGTGGCCGACACAAACACCTGGCCCATCTAGGAGTGGCACTGCAGTGTCAGACAGGATGGCACTTAAAAAAATAGTCCCCAAACAGCACATGATGCAATGAAAAAAAGAGGTGGAATGAGTAGCTGTCCCCTCCTACTATATATACTGCGCACAACTAAAATGCAGCACAGGTATGGATGCATAGTATACTTGACGACACAGAGGTAGGTAGAGCAGTGGACTACTGTACCGTACTGCTATATAATACTGGTGGTCAGCAACATTCTGCACTGTCCTCCTACTATATACTACAATGCAGCACTGATATGGAGCGTTTTTCAGGCAGAGAACGTAGATATTTTCAGCACACTGAGCACAGGTATTTGCAGCACACTGAGCAGATATTTGCAGCACACTGAGCACAGAAACTGAGAGAACGCTGCACGTGCTCTCGCTATCATCTCCAATGCACGAGTAAAATGGCGGCGACGCGCGGCTCCTTATATTGAATACGAATCTCGCGAGAATCCGACAGCGGGATTATGACATTCGGGCGCGCTCGGGTTAACCGAGCAAGGAAGATCCGAGGCTGCCTTGGAACCGTGTAAAATGGGTGAAGTTCGTGGGGGTTCGGATCCCGAGGAACTGAACCCGCTCATCACTAGTCATAATGGATAGACATATTTTTAACACCACCAACCATAAGCATGATGAATAAAATAAGAATTTACTTACCGATAATTCTATTTCTCATAGTCCGTAGTGGATGCTGGGGACTCCGTAAGGACCATGGGGAATAGCGGCTCCGCAGGAGACTGGGCACAAAAGTAAAAGCTTTAGGACTACCTGGTGTGCACTGGCTCCTCCCCCTATGACCCTCCTCCAAGCCTCAGTTAGGATACTGTGCCCGGACGAGCGTACACAATAAGGAAGGATATTGAATCCCGGGTAAGACTCATACCAGCCACACCAATCACACCGTACAACCTGTGATCTGAACCCAGTTAACAGCATGATAACAGAGGAGCCTCTGAAAAGATGGCTCACAACAATAATAACCCGATTTTTGTAACAATAACTATGTACAAGTATTGCAGACAATCCGCACTTGGGATGGGCGCCCAGCATCCACTACGGACTATGAGAAATAGAATTATCGGTAAGTAAATTCTTATTTTCTCTAACGTCCTAAGTGGATGCTGGGGACTCCGTAAGGACCATGGGGATTATACCAAAGCTCCCAAACGGGCGGGAGAGTGCGGATGACTCTGCAGCACCGAATGAGAGAACTCCAGGTCCTCCTCAGCCAGGGTATCAAATTTGTAGAATTTAGCAAACGTGTTTGCCCCTGACCAAGTAGCTGCTCGGCAAAGTTGTAAAGCCGAGACCCCTCGGGCAGCCGCCCAAGATGAGCCCACCTTCCTTGTGGAATGGGCATTTACAGATTTTGGCTGTGGCAGGCCTGCCACAGAATGTGCAAGCTGAATTGTACTACAAATCCAGCGAGCAATAGTCTGCTTAGAAGCAGGAGCACCCAGCTTGTTGGGTGCATACAGGATAAATAGCGAGTCAGATTTTCTGACTCCAGCCGTCCTGGAAACATATATTTTCAGGGCCCTGACTACGTCCAGCAACTTGGAGTCCTCCAAGTCCCTAGTAGCCGCAGGCACCACAATAGGCTGGTTCAAGTGAAATGCTGAAACCACCTTAGGGAGAAATTGAGGACGAGTCCTCAATTCTGCCCTGTCCGTATGAAAAATTAGGTAAGGGCTTTTATAGGATAAAGCCGCCAATTCTGAGACACGCCTGGCTGAAGCCAGGGCTAACAGCATTACCACCTTCCATGTGAGATATTTTAAGTCCACAGTGGAAAGTGGTTCAAACCAATGTGATTTTAGGAATCCCAAAACTACATTTAGATCCCAAGGTGCCACTGGAGGCACAAAAGGAGGTTGTATATGCAGTACCCCCTTGACAAACGTCTGTACTTCAGGAACTGAAGCCAGTTCTTTTTGGAAGAAAATCGACAGGGCCGAAATCTGAACCTTAATGGACCCTAATTTTAGGCCCATAGACAGTCCTGTTTGTAGGAAATGCAGGAAACGACCCAGTTCAAATTCCTCTGTAGGGGCCTTCCACGCAACATATTTACGCCAAATACGGTGATAATGTTGTACGGTTACATCCTTCCTGGCTTTGATCAGGGTCGGGATGACTTCATCCGGAATGCCTTTTTCCTTCAGGATCCGGCGTTCAACCGCCATGCCGTCAAACGCAGCCGCGGTAAGTCTTGGAAGAGACAGGGTCCCTGCTGGAGCAGGTCCTTTCTTAGAGGTAGAGGCCACGGGTCCTCTGTGAGCATCTCTTGAAGTTCCGGGTACCAAGTCCTTCTTGGCCAATCCGGAGCCACGAGTATAGTCCTTACTCCTCTCCTTCTTATGATCCTCAGTACCTTGGGTATGAGAGGCAGAGGAGGGAACACATACACTGACTGGTACACCCATGGTGTTACCAGAGCGTCCACAGCTATTGCCTGAGGGTCCCTTGACCTGGCGCAATATCTGTCTAGTTTTTTGTTGAGGCGGGACGCCATCATGTCCACCTTTGGTTTTTCCCAACGGTTCACAATCATGTGGAAGACTTCTGGGTGAAGTCCCCACTCCCCCGGGTGGAGGTCGTGTCTGCTGAGGAAGTCTGCTTCCCAGTTGTCCACACCCGGAATGAACACTGCTGACAGTGCTATCACATGATTTTCTGCCCAGCGAAGAATCCTTGCAACTTCTGTCATTGCCCTCCTGCTTCTTGTGCCGCCCTGTCTGTTTACGTGGGCGACTGCCGTGATGTTGTCCGACTGGATCAGCACCGGCTGACCTTGAAGCAGAGGTCTTGCTAGGCTCAGAGCATTGTAGATGGCTCTTAGCTCCAGGATATTTATGTGAAGTGATGTCTCCAGGCTTGACCACAAGCCCTGGAAATTTCTTCCCTGTGTGACTGCTCCCCAGCCTCTCAGGCTGGCATCCGTGGTCACCAGGACCCAGTCCTGAATGCCGAATCTGCGGCCCTCTAGAAGATGAGCACTCTGCAACCACCACAGGAGAGACACCCTTGTCCTTGGAGACAGGGTTATCCGCTGATGCATCTGAAGATGCGATCCGGACCATTTGTCCAGCAGATCCCACTGAAAAGTTCTTGCGTGGAATCTGCCGAATGGAATCGCTTCGTAAGAAGCCACCATTTTTCCCAGGACCCTTGTGCATTGATGCACTGACACTTGGCCTGGTTTTAGGAGGTTCCTGACTAGCTCGGATAACTCCCTGGCTTTCTCCTCCGGGAGAAACACCTTTTTCTGGACTGTGTCCATAATCATCCCTAGGAACAGCAGACGTGTCGTCGGAATCAGCTGCGATTTTGGAATATTTAGAATCCACCCGTGCTGTCGTAGCACTACTTGAGATAGTGCTACTCCGACCTCTAACTGTTCCCTGGACCTTGCCCTTATCAGGAGATCGTCCAAGTAAGGGATAATTAAGACGCCTTTTCTTCGAAGAAGAATCATCATTTCGGCCATTACCTTGGTAAAGACCCGGGGTGCCGTGGACAATCCAAACGGCAGCATCTGAAACTGATAGTGACAGTTCTGTACCACAAACCTGAGGTACCCTTGGTGAGAAGGGCAAATTGGGACATGGAGGTAAGCATCCTTGATGTCCAGAGACACCATATAGTCCCCTTCTTCCAGGTACGCTATCACTGCTCTGAGTGACTCCATCTTGAATTTGAACCTTTGTATGTAAGTGTTCAAGGATTTCAGATTTAAAATAGGTCTCACCGAGCCGTCCGGCTTCGGTACCACAAACAGCGTGGAATAATACCCCTTTCCCTGTTGTAGGAGGGGTACCTTGATTATCACCTGCTGGGAATACAGCTTGTGAATGGCTTCCAATACCGCCTCCCTGTCGGAGGGAGACGTTGGTAAAGCAGACTTCAGGAACCGGCAAGGGGGAGACGTCTCGAATTCCAATTTGTACCCCTGAGATACTACCTGCAGGATCCAGGGGTCCACTTGCGAGTGAGCCCACTGCGCGCTGAAATTCTTGAGATGACCCCCCACCGTACCTGAGTCCGCTTGTAAGGCCCCAGCATCATGCTGAGGACTTGGCAGAAGCGGGGGATGGCTTCTGTTCCTGGGAAGAGGCTGCCTGCTGCAGTCTTTTTCCCCTTCCTCTGCCCCGGGGCAGATATGAGTGGCCTTTTGCCCGCTTGCCCTTATGGGGACGAAAGGATTGAGCCTGAAAAGACGGTGTCTTTTTCTGCTGAGAGGTGACCTGGGGTAAAAAGGTGAATTTCCCAGCCGTTGCCGTGGCCACCAGGTCCGATAGACCGACCCCAAATAACTCCTCCCCTTTATACGGCAATACTTCCATATGCCGTTTGGAATCCGCATCACCTGACCACTGTCGCGTCCATAACCCTCTTCTGGCAGAAATGGACAGCGCACTTACTCTTGATGCCAGAGTGCAAATATCCCTCTGTGCATCTCGCATATATAGAAATGCATCCTTTAAATGCTCTATAGTCAATAATATACTGTCCCTGTCCAGGGTATCAATATTTTCAGTCAGGGAATCCGACCAAGCCACCCCAGCACTGCACATCCAGGCTGAGGCGCTTGCTGGTCTCAGTATAACACCAGTATGTGTGTATATACTTTTTAGGATATTTTCCTGCTTTCTATCAGCTGGCTCCTTGAGGGCGGCCGTATCCGGAGACGGTAACGCCACTTGTTTTGATAAGCGTGTGAGCGCCTTATCTACCCTAGGGGTGTTTCCCAACGCGCCCTAACCTCTGGCGGGAAAGGGTATAATGCCAATAATTTTTTAGAAATTAGCAGTTTTTTATCGGGGGAAACCCACGCTTCATCACACACCTCATTTAATTAATCTGATTCAGGAAAAACTACGGGTAGTTTTTTCACACCCCACATAATACCCTTTTTTGTGGTACTTGTAGTATCAGAAATGTTCAAAACCTCCTTCATTGCCGTGATCATGTAACGTGTGGCCCTACTGGAAAATACGTTTGTTTCCTCACCGTCGACACTGGAGTCAGTGTCCTTGTCTGGGTCTGTGTCGACCATCTGAGGTAACGGGCGCTTTAGAGCCCCTGACGGTGTTTGAGACGCCTGGACAGGTATTAACTGTTTTTCCAGCTGTCTCATGTCGTCAACAGTCTTTTGTAAAGTGCTGACGCTATCACGTAATTCCTTCCATACGACCATCCAGTCAGGTGTCGACTCCCTAGGGGGTGACATCACTATTACAGGCAATTGCTCCGCCTCCATACCATTTTCCTCCTCATACATGTCGACACAACGTACCGACACACAGCACACACACAGGGAATGCTCTGATAGAGGACAGGACCCCACTAGCCCTTTGGGGAGACAGAGGGAGAGTTTGCCAGCACACACCAGAGTGCTATATATATACAGGGATAACCTTATATAAGTGTTTTTCCCTTATATAGCTGCTGTATTATTAATCTGCCAAATTTAGTGCCCCCCCTCTCTTGTTTTACCCTGTTTCTGTAGTGCAGGACTGCAGGGGAGAGTCAGGGAGCTTCCCTCCAACGGAGCTGTGAGGGAAAATGGCGCTTGTGTGCTGAGGAGATAGGCTCCGCCCCCTTCTCGGCGGCCTTTCTCCCGCTTTTTTAAGGAAAAACTGGCAGGGGTTAAATGCATCCATATAGCCCAGGAGCTATATGTGATGTATTTTTAGCCATCTAAGGTGTTTTTATTGCGTCTCAGGGCGCCCCCCCCAGCGCCCTGCACCCTCAGTGACCGGAGTGTGAAGTGTGCTGAGAGCAATGGCGCACAGCTGCGGTGCTGTGCGCTACCTTATTGAAGACAGGACGTCTTCTGCCGCCGATTTCCCGGACCTCTTCAGTCTTCTGGCTCTGTAAGGGGGCCGGCGGCGCGGCTCTGGGACCCATCCATGGCTGGGCCTGTGATCGTCCCTCTGGAGCTAATGTCCAGTAGCCTAAGAAGCCCAATCCACTCTGCACGCAGGTGAGTTCGCTTCTTCTCCCCTTAGTCCCTCGGTGCAGTGAGCCTGTTGCCAGCAGGTCTCACTGAAAATAAAAAACCTAAAACTAAACTTTTCACTAAGCAGCTCAGGAGAGCCACCTAGTGTGCACCCTTCTCGTTCGGGCACAAAAATCTAACTGAGGCTTGGAGGAGGGTCATAGGGGGAGGAGCCAGTGCACACCAGGTAGTCCTAAAGCTTTTACTTTTGTGCCCAGTCTCCTGTGGAGCCGCTATTCCCCATGGTCCTTACGGAGTCCCCAGCATCCACTTAGGACGTTAGAGAAATACTCTTATGCATTGATGCACAAGTTAAAATGCAACTTTGGTGCCGTAACCAATGAGTTGTTTAGAGATAGAATTGTCTGTGCTATACATAATGATACAGTGAGACTGCAAGTAACATGTGTGTACATAGCCAACAGTCAAGAAGAAGCAATACTATGCAATGTTCAATACACACTACCTCCATACAGACAATGTTTGTACTGCACCACCCTGAATGGCAAAAACCACTTTGACAAATGCTGGGACAGAGAGAGTGAGAGAGAGAGAGAGAGAGAGAGAGTGAGAGCACTATAAAGTTAAAATAGTGGAGACTAATTCAGAACAAGAACCTACCAAAGTGTTGTACAGTATTACAGGGACATCTGTATCAAACCTTGGAGAGAGAAAAAGTACCAGCCAATCAGCTTCAAACCATATTACAGGTTGTGTTTGAAAAATGCAGTTAGGAGCTGATTGGCTGGTGCTTTATCTCTCTTCAAGCTTTAATAAGTCTCCCTGACAGCCTGCAAACTGACAGGAGCTGATTAGTACTTTATTTCTTCCCACTTATCTTTTGCCAAGCTTTGATACATATGCACCTGTGTGAGGTGAAGTCTTCACCTACCTGATAATTTTAAGCCTGGAAGTGCATGTGGTATGACGAGAAAATCCAGAATTGAAGTAACTGTGTAACTAATACCCCTTTTCCACCTGAGTACCGTGTCCGATCCGGGATTTTTAACCCGGCTACAACCCGTGTCGGCCCCCCCCGTTTCCACTGCACTTCGACACGGGTTATTCCCGTGTCGGATCTGTTTCCACCTAACCCGGGTAAGCTCTGTAAAAGCCTATTGATATCATTACAAATGGACTTTTTACTGTCTCATCAAGATGATGTCATCAAAAGGACCAAAAGGGAGGGGTGGGGCCTGCTCACAGCATTGCAGCAATGGACGCCGGTGCAGTAGCTGTGTCTAGCATGGAGTCGCAGACTGTTTGCAGTTTACTGCTGCTTATTTCTGCTACAGACAGCTTGATGCAGCTTCTCACCTTGTGCTACCTACTGCTGAGCTGGAGAAGGAGGGCTCAATTCTTTGCAGAGAGGGCTACCTATCGACACAAATATTTGAAAAGGAGGAGAGCGCGTATATCATCCACTGTTGTTATTTCTCTCATAACAATGAACTCTACACCAAGCCGAAGAATGTGGGTGAGAGATCGTAGACATGGAGAAGCATTCATGCAGACCATTCTAGCATATCGGGAGGAGCAGTGGATGGAAAATTTCAGGATGTCTCGCACTACATTCGAGTATGTTTTGGAACTACTGTCCCCCGCAATAACCATGCAGACCACCAGGTTCCGGAAGCCCATTGAGCCAGCCAGGAGATTAGCGATTGCTCTCTGGTGGTATGCTACCCCTGGAGAGTTTCCAGTTTATTTGGAGTAGGGATTGGCACGGTCTGCAAGATTGTCTACCAGGTCACGGGGGCATTGCTGGATACCATGTACCATCGCTTTATTTCCTTGCCACAAGGACAGCGGCTAGATGCGACTATAAAAGGATTTAAGAAGCGTGGCTACCCACAGTGTGCTGGTGCCATAGATGGGACCCACATCCCCATCATCGCCCCCCGTGACAACCCAGCAGACTATTACAATCGTAAGGGTTGGCATTCCATTGTTCTGCAAGCTGTAGTGGACCACAAATACTGGTAAGCACTGTTTCACTAATGTGTTTGAAATAGGCTTGGGCTGTTTTATGATAATGCATAAATTGTAATTTACCTTTATTTTTAGTTTCACAGATGTCTTCATAGGGTGGCCCAGACGGTCACATGATGCAAGGGTTCTCGCCAACTCCGATCTTTATGGTATTGCTGAGGACAAGCTTGGTGGATGGCTTTTCCCTCGAGAGGTAAGATTATTTACTACTTAAACTAATGTTCGCCCATAAACCAATAGTCAAGTTTTACCCCTGTAATAATATTAATGTTTTATTAACAGAAATCGGTGATCGTACATGGTGTGGACATCCCGGTCCACCTCATTGGTGATGCAGCATACCCATTACAGCGCTGGCAAATGAAGGGCTACACCCAGCATGTTCACTTATCTCCCGAACAGACATCATATACCCATGCCCTAAGTTCGGCCCGTATGGCAGTGGAGAATGCGTTTGGGCGTTTAAAAGGACGCTGGCGCTGCCTCATGAAGAGGAATGATGTGGACTTGAAAATAATGCCAGATATAGTAGCAGCCTGCTGCATTCTCCATAACATATGTGAGATTCAAAAGGAAAACTTTCTCCCCGAGTGGAATGTACATGATCATGGGGCGGGGGTCAGTGTACATGATGCACCAGGCTTGGTGGGGGGGCATGACACTGCCAGCGAGTGCATAAGGGCCACCATTGCAGCTAATCTTCAAACAATGTTGCAGTAGAGAAGACAGACAAGTTTTTGTGTGCAAACATTAATTTTTTATTTTGTTTTTCAGTTATAAAAATTTTGTTCAAAAGTTATAAGTTATTATATGTTTTCTTTTAAACAGTTGGCACACATTTTCTGAGGTAACAATATAAAATATTTAAGTGCAAACATAACACTCTGTAAAATTCCAGATAACGCAAGGGGTCTTCAACATGTGTCCCTCCAGCTGTTGTGGAACTACATGTACCAGCATGTCTTGCTATGTATTTCCACAACAGCTAGAGGGCCACATGGTGAAGACACCTGCCCTGAGGTAACAATATAAAAGAGTAAAGTGCAAACAGGGCACTCTGTAAAAAAAACCCTGTTTGATTTGGCAGGTGTCAGGGTAGCCCCAATATTTGGATCACACTGCCGCACATTTTCTGAGGTAACAATATAAAATATTTAAGTGCAAACATAACACTCTGTATAATTCCACATAGCACAAGGGGTCTTCAACATGTGTCCCTCCAGCTGCTGTGGAACTACATGTACCAGCATGTCTGCTATGTATTTTCACAACAGCTAGAGGGCCACATGGTGAAGACACCTGCCCTGAGGTAACAATATAAAAGAGTAAAGTGCAAACAGGGCACTCTGTAAAAAAAACCCCTAATGTTTGATTTGGCAGGTATCAGGGTAGCCCCAATATTTGGATCACACTGCCGCACATTTTCTGAGGTAACAATATAAAAGGTAGCCCCAATATCTGGATCCCACTGCCCATTTTCTGAGGTAACAATATAAAATTATAAAAGTTTAAAGTGCCAACAGGGCACTCTGTAAAATAAAAATAATGTTTGGATTTGTAGGTATCAGGGTTGAGGATACAGTGCAAACAGAACCTAAAAAACACAAACATTGTTTTATCACCCGCTGCTCTAAGGCAGTTTTCTATATACCAGATATTCTGAGGATTGCGGGATTTGTGTTGGGGGATTTGAGGGAGGCTCATAGTTGTATGGACCATATGGGTGCTGTGGGTAGGCTGTGTCTTGCTGTTGTGCTTGGGTGGTATTCCCTATGGTACGTGCAAACGTGCGTTCAAAAAATGTCATCTGCCTATCATGCATGGTCATTAA
Organism: Pseudophryne corroboree; assembly: GCF_028390025.1. Taxonomy (NCBI): domain Eukaryota; kingdom Metazoa; phylum Chordata; class Amphibia; order Anura; family Myobatrachidae; genus Pseudophryne; species Pseudophryne corroboree. Next base: position 648,037,876 of record NC_086444.1, on the reverse strand, counting down.
CTGCGTCATAAAAGTTTGATGCATTTCCTTTTCTGACGCAAGAAATCTCTCAAGCTGTGCATCTTCCTGGGCATTGAGCTCACTATCCGCCTCACGCAGGTGATCCACGATAATGGACGTCATTGCTCTGACCGTTTGTTCTGTTTTGTTTAGTTTCTTTTTCCGCTGTGGAACGTTGTAGACTGTAAAGGGGATGAAACAGAATGTAAGCAACAATATAAAAATAGCAGTGGTAGCATATACGTGTTTGTGGCCTTCTCCCACCTGCACACTAGCTATACTCTGCAACATTACCATGATTCTATTAAAAAATAGCAGTGGTTGCATATACGTGTTTGTGGCCTTCTCCCACCTGCACACTAGCTATACTCTGCAACATTACCATGCCTTTACATAGATTCTGTATAGGGACTGCTGCAACTGTATTTGTAATGGTAATACTTACTATTTGAGTGCAAAGTTGTGGTCTTGGGGGGTTGCGACGTCTCCGCCTGAGACTGTGGTACGTCCTCAATAGTGGCACTGATGGAATCATCATTGACGGTCGAGTCTTCAAAACTGCTGTCCGATATAAGCAGCGGAGATGATGGGCTGCATTGTGAGCTGGGAAGGCTGTGCTGTGTTTCGTCATGGTCCTCGTCGACTGACATCTAGCGACTGGCAGAGCTGGATGACGATAGTGCTATGGGATTTGTTATCGCAGTTTTGCCAAAGACACTATAGCATAGGTCATAACATGGCCATTCCATACGCCCAGCACCACTTTTCTTGCGGTTATGGTCGTGTACTTTGGTGAATTGTCTGCGTAGTGCCTTCAATTTGTTAACGACTTGTTGCTGGGTTTTTTGGATGCCCCTTTCTGCCAGCATAAGGGATATGTTCTTGTAGACTATAGCATCCTTAACTGTTCCAGTCACCTGCCTTCTAATTTCTTCCTCTCCCCGAAGCAGCTCTTTGATCTCTGTGTCTGACCAGGTATGGGTAGTCATAGCTGTGCTGGAGCTTCTGCTGCTGTATAGTGTCTGTTTGTTTGGAAGCTGCTGCAATAAAAATATCTGTATGTACCCAGCGTGACTTCAGAGTGTTTTGTTTGCAAGCTGCCTCAATGCCTGCATGTGCCCAGCGTAGTGTTGTTTGCAAGCTGCTGCAATAGATGTGCATCCGCGTTTGTTTGCAAGCTGCTGCGATGCCTGCATGTGCCCAGCGTGTCTCCCAGGGATGACATCATCTTCCTGTGCCCCAGAAGAACCAATCAGCGTCCCAGAGCATTACTCGGGTCTGAAAACACGGGTAATGACCGTTTCCACCACACACCTGGGTCATTACCGTGTTCTACCCAGGTAGCTATCCGGGTAGGATTCCCGGGTCACTCAACCCGCGTTGACCCGTTTCCACCTACTAAAAACCCGTGTCGATGCGCGCCCCCATGCAAAAACACGGGTAAAAAAAGCTAGTGGAAAAGGGGTATTATTTGATACTAGCACCATAAGCAAGCTAACAGTTATTTACCAGTCAGTGCACTATTTGTGCACCAAAAAACAGTGTGGCAACCACGAAAGATAAAGTCATCTCAGAACATGACTAAACTAGGGGTTATCATCCCTGTATAAGTAGAAGCCATATTGGATGCAGATTAAAAATGATGGGCAGTGTGTGCATCATTCAAGTTCATCTCAACATGGCACTCTTTTGTCAATGTCTATCTTCGATTATGGAGTTGATGTATCAAGCAGTGAAAAGAGTGGAGAAATGGACCAGTGCCCATAGCAAACAACCATCATCATCATCATCATCATCATCATCATCATATCATTTTATGTAATGCACTTGATAAATGCTTCCTCATAGCTGATTGGTTGTTATGGGCAACTTCTCCACTGGTCCACTTCTCCATTCTTTTCACTGCTTGATACATCAGCCACTAAATTATATGGTTGTATGGTTGGGCACTATCTTCTAGGGAATCCACGCAAGAATTGTGACCATTCTTCAGCATAATGAATAAGCTCACCATATCAGATTTTTTTGGTCTATGTACTATGCCTTAGAGAGAGATAAAGTACCAGCCATTGGCTCCTAACTGTCATGTTACAAGCTGTGTTTGAAAAATGACTCTTACAGTAGGAGCTGGTTGGTTGGTGATTTATCTCCAGCCACTTTATCTCTCTTCAAAGCTTGGTGCATAAGCCACATAGACCCCTATATCCTTTTGAGGGGAAAGAGGTTACTTACTGCAGAAAGCCTCAGAAGTGCTATACCCAGGGCTTAAAGTGGTCCTGGAGAGTTTGTGGAATTAATTTCCCCCGCCACCTCCCATTAGGCAGGACCAGTGCTAGGGTTTTCAGCACCCTCCTGCAAACTATAAATTTGTGCCCTACCTCTCATACTTTATAAAGGGACAGTGGTATCACAAGGAAGGGGCGTGGTCACACAGTAGTACCCACAGTTCAAATTACGCTATACAGTAGCACAATCTTATTCACATTACACCGCATTTAGTGCCCCTGATTCATATTACACCACATAGAAATGCTACTTATTCATGTTACACGACACAGTGGTAACCCTCATACATGTTATGCCAGAGTAGTGCCCCTTATACACAATGTCCACAGTAGTGCCCCTTACACATAATGCCCACAGTAGTAGTACCCTTACACTTAATGCCCACAATAGTGGAGCATCTTACACATGATGGCCACATTAGTGCCGCTTATACACATAATGCCCACAGTAGTAGTGCCACTTATACACATATGCCCACAGTAGTAGTGCCTCTTATACACCTCTGCCTCTGTCACTCCAGCAGCTTTGCTATTTCTCTGTCTCTCTCCAGCCCATTTCCATCTTGTCTTCAGCATGCACAGAGTCTGCTCCTCTTTATGGCTCTTCTTCACTTCAGCATGACATCACATACACAATGCCGGAAAAGGAAGCTGCTGGGACCTGAGATGGGGATTGGGGATGAATGTCCTCTGTCAGACACAGCATGTGTGAGTACCAGGAAGGGTGGGCCACAGGTGGAGGAGGACCATGTAGCTGCCAGGACCTGAGGAAGGAGGAGGTGGCTGCAGCATTGACGTGGGTTGTGGGGCTGGCTTTTCTGTTGGAATTACTGTGCAAGGCCATGGAGGAGGTGGAATTAGTTCCACCTACCATTACAGGTGATGGAACTCAGTACACACACACACACACACACACACACACACACACACACACACACACACACACTCACTCTCACTCTCACTCTCACTCTCACTCTCACTCTCACTCTCACTCTCTCTCTCTCTCTCTCTCTCTCTCATACTGCAACAGCTTATCTCATATATCATCATGCAGTTTGCAAAAAGGCAATTTAAAGAGTTTGGCAACAATTGTGATTCTAGGCATATATACAGTAGGCATAATTATATTATTATAAATGATTGGAAAAAGTGTCTTTGCAATTTATGTTTATAGTTCAATAAATACAGAAAAATAGGTAAACTATAGAACAAACTGTAAGTTACTATTGTAATATTAGATTAGTATTACGTTATCAATGTGCTGTGTATTTATTCCATAGACAGCTATATGCAAATTTGACTAAAAGTGAAATACTACACTGTGTGTGTATATATATATATATATATATATACACAGCATTCGTAGGTAATTAATTCGAACTACTGCTCCCAGCAGACACTGTTGCATTGGGCTTAGTTAATATAACAGCATTCTTAGGTAATTGTAATATTTGTAAAAAAAAAAAAAAAAAAGTCGTTTGATCTGTTATTGTTTTGTACTTATGTGATGGTATCTGTCCCCCTCAGCATTTGTTTGTTTTAATTTTATTGCTCTCCTCACTGACCCTCTGTGGGTGATGGGTAGTGAGGTGTGGCCTTAATCTGGGGAAATGCAAACACTTGGTATTTGGTCTACATATTAAGGGACAAGCCAGGCTGACACAGATAGAGTGTAGAAATCAAAGTGGAGAAATATAAGTGGTTTTTCAGCCTTTACAGTACTTAGCCTGTACTTAAACTGTACGAAAACTGAAAGAAAACAACAAGCACCAACAACTACAAATTTACTTCTTTGCAACTTCTAATGTATGTATATGTGTAATGATTGCCTTGTAATTGACATTCCATGTGTGGGGAAGTTGCACAGTGAAACAGTTTATTATTGCATGCTCTCTGGTGTTTACCTCCTTTGATTATTTGGCCATTGTGGTCAGGGTACTATATCTTTACATTTACTGAGGTGTAGTCATGGTGTACAGGACAGAGTGTGATTCCTGATTAGTAAAATAAACAAACAAACACTGAGCAACATCCCCAAACAGGTAATTTCAACTTTAAACTTGTCATTTATTTTGTACTGTCTGGACATGGCTACTAATAACAAATGCACAGACAAAATTCTTAAAGCTATGTGTGCAAATGCTAGGAGTTTAGGAGACAAAATTCCAGAGCTAATTGCAATAATGACAAGGGATAACCTGGATTTTGTGGCAATTACAGAATCATGGTGCAATGAGAATCATGACTGGGACATAGTTATACCAGGATACAATTTATTTAGGAAGGATATAATAGGAAGAATGGGAGGAGGGGTAGCAATGTACGTGAAAAAAAGCATAAATGCTACTTTAATACAAAATATTGAAGACAAAACTGAGGCCCTTTGGGTCACCATAGAAACCGCAGAGAAGGACATTATTCACATTGGGGTGATCTACAGACCACCAGGCCAGGGGCAGGATTTGGACAGGAACCTATTGTTGTACATCACTAAAATGGCTTTAAAGGGAGAAGTCATAATCATGGGAGACTTTAATTTACCTGATGTAAACTGGGAGGGGTCTTTTGCTAGTTCAGCTACAAGTGGCAAATTTCTACATTCCTTACAGGGAGCATCTCTCAAGCAATTGGTGAGGGAGCCCACTCGCAAAGACACAATATTAGATTTAATTCTTACAAATGGTGATAGGATATCCCACACATATGTGGGTGAGCACCTGGGATCCAGTGATCATCAAGCAGTATGGTTTAGTATAAAGACAGGATCCAACTCCTGTCACACAAAAACAAAGGTGTTGGATTTTAGAAATGCTGACTTTGCAAAAATGGGGAGATGTTTAAGTGATTCATTGGCAGACTGGAGGAACTTGGAAGGAGTGCAGGAGAGGTGGGAAAAACTGAAAAGTGCAATACTAAGTGCAACAGACCTTTGTATCAAAAGGGTTAGGAAAAGCACCAGGAAAAGGAAACCAGTGTGGTTCACAAAAGAAGTATCAACTAGTGTGAAGGCAAAAAAGATGGCTTTTAGGAAATACAAACAGACTCAAAATAATAACGACAAAGAGGTGTATCTGGACAGACGGAAGGATGCTAAGAAAGTGATAAGACATGCAAAGGCAGAAGCTGAGGAGAAAATGGCCCAGTCAGTAGATAAGGGGGGCAAAACTTTTTTTAAGTATATAAGTGAAAGGAGAAAATCAAATGGAGGAATAATAAGACTTAAGGCAGAGAGTGAGCATTTGGTGGAGGGAGATAAGGCAGTAGCAGATCACCTAAGTAATTATTTTTGCCCAGTATTTACTACAGAAGAAGGTATGGGGCCACAGTTAAGTTGCAAGGACATTCATAAAAATCTGGTAGATGAAAGTACATTTACAGAGGAGAAGGTCCTAGCAGAACTTTCAAAACTAAAAGTGGATAAATCAATGGGACCAGATGGGATACACCCAAGGATACTCAAAGAGCTAAAAGATGTGCTGGTTACACCTTTAACAGAATTATTTAACCAGTCTCTAAGTACAGGTGCCATTCCAGAGGACTGGAAAAGAGCAAATGCAGTTCCACTGCACAAGAGTGGAAGCAGGGAAGAAGCAGGCAACTACAGACCAGTAAGCCTTACATCAGTAGTGGGGAAAGTAATGGAAAAACTATTAAAAGAAAGAGTTGTGGAATATCTTAAATCAAACAACTTACAGGATCCAAAACAGCATGGATTTACTGGTGGGAGATCATGCCAAACAAATCTTATTGACTTTTTTGACTCTGTGACGAAAATAATAGATCAAGGGGGAGCTGTAGATGTAGCATATCTAGACTTTAGTAAGGCATTTGACACTGTCCCACATTGCAGACTGCTAAATAAACTTGAAAGCGTGGGGGTGGATTATAAAACAGTTAAATGGATAAGAAACTGGTTGCAGGATAGGAAACAGACAGTTGTAGTTAATGGAGTGCAATCTATGGAGGGAAATGTTACCAGTGGGGTACCCCAGGGATCTGTACTTGGTCCAGTTCTCTTTAATATCTTTGTTGGTGACATTGCAAATGGTATTGAAGGGAAGGTATGCCTTTTTGCAGATGATACAAAGATATGCAACAGAGTAGACACACCGAGAGGGGTAAAACAAATGATTGATGACCTAGGTAGGCTTGAGAAATGGTCAAGAACGTGGCAACTACAGTTTAATGCAAAAAAATGCAAAATCATGCACTTGGGTCTCAAAAACACAAAGACTAAATATAGTATCAAGGGTACTATAATGGAAACTACTGAGGAGGAAAGGGATTTAGGAGTCACTATTTCAAGTGACTTGAAGACAGGAAAGCAATGCAACAAAGCAATGAGAAAGGCAAATCAGATGCTTGGTTGCATAGGGAGAGGAATCAGTAGCAGGAAAAAAGAAGTGATAATGCCACTGTATAGGTCATTGGTACGGCCCCATCTGGAATACTGTGTCCAGTTCTGGAGACCATATCTCCAGAAGGATATAAATACATTAGAGAGTGTACAAAGAAGGGCAAATAAAATGGTGTATGGCCTACATCACAAAACTTACCCGGAAAGGCTAAAAGATCTTAACATGTATAGTTTGGAGGAGAGAAGGGAAAGGGGGGAAATGATAGAAACTTTCAAATATATTAAGGGTCTTAACAAAATTCAAGAGGAAAACATTCTTCAAAGGAAGAGAAGTATTAGAACTCGAAGACATACACTGAGACTGTAGGGGGGGAGGTTCAGGGGAAATTTAAGGAAAAATTACTTCACAGAAAGGGTAGTGGATAAGTGGAATAGCCTCCCATCAGAGGTGGTAGAGGCTAAGACTGTAGACCAATTTAAACATGCTTGGGAAGGCATATGAATATCCTTACAAAGAATCAAGGTTCAAAAAGGGTTGAGATTGCCTAAAGGATAAAAAAAAGGGGCAGACTAGATGGGCCAAGTGGTTCTTATCTGCCGTCAAATTCTATGTTTATATATATATATATATATATATATATATATATATATATATTTATATCAGATCTATTTTTCCTTTGAAATGCAGATTCTATTACAACTAACCTACTGTACTACCAGTACACAACATTATGGAAACTTTCTTATATTGTTACCCACTAAATCTAGTAAGTGCCTCTAATAATATCTCTGATACTATTCAAGATACTATTACAAATATCTACGTAAGCCAACAATTATAGGTCTTCTACTATTAAAATTGGCAGAACTACTTATTTTCTAAGGTGAACTTCCAAGTCGGAGATTAGCTGATGACCTCAGGTGCACTGAGAGTGATAATTTGATAGTAGAACACACTATGCAATATGCTGTCAGTTTATTAGGAATTTATGAAAATGAACAAACCGTGTTACATATTGTTCATTTTCTTGGAGGGATATGAGTGGGAGGTTTATGTAATAAGGCAACTAGGTTACTATTAGGGTTTAATGCTTGATCTAAGGCTGAATTAACAAAAACATTGCCGCCACCTATCCAAGCCAAAGCGTAGCGATAATTTGCCACTAAGGTATAGTCTTGCACACAAGGTAGGTTAATTCCAACCAAGAGATAATGGTTGCTGTAATTTGAACAACAAGATTCTAGGACGTTTTCCTGCCTATATAAATTTAGATAGGGTGGTATCGATAATTTTGATATCTCTCTTCAATCTATGAAATTAGTTTTGATGGAGTAGTGTGCAATTAAAGAGAATTTTGTTGCAAACTATCAGGATACCAAATAGGCACAAACACCAGTGCTAAATAATCGTAGAATATATGGAAGAATGGCATCTATAGTGAGCGCTATTCTCTTTGAGGGATATTGCAGTCCAAATTAATGAGTCTGGTTTGTATTAGAACAAAACAACATTTATTTTATTTGGACAAACTACCATGAGTATAAAGTGACACATTCGAGCATTCAAAATATACCAATAAATTCTGGAACAAAGTGTTAAACATGTAACACACGTAAAATGTGTGACCAGGAAACGCAGTCAAACGCCTTGTCAGTGTCACAGCTGACTATAATAGCCTTTTTGTTACTGACCTGCTGATTACTAACCATAGCGGCAATCAGCGTATGGATATTGTGAACCGATGTACGGCCCCTACAAACCCAGCTTGGGCAGGAGGATATAGCCTGGGAAGTATAGTTTGGAGACGGTGTGCTATCAATTTAGTGAATAGTTTCAGGTTCTGGATCAGAAATGAAATGGGTCTTTACCAATATCCTTGCGTCATTGAAACCACACGGAGGTGATTGGCCTGTTATTAGAGAGTTAAACAAAGTCAATAAATGGGGCATCAAATGAGACGAAAGAAGCTTATAATATTCTGCTCCAAAACCATCAGGGCCAGGAGATTTACCTTTTGAAAGTGATTTCATTAGGGACTGAAGTTCAAGCTCTGTCACCGGTTCAATTAAAGAATCCCTCTCTGAGGCTGATAAAGTAGCAAGGTCAGCTCCATTGATAAACTGCATACCCAGCGTTGGGGAATCAGGGGGAGCCATATACAGCTCTTGGTAATAATGCAGGAAGCATTCAGAGATACGTGACTAGTCAGTAAGAGGTGTTGAGGAGTTTGAATTTAGCTATAAGACATAAGAGTGCGGAGAATATGAACGCACTGGGTTGGCCAGTAGCTTACTGGGTTTATTAAAGTCATGAAAATACCTATTACGTTGAGCATTATGAGACTATTGGGCACGCTCCATGCACAACACATCATGCGCATGTTTAGCAACAAGATAAGCCTTACAGGTATCTGGGCTTCAGTAAAAGAGAATTGTAAGCCCTGGCATACTTAATTTGATACCCATTTTCCTACTGCCTCCATTGCTCTCACTATTTTATACAACTAAAGAAAGAACAACCACCACAATTACAGGTGGCTAACATGCACTTACTTGGACTCACACATGAATGATCATACCTTTGCTTTAGTTGCAATTAAACTCTGAGGGGAGAATTCAATTGTGTTTCCCCATGGCCGCCACTAAGTGGCACCGGATGGAGCAATTCAATTGTTGCTCCATTCAGGTGGGATTAACCGGAGGGAGACAAATTTCTGCTCACAATTCTCGAACAGCATTTTTTTTGCGTTGCACCCATAACTTATTCATGTTTAGCCATTTATTACACTCAGGGGTGTAGCTACCATAGGTACAGGAAATGCAACTGCTGTGCAGCCCAGAGCTCAGACGGGACTACCATAAATTTTTCACCACCGGGTGGTACACAGGGGCCCTTTCCACCTTTTGCATTGGGGCCTGCATCATATCTAGTTTTGCCCCTGATGTGCTCATTGTAAAATGGTATAAAATGAACTAGAGGCACTATTGTGTCGCATAATATGAAGTGGGGGCACTGTAATGTGGCATAGTATGAACTGGGACACTGTATGTCATAATGTGAATTAGGGGTACTGGTGTTACATAATGTAAACTGGTAGACGTACAATGAACATAATGTGAACTAGGACACTACTATGGTTTATAAAAAAAAAGCCAGGGCACTACTTTGATGCATAACATTAACTAAGGCACTACTATGATTCATAAAATGAATTATGGCATTATTATGGGGCATACAATTAACAACTGCTGCAGAGAGATGTCTCTTTTGAAGCATTGCTACAGGGGCCCCTTCAAAATGTTGCAATGGGGCTCACAAAGTTCTGGCTACTCCCCTGATTACACTTATGGGTGCAATTAGTTCTGCTCGCTAGCAGTTTTTTGCAGCGCTGCGATCAGATAGTCGCCGCCTACAGGGGAGTGTATTTTAGCTGTGTAATTGTGCGAACACATGTGCAGCCGAGTGGTACAAAAAGATCTTTTGCAGTTTCTGAGTAGCCCAGGACTTACTCAGCCACTGCGATCACTTCAGCCTGTCTGGGACCGGAATTGACGTCAGACACCCACCCTGCAAACGCATGGACATGCCTGCGTTTTTCCAACCACCCCCAGAAATTGATCAGTTGCCACCCACAAACGCCCTCTTCCTGTCAATCTCCTTGCGATCGGCTGTGCGAATGGATTCTTCGTAAAAAAAAAACATCGTACAGCAACGATCTGCTTTGTACCTGAGCGACATGCCTGCGCATTACGGTGCATACGCATGTGCAGTTCTGACCTGATTGCAGCGCAGCGAAAAAAGACAGCATGCGATCAGGTCTGAATCACCCCCATGCTTCACTGCTTCTTCCCCTTTTGACGGATGGCCAGCAAATTTTCGCTTGCAATTGCAGCCTGTGTCTTGAAATTGTGAATAACTTCCAAACTGACTCACCACGGTGTGGGTCTCTCCCAAATTTTGTCCAAAATGCAGTTGAGTGCTCATAATAGATTTGTTTGTATGAAAATCAAGAACATATAATGTTCTCTGCTAGTCGCCATTTTTCTCAGCTGGCTCCAGTCCTGACGGACGCTAGCGGAATCTACGTGGAACCGGCAGCGGAGAATTTTAACTTTGACAGTTTGCCTTTGAAAGCACACATCTCGCAACAGGAAGCACTCATTACATTTCATAGCAAATCATACAAATTGGGAACATCATTTTGACTTACCCTGTATTTGGCTAGTAGAAATATATATTGCTGCCCAATTTGCACCCTTTGACTGTATCTAAGTGTATCTCACCTACTCTGCCAATCTCAGCAGAACGTTAGTCTGCCTCCAAAGGACACAAATGAATTGTGCAAGTTATCTTTTTTTATTTTTATTATTTTGATAATTTCTACACTTTCTGTTAAAAGAAGTTTGACTAGATAACATCTTCACTGATGTTTAGAGAATTCTACAGGACAGAACACTGTAATCATGATATTGTTTTCCGAAAGGTATTGTGACATTGGAAAAATTGGGCTGTCCAAACATTAATAATATATTACATACATTTACCATGATCAATCTCTCTCATCATCTGACATTCTGCCAGCATAGTGACCTGACAGCATTCTATGCATTCTCCATCATTTCTTTTTTTAAATTACTACCTGTGCATGCTCAGTCTTTTCTTCTCACAGGAAGATGCACTCCTTTGTTTCATGAAACAGTCACAAATGTTCAGATGTTCAGAGAGAAATCATTTTGAGGAGCATGTTATACAGACATTTCCACACCTTACATCACTAGTGAGAGGGAAATAGGAGCAGGAACAGGTGCAAATAATAGGATTTTGATAACCTACCGGTAAATCCTTTTCTCCTAGTCCGTAGAGGATGCTGGGTCACGACATCAAGACCATGGGGTATAGACGGGATCCGCAGGAGACATGGGCACTCTAAAGACTTTTCATTGGGTGTGAAGTGGCTCCTCCCTCTATGCCCCTCCTCCAGACCTCAGTTGTAGGAACTGTGCCCAGGGAGACTGACATTTTGAGGAAAGGAATTACTTAACTAGTGGTGAGATATCTACCAACTCACACCCTCAACCATGCCGCACACATGGCATTCAACATAACACACGCCAACAGGCATCAACTAATTGCAGCAACATGCTGAAACCAAGATAACACAACTTGTGTAACTGTAATAACTAAACTGCAGGTAAAGTACGCACTAGGACGGGCGCCCAGCATCCACTACGGACTAGGAGAAAAGGATTTACCGGTAGGTTATCAAAATCCTATTTTCTCATAAGTCCTAGAGGATGCTGGGGATGACATCAAGACCATGGGGTCTATACCAAAGCTCCAGTACGGGCGAGAGAGTGCGGATGACCCTGCAGCACCGATTGACCAAACTTTAGGTCCTCATCGGCCAAGGTGTCAAACTTGTAGAATTTTGCAAATGTGTTTGACCCTGACCAAGTAGCTGCTCGGCAAAGTTGTAATGCTGAGATCCCCCGGGCAGCCGCCCAGGAGGAGCCCACCTTCCTAGTAGAATGGGCCTTCACCGACATTGGTAACGGCAATCCAGCCGTAGAATGAGCTTGCTGAATCGTACATCTGATCAAGCGCGCAATAGTCTGCTTGGAAGCAGGACACCCAATCTTGTTGGGAGCATACAGGACAAACAAAACCTCTGTTTTCTGTATTCGAGCTGTTCCAGCGACATAAATCTTCAAAGCTCTAACCACATCTAGAGACTTTGACTCAGTGAACGTATCAGTAGCAACTGGCACCACAATAGGTTGGTTTATGTGGAAAGAGGAAACCACCTTTGGAATAAACCCTCTCCTTGTGGTAAAAGAGGGAGCTTCGTAACTTCTAACACCTCCTTTATAGCTAAAACATGTTTTGAATGCTTTTTTGCTAACTTAGGACCTATTCCCCTGGAATCACTAGTGTCGACACAGGAATCAGAGACCGTGTCGGTATCAGTTTGTACTACTTGTGCAAATTTGTATGTGACCCAGAAAGGTCCCTGTGGATGAAAGGCAGAACTGTTAAAAATCACATCTACAACAGATTATTTTCATTTTCTGTATGAGATTCAGTCCAACCTCTAACTCAGGCCTGGCCAACCTGTGGCTCTCCAGCTGTTGTAAAACTACAAGTCCCATCATGCTTTGCCACAGTTTTGCTATTAGGGAAGGCTAAAACTGTGGAAGGGCATGCTGGGATGTGTAGTTTCACAACATCTGGAGAGCCACAGGTTGGCCAGGCCTGCTCTAACTGATATGATTCACACTATCATATAACCTTTCAGCCAGTCAGGCTCTTGGTGTCATATTACACCTCTGTGTCCCTAACATGTCTCCACAGAGTTCCCTGCCACAGACATGTCACACACGTCCAGAACCACACCACAGACACTCCGGGACTTATAGGGGGACAGACCCACAGTAAAATCTGTCAGAGGGACACAGATGGGATTTGCCAGTTCACAACCCAGCGCCAGTAACACAATGTCTGTGAACAGGGCCGGATTGGCCACTGACTTTACCGGGGAGAATACCGGTGGGCCTATGGGTGTGCGGGGCCGACTGTCTTACATGGCCCCGCCCCCCCGGCTTCACCCACTGATACTGTGCTCCGTAATCAGTATGATGCGGCCACCGGCCGCTGTGAGAGCAGGCTCCGCCCCCATCACACCTAGGTGACCCGGCTTACACAGTGTATGGGGGCCGCGGCTGTCAGCCGATGGGAGAACAGGCTCGGCCCCCACCACCCCAGCTGACAGGAAGAGGAGGTCCACGCGCAGAACGTCATTGGCGCAGACCTCAGGGGAAAGGAAAGAGACAGTGCGGCCACGGTGTTCATCAGAAGAGGTGAGTAGTATAAGTCTACTCTGACCTCGTTCTGCTCTGTACTCCTGGACCACCACTTTGATGTGCCGCTGGCCTGTCTGCAGGGAGGGAAGACTTGAGAAATGGGGCATTGAGTCTGTCCTGATTGGTCCAAGCAGACAGATCTTCATGTACCACTGGCACTGCAGCTTGCAGGACATTTTTTTGTAGACTGACATGCTGCCTGCAGAGCTACAGTACTAGTGGTACATAGAGATCTGTCTGGGTAAATAAATGGTGATCTGATTAGGGGAAGAGGGGGGGGACAAGTGAATAATAGGGACAGACAACCAGAGGTGTATCTAGGGCGGGGCGAGCAGGGTGCTTGCCCTGGGTGCCATGACAGGTTTGACAGAGGAGGGTGCAGCCGGCCAGGTCAGTGTACCCTGTGCAGCGTCTTTCAAGAGTGTTTACTGAATGAAGAGCTCTACCAGCCTCCCACTGCTACGCCTCCGATCTGTAGGAGTAGTCGGGGAGTGTGGAACTGGGTAGCCACACCCGATGTCATTGCCGGGCCAATAGGAGTATGTAAGGGCAGGGATGGGAAAGTAGCCCATGGAGCATCACAGGTGGGTGGGATGTCCAGATCCTGGAGGCTTTGCACCATGTGTGTGTATTTATTTATTTTTTACATTTCTGCCATATCAGCAGTTTGTGCCGCCACGGGTCCCGGCGGGAGGGAGGGAAGGCAGCAGTACTGCAGGTGTGACATCTACACAAGTGTGGGTGAGTGACCTCAGCCGGGGATGTTTGCTGATTTGACGTGCAGAAGCAGCAGCCGCCGTGTCACACCACACAGCACACTGCCCTTTTCTCTCCACACTTATGGCTCCACCTCCTCACACTGCTGCGAATGTAAGCTGCCGCAGGTTCCGACTCCCGCTCCTCCACGGCATCCCCCATGCATGGCTGCACTGACTGGGGGACTTCAGCAGAGCGGAACTGTAATTCCTTAAGGGCCCTACACACTGGCAGATAAAATGCACCATATGAACGTACTCATTCATTAATAAATGAGAACTCATTCATATCGTGCAGTGTGGAGGCACCAACGATTAACGATGCGCGGCCCGTGCTCGTTAATCGTTGGTGCCCCGTCGCTTATGTATGCAGGCCAATATGGACGAGATTGTCCATATTAGCATGCATTGCTATGGAGCCAGGTGACGGGGGGAAACTTCACTCCCCCCGTCAACTCCCCCTGCCCCCGGGTCGCCCGTCGGGCAGCTCGGCGGTGGATCGGTATGTGTGTAGGGCCCATTACTGCAAGTTGGTAATGTTACATTGTACCTACTGTCTCTCTCTGACCCTGCCCTCTCTCTCTGTCCCTACTGTCTCTGACCCTGCTCTCTCTCTCTGACCCTGCCCTCTCTCTCTGTCCCTACTGTCTCTGACCCTGCTCTCTCTCTCTCTGACCCTGCCCTCTCTCTCTGTCCCTACTGTCTCTGACCCTGCTCTCTCTCTCTCTCTCTCTCTCTCTCTGACCCTGCCCTCTCTCTCTGTCCCTACTGTTTCTGACCCTGCTCTCTCTCTCTCTCTCTGACCCTGCCCTCTCTGTCCCTACTGTCTCTGACTCTGCTCTCTTTCTCTCTGTCCCTGCTGTCTTTCTCTGACCCTGCTCTCTTTCTCGCTCTCTCGGTCCCTGCTGTCTCTCTCTGACCCTGCTTTCTCTCTCCGTCCCTGCTGTCTCTCTCACTCTGTGTCCCTGCTGTCTCTTTCGCTCTGTGTCCCTGCTGTCTCTTTCGCTTTGTGTCCCTGCTGTCTCTCTCGCTCTGTGTCCCTGCTGTCTCTCTCGCTCTGTCCCTGCTGTCTCTCTCGGTCTGTCCCTGCTGTCTCTACCTGACCCTGATGTCTCTCTCTATGCCTGATGTCTCTCTCTCTGCTGTCTCTCTCTGACCCTGCTGTCTCTCTCTATGCCTGATCTCTCTCTCTGTCCCTACTGTCTCTCTCTCTGTCCCTGTCTGCCACTCTATATCCCTGCTATCTCTCTCTGTCTCTGCTGTCTCTCTCTGTCCCCACTGCCTCTCTCAGTCTGTCCCTGTGTCTCTCTCTGTCCCCACCAAAGACGTAAGTGGGGGTGGGGCAAGCAGCTCTTCCTCCCAATGTCTTTTAATGAATTAAATCCGCCCCTTATGATGACATCACCCACGTGCCAAGCTGTGTCAGGGGAAGAAGAACTTTGGTGGAGCTGCATACCCACAGAATGGAGGTCACCACACAGTCTGGCGACTGCTGACAGCTGCCTGTCCCTGGCGGAGGAGAGCGATCCAGTTACAGAAGCCTTAGATTTCAGGTGAGTGTATTTTTTTATCCGGCTTTTTTAATGTATTTTTTCTCTGCTCTTCCTCTTCCACCCATGTCCTCTGCTCTGTTCCTGGTCATCCCACAGCCTGTCATGACACTCCCACTAACCCCATGCACAGCCTGTCACCCCATATCCACTACCCCCACTTACAGCCTGTCACCCCGAACCCACTACACCCCCTTCTTGCTCACAGCCTGTCGCCCCACTCCCATTGACCCCAATCAGAGCCTGTCACCCCATTCCCGCTACCCCCACTCACAGCCTGTCACCCCACACCCGCTACCCCCTTATCACTCACAGCCTCTCACCCCGTATCCACTGTCACCACTAATAGCTGCCTCTCTCTCTGTCCCTACTGCATGTTTCTCCTGCATTTGTCCTTACTGTATGTTACTGCTGCCTCTGTGTCCCTACATCCCTGCTGCTTCTGTCCATACTTCCCTGCGGCCTCTCTCTCTCCCTACATCCCTGCTGCCTCTCTGTCCATATGTTCCTGCTGCCTCTCTGTCCATACATCCCTGCTGCCTCTCTCTGTCCATACATCCCTGCTGCCTCTCTTTCTGTCCCTACGTCCCTCTCTTTCTGTCACTACGTCCCTGCTCCCTCTTTCTCTCTGTCCCTGCTGCTGCTCTATCTCTGTCTCTACGTTCCTGTTTCCTCTCTATCTCTGTCTCTACGTCGCTGCTGCCTCTCTCTGTCCCTACATCCCTGCTGCCTCTCTCTCTCTGTTCCTACATCCCTGTTTCCTTTCTTTATCTGTCTTTACGTCACTGGTGCCTCTGTCCCTGCTGCCTCTCTCTCTCTCTCTCTCTGTCCCTACGTCCCTGCTGCCTCTCTCTCTCTGTCCCTACGTCCCTGTTTCCTCTCTTTATCTGTCTTTACGTCACTGGTTCCTCTGTCCCTGCTGCCTCTCTCTCTATGTCCCTACGTCCCTGCTGCCTCTCTCTCTCTGTCCCTACGTCCCTGCTTCCTCTCTTTATCTGTCTTTACGTCACTGGTGCCTCTGTCCCTGCTGCCTCTCTCTCTCTGTCCCTACGTCCCTGCTGCCTCTCTCTCTCTTTCCCTACGTCCCTGTTTCCTCTCTTTATCTGTCTTTACGTCACTGGTGCCTCTGTCCCTGCTGCCTCTCTCTGTCTTTACATCCCTGCTGCCTTTGTTCCTACTGTATGTTACTGCTACCTCTCTCTGTCCCTGACGCTACTCTGTATCCCTGCTGCTATGTCCCTGCTGTCACCCTCTCTGTCTCTGTGTCCCTGCTGTCACTCTTTCTGTCTCTATGCCCCTGCTGTCACTCTCTCTGTCTCTGTGTCCCTGCTGACACTCTGTCTCCCTGCTAGCACTTTTTGTGTCTTGGTACCTGCTGCCACTCTCTCCTGTATCTGGGTCCCTGCTGCCACTCTCTCTGTGTCGTGATCTCTGGTGCCACACTCTCTCTCACTCTGGGTCCCTGCTGTCACACCCTGTCTCTGTGTCCCTTCAAACACTGGAGCTGGATGCTGCCAGTGTGGGAGCAGGAGCAGCTTGTTGGTTGGATCCCGCAACGCAGGGTCATTGTAATGTCAAGATGCACAGTGATAACGTTTGTCTGATGAAGGGTCCAAATGTGTGGCATACAGTAATGTGTATTTGTACCCTAATGTGTGGCATAATGTGTGTATGGGATACTACTACCGTGTGGCATGATGTGTATAATGGGTACTACTGCTGTGTGGCGTAACGTGTAAATGGGGTACTACTATGTGGTATAACATGTACATTTACATCCCTGGCTTAAATAGTAAAAAAAAAAAAAGCCCCAGGCAACAATAATTGTTTTTAATTTTTTTTTTTAATTCCATTGTATGCGATTAGTATCAATGCGGTAGGTGACGGGATGTACCGTGATCCTTTGGTAAATCCTGCCCTGTGTCAGGTTTTTTAGGGGTATGCCATGTATATGCTATGTATTGTTGGTTATTTATAGGCTATGTGTAGTTGATTATGCGTATGCTATGTATGGAGATTTGTCTTTGGGGTATTCTGTACTGAGGGGGGCTATTCTGTAATAGGGGGAGGAAGGTTATTTAATGCTAAGCTGCTTAAGCAACGTGGACTGTGTGATGCAAAAGTTCACAAACTTTCTTGAATCACAGTGCATTAGAGTATCAGGCTTTTTTTCTTGGCACCACTTGTCCAAAATTTTCTTATTGATAAATTGATAAATATTAAGTTAGGTAAATTGGGCTTACATGATATCCTTAGTTCAGTTATGTGGTGGTGTACAGAGTTGTGCTTCTCATTGTCTGCATGTTTTATGATTGACAGCCACTATCACTGGTTTTGCCTATCACTGTTTTGGTCCTGGACCACATCCCGTGGCACCCCTGCTTGTGCCCCATGAGGACCCAGCTTGAGAACCACATGTAACAGAATATACTGTAGCATGAAGTAGCTATCATTGCCTTACAATTTATTTAGTGAGTGTGCAGAGGATTAAATGTCACCCCAGTTTTAAATTCTTAATTACTTCTGTCTGCTACAACACAATATTTTCTAAACTTTTTAATGTGTTACATCCAGCTAATATAACATGTTCTGCCTTTTTTTGGTGTAACTCCATGTACATTACATTTTAAAGTATTAATCCCGCCTACTTTGGTATTGGCTCCACCTACAGTTGATTCGGTGCCGCCCACATGAGGCCACTTTTAGAAATTTTTCCAGGGCCACTTTTGATTCCCAATCCGCCCCTGTCTGTGAACACAAAATGCCCACTGACATTCAGTGCTTTTATAATGTTAATCAAACAATTATATAGCACCATATTCACTGTGCCCCCCCCCCACCCCCTGTTTTGCACCCTGATACTTGTTCAGTAGTGGAGGAGGACCAGCCTTGTTTCTGCAGCCTGAGGAGAGAGAGAAAATGGCGCTGAGCAGTGTGCTGGCTGACTGAGGAGGAAGCTCCACTCTTCAATGGTGTGTTTCTCCTCAGCTTTTATGAGGTCATTTTTTTTATACTGGTGGGGGTAGGACTGTGCCTCAGCAACTTATGCCCCTTATTTATGCCAGTTTCCATATGTTTCATGCTGCCCAGGGCGCCCCCCCCCCGCCCCCGCCCTGCACCCTGCAGTGCCTGTGTATGTGTGGGCAACATGGCGCGCTGCGCTCCCGCCAGCCATGCGGTACCTTTAGCCGTCACTTTCTTGATTGAAGATCTGTCTTCTAACACTCACCTGTCTTCTGACTTCTGGCTCTGTGAGGGGTGTGACGGCGTGCTGTGGGAGTGAGCATCTAGGCACGGCTAGCGTTCAGTTCCCTTCAGGAGCTAATGGTGTCCTGTCAGCCAGAAGCAGAGCCATGAAACTCTTTAGGAAGTTAGTTCCTACTTCTGCCCCCTCAGTCCCACGAAGCAGGGAGTCTGATGCCAGCAGATCTCCCTGAAAATAAAAAACCTAACATAAGTCTTTTCAGGGAAACTCAGTAGAGCTCCTCAGAGTGCATCCAGTCGACCTGGGCACATTTCTAAAACTGAGGTCTGGAGGAGGGGCATAGAGGGAGGAGCCAGTTCACACCCAATGAAAAGTCTTTAGAGTGCCCATGTCTCCTGCGGATCCCGTCTATACCCCATGGTCTTGATGTCGTCCCCAGCATCCTCTAGGACGTATGAGAAAGATAAGATAAGGGCGTATGTGAGATACTGAGAGGTTTAGGGAGTAGTTAAGGAAGAGAGAAAAACAGGTGATGAGGAAGAGAGCAGGTGGAGAGAGAGAGGGGGATTCCTATAATGAACCATAGAATTTGATGGCAGATAAGAACCCCTTGGCCCATCTAGTCTGCCCCTTTAGCCTTGGAGATGAGACTTGAGCATATGGAGAGAGTTGACAGGTAAATTAAAGAGGAGAATAGAAGAAAAGGCACATGGCATATGTTCGGGAGAATCATAGGTTTCAGAACAGGGTGGGCAAAGGGATGGCTTGTCCCCCCCAAAATATTTGAGAGGGTCAAATAAATGTGCTGGGTTGGCCACCATCTAAGCTTTCCACACAGTGTCAGGATGGAGTTAATCCCCTTTCTGGCTGATCCACCTCTTCCATCCTCTAAGCCCTTCTCCACCTAACTCCAGGGCCCTCCCACTGCACCAGCTCCAACCCCTACAGTGTGTGGCTATTTATTGTTGGCTGGCCCCTCCTCTGGAACTAGCCCTGCGCCCTTCTTGGCTCCCACTTTATATGTTCCTCCCCTTGTTCCCCTCAACGCCCCTCACAGCAAGCCCCCTCCAGATAAATAGATAGATAGAAAGATATATATTTATGTATGTGTCAATTACTGTAAGTATTGTGGCAGTTAAGTCCAACAATTGAGGGGCGCCAAAATGAAATTATGCCTTGGCCCCCCCCAACCTAAAGTCGTTGTGGCACTTATTGGGAGAATTGAAAAAATGGGAGACATTATGAAAAGTTAAATGGACGTGAGATGGGGATGTGATTGCAACGACGAAATCTTGAAATAGAGGTAGACACCTGTATACGCAGCCAAGCTGCATATGCGGGCGCACCGCCACCATGTTTCCCATCACAGGAAGCACAGGTGACGTCATCCGGCTACCCAGAAAACAGCCATGACATGCCTGAGCTTCCTGCACTACAACCCCCCCCCCCCCACCAAAGCTGTGTCACCGCTGCCTGTCAATCACATTGCGATCACATTCTTCTGGGATTACGATCGTATAGTGAAACCCTGCAAACGCGTGATGCAATCACAGTTTATGTGCAGATGGCTGATAACCGGCTATCTGTTATTCTTTCAAAAGTCAATATGAGTCTGTATAGCCCTCCATCCTGTAACATGGCAGTATAGCCCTCCATCCTGTAACATGGCAGTTAGGAGCTGATTAGCTGGTACTTTATCTCCGTCCACATTATCTCTCTTTAAGGCTTAGTACATAGGGGGTCATTCTGACCCGTTCGCGCGCTGCTTTTTATCGCAGCCGAGCGAACGGGTCGCCACTGCGCATGCGCCAGCGCTATAGTGCGCCGGCGCATGCCAGACGGTTAAAGGCCGTAGCAGGGCTGCAATCGCCTCTGCTTGATTGACAGGCAGAGGCGGTCACTGGGAAGTGGGCGGAACAGCGTCGTTTGGCCGCCGTTTCGTGGGCGCGGTCCGGCCAATGCAGGCGTGGCCGGACCGTGCGGGGGGCGGGCTGCATCGGCTGCGTGACGTCACACGCAGCCGCTGCGGGCCAGGGAGCGATGAGTAGCTCCCGGCCAGCACACTAAAGTTGCGCTGGTGGGGAGCTACTCTTGAAGTGCAAAGGCATCGCCGCTGTGTGATGCCTTTGCACTTCTGCGGAGGGTAGGCCGGCACTGACATGCGGGGTGGACTAGCCCTGTGCTGGGCATCCCCCCATGTCAGTGTGAATGATCGTACGTGTGTTAAATTTGGCACAGCTACGATCATCTCGGAATGACCTCCATAGACCCTTAGAAACATGGGAACAGTGAACTAACACAGAAAACATCATGTAGAGATGAAAGGACACAGGAGTGGGTGGTGACCAAACCAGAGCCATAATAAGACATTTTGGTGCCATGTGCAGGAAAGAGAATTGGTGCCTCCTACCCCCATTTTCAAATGGAGACAGTGCACACCAAAGGTGCGCAGCAAAAATATAGCTTCATGGGGAATGGGCATTGCCACAGAATAGTACCAATTCTCATTACTCCACACCACACAGTAGTGTCCGTTAATAACATTACACCACACTTTGGTACCCTTGTACACATTACTCCACACAGTAGAGCCCCTCATACACGTTACACCACAGTAGAGACACTTATACAAAAAAACTTCTTATACACATTATGCCAGGTAGAGCCCCTTACACACATTATGCCAGGTAGAGCCCCTTACACACATTATGCCAGGTAGAGGCTCTTCCACATATTATACCAAGTTGAGCCCCTGCACATCACTTCTCCTCCTCATCATTGTTCTCTCTTCCATATTCTTAGCCCCGCCTTTCCCAGAGCAGCTTTGCTGATGCATACTTTGTTGTGTCCAGCAGCAGCCTTCAAGCAGGGAAGCAGCCAGGTAGGGGGAGTGGAGAGCAGGATGATGAGCCACGTTGCCTCGCTGCCTGTCTTAGGAGGTGCTGCGGCCAGAGAGGGGAGAGCCGGGCAAGGGGTGGGGGGGGGGGGGGGGGGCGGAGCCCGCAGGTGGGCAGCTGCAGCGTTGCCTGGCTAACTATGTAATGACGTAATGTATGTATCAGAAGAAATGTGCGCACCTCACCATGGGCAGCACTGTAAATAGCTGCAATAGTTGTGGGACTGCTGGGCATGACAGGAGACAATAGTGCAACATGGCTCTGCTGGTGCTGCCAGAGGTTCGGCACCCACAGGGCAAATGTGCTGAATATGCGCCCTGTACCAGGCACTGCCGGAACTGCCCTAGTTACGACCCTGGTGACCCAGGCCAGATAACCTTACATCATTTAATATGTTTTATATTATACTATATAATGTTATAAAGCATATAGAAGTAATTGCACACTATCAAAATCCTTAAATTTTCTTACCTCAAAGTCTCGCTTGAACTTTTGAACATTCAGCAATTTTTCACAGAAATTTTGGATTTAAATTCAGCTTTAAGTGTTTGCAGTCTTACCCAAATAGCTCATCACAGCAGAATAGATTGTCAATTGTGTCAATACAAAATGTAAATCTACAAATGTAGTGCTGAATGGTGATGCAAATGCTGAACTTTATGGACCTAACTCAGACCTGATCGCTATGGTGCATTTTTTGCATCCCTGCGATCAGGTAGTCGCCGCCTACAGGGGAGGGGGAAATCGGTGTACAGGAATGCGATCGCATGTGCAGGAGAGCTGCACAAACAGACGTTTGTGCAGTCTCTGCGCAGCCCAGGACTTACTCTTCCAGTGCGATGATCAAGGTCGGAGCTATGGTGGCCAATCCCGGGATTGGCGGGAACCCGGGATTTAGGCCCAAAATTGGCCGGGATTCAATCCCGGGATTGGAATCTCCAATCCCGGGGATTGAGGGATCAGCGTTGAGCATCCACAGGACGCTCAAACGCTGCCCGGCTTCCTGCTTCCGGGTCCCCAGCACAGCGTGAGAGGTCACGCTGCGCTGTTAGCTGCTGGTGGGAGCTGCCAGCAGTGTTCACAGGATGTTCCCATCCCGCCCGCCCCCGGTATATGGTGAGTTATATGTGCGGGGCGGGATGGGGCGAGGGGGCGGCCACCTAGGTAAAAGCCAATCCCGGGTATCCCGGGAATCCCGGGATTGGCCATTTTTCAATCCCGATACCCGAGATTGAAAAAATGGCCCGGGATTGGCTTCCCTAGCCGGAGCTGACATCAGAAACACTCCCTCCAAACACTTGGTCCCTCCTGCGTTTCTCTGGACACAGTTGCCACCCACAAATGGCCTCTTCCTGTCTCTTCCTGTCAGTCACTTTCCAATCGCCCGTGCAATCACTTTTCTCGCACATCCCGTTGCTGCCCACGATCCCCGTCGCTGCGGACTGACGCGCCTGTGCATTGCGGTGCATATGCATGCGCAGTTCAGACCTGATCGCAGGCTGTACGAAAACGCAGCCTAGCAATCAGGTCTGAAATAGGCACAATGATACCATTACAGTACAGATTATCCTGATGCAAAAATTACTGTTTCACTGTTATACGCTTGATTTACCGTAAGCTACTGATTAAGAATGAAGTACATGCTGTTGTGAAAGATAAACTTATCTTCAGAAACAAATGTCCCTGTGCTCAGTTCTACACATAGCAAAATACACTGGCACATAATGCTTAGCTTGCAGTACTGCCCATATATTTGCATCCAACTTGGCAAGGGTAGCACATGGAGTAAACAGTGATGTGTGAGTCTGGTTATGTGAACAGGTATGGCTGTACAGTGGGCACATTAATGATTAATAAACTAATATTTACCATGTAAAATGCAATTAAAACAAGATGCAAAAACAAACTGAAAGAACTGAGTTTAAATTGATGCAATCACTGCATTCCTCTTCAAAGGATCAATGGAAATATGCTGTGGACCCAATGCAAATATCATTGTAATAATGCAAACAAATTTCATATGTGAGTGGGTATCAGATACATTCAGCCAGACAGAAGTGGTTGTTGATCATTATTATAATCATCATCATCATCATCATCATCATCATCATCATCATCATCATCATCAATTTGCATTGTATCCCAGTGCATGAGCACCTGTAATTGAACCGCCTCCGAACACCCACAAATGCTTCTTCCTTATAGATAGCATGGGACACATTTTGTGTGAACATGCCCTTACTGCATTTTGATGTACAGTGCTTTCACTCCCTCGTTAACCTTCAAAAGTTATTATAGGGAGCGCCCAAGACAATTAATCTTCTCACTTATAATTGTTTAAATGATGATGATGATTAATTTTCACACGAAGTACATGCAATAAAATTGAATACAATATTTAATAAAACACAATAAAAGAGTTAAAATGAAAGTTTTTTTATACATCACATATGTGTCATATTCATTTTAAGTGGTATTTAGGCTAGAATTCATTACCTGACCTGGGAGCCACACACTTGGACAAGAGAGCTAAATCCTCTTTTAGACTACTAGGCTGATAAAGAAACTACGGACAAACGAAATATTCTCCACCGTTGGAGTAGTCAACTAAAATTTGTATGCTTCAAAAACGCCCCTGAAGAAATCGTTCATGATGAAACACATGGGTAGTGCTTTACAGAGTGGGTAGAGAAAAACAGTAGAACCACTTTGTGCCAGTAAAAGCATAATAAACCTAAATACCCCTTCAAAATGAATATGACACATATGTGATGTATAAAAAACGTTCATTATAACTTTTATTGTATTCAATGTTATTGAATGTACTTCGTGTGAAATTAATCATCCTCATCATCATTTAAAAAAGTGAGAAGATTAGGTTGATGTCAAATTAATTGCCTTGGTCGATCCCTAAAAGAACTATTTTCCATTAAAGCATTTATGTCCTTGCTGGCAAGGGACCATTTAGGGATTAACCGCCTTAATTAAAAATAACTTTGGACATACACATCGAAGAGTGCCTTAGTGGTGTTAGCGCAAAATAGGTATAATTTCAATTGACATTCTTTCATTTTTCCAACTGTACATGAGTCAATATGTAATTATTTTAAGAAGAGACAGGGAGTAAAATCAAAACCATTGTGGCTTACTTCTAAAATTAAAGAAATGCATGTAAAAAAAGAAGGCATATTAAAATAATTTTCAATTATAAGGCACATAGGGGACTATTCAGAGTTGGTTGCAAATTTTGCTCTCGCAGAAATATCTGCAACGACATACTCACACGCTGGGGCCGCACAGCACAGGGCAAGAACGGCCAGCATATGTGGCGCCGCTCCGCGATGCGATCACAATTCAATTTCGATTGCATTGAATACAGGTTGACCCCTGCCTACACAGCCAGGCGGCATAGGCAGGGGTCCCGTTGCCATGTTTCCTGTCACAGAAAATGCAGGCGATGTCATTGGCTGCCCCCAAAAATGGTCTATCTTCCCCCCCAATGCCGTGTCGCAGCCCCCGGACGCCCGCCGCCTATCGATCACCATGAGATCGCATCCTTCTGGGATCCGATTGTATGGTGAAGGGTCGCACACATGCACTATGACCGGTGCGCATACGCAGACCCTATGGACGTGGCCACTGCATGCGAATTCTGCGTCCAATTCTGAATAAGGCCCATAATCTTTATTATTATTATTATTCTTTATATGGTGCAGCACCTTACAACGTACATGAACAAACACACACAAAAAAGTAACTACAGTCCAAAATATTAGAGAAAAGGACAAGGTTTATAAACATTGCTGGATCAGCAGTCATATGACCCAAATCAGCATCGGGATGGCTGAAGCCAAAGATTTTGGCAGTGAAGAGATGACTGTATAAGTGGGGCAAATCTCGGAGGTGGAAGTGTGAGGAAGAAATCAGTTGGGAGGAGAGGTGGCATTTATTTGTGAGGTCATTTTTTGTTTTGTTTTATAGATACAAGGATAGGTGGGACTATCCCACCTGGTACTGTTGGTGATGTTTTG